>NW_017731638.1:1669869-1675899 GCF_001890085.2 Hipposideros armiger | reverse complement strand
ATGAATAAATGAATTGTGAAAGAAAGATACACTGAAAGTATACTGCTTTTATTTTCCTTGTTTCTATGTCAAAATATCAATTTGGCTTTGGACTTGTGTGTGCGTGCGTGCGTGTGTGTGTGTGTGTGTATGTACACACACACATTACCTTTATCCAAACAACTTAGGACCTTATGAAAGTAAGTATACCTTTAACAACTATTTGTTGAGTGTCTACTATGTGCCATTATTATGTTCAATATTATTCAGATGGAAATTCTGAAGCACATGGAATTTAGTTTTTCTGGAGCGCTCACAAGAAATCTGTAACAAAACCAAGGACAGAATCTGTATTGTAGTACACAGAAAACTTAGTTCGTTATTCTCTGGCCTGGGGTCTAGCTGATGCCCATTTGGTATCTGCTCATTGGTAACAATGATATCTCAAAATGAACACAACCAAGAGAGAATTGAGCTTCCTCTACTGAACCTGTGTCTGTCCCATTCATGCTCCTTGTTCCTGTCCCAGTAAATGGCTGCACCCAGGTGCTCAAGCCAAAAAGCCAGCGATATATTGTTCCTTCATCTTAACCTGGTATTCCACTTTATCTAGTCACCAGTAATAATTATAACACTATGTTGAGCACTTATTCTATGCTAGGCACAGTTCTAAGTTCTTTTCATGTTATTAATGCATGTATTCCTCAGAACTCTATGGAATGGAGTTGAAAAGGTTCCGAACAGGCTTCCCCAAGATGTGCTCCTTTGCTCGTGGACTATTTTAAGGTAAAGGTCATCCAGACCCTGGGGGCTCATGAGAAACTTTTATCTCTCCCTTAAAATATTTAAATTAGGGACTCTGTCCATAAGAAGAGTTATTCCCAGAGATAACTTTTTATAACCTACTTATAGGGCAGGGCAAACATCTAATTCCTGAACAGCTGCTGTTTTTATTTGTCCTGCGAATTACCCTCCACCCTTCGGAAGGCCCAGCGTGCCTTACCATTCCCAGGATGTCTCATATACCTCATCGTTACCTTTCTGTCTCTGAACCGCTCATGTATGTGAGGTTCCCATACATACGTATATAATTAAAATTGATTGTTTTCTTTTAATCTGTCTCATGCTGATTTAATTATTAGACCAGATGAAAGGATCTACAAAGGCAGAAGAAAATTTCTTCCTCCCTCACAGAGTACACATAAGAAAACAGATTAAGTTTCTTGCCCAAAGTCACCCAGCCAGGAAGTGGTAGAGCCAGAATCTGTACCCAGAAAAGTCTTGCTCCAGAGCCATAACCTGAACGTCTGCAGGATTCAGGGAATGCTGTTTCAACCTCATTTATTGTAAATCATTCCAAAACGTACTCGTTCATTTTCCTAAATGTGTAAGTGAAAATAATTTTGATAATTCAGAACTATCTAGGTCCTTCATCTCCTTCTGTATACAATGATCAATGCAGCTTGGATAATGCAATAACAAATGGTCAAGAAGATTGGAAGTTTTCTCTGGTGAGCCTAGGGTCCTACTAAGAAGTTGTTCTTAAATAAATGTTCTGATAGGACTTTATTTTCCTATGCTTTGATGTGTTTTATTTTTCTAAGTGGACTATGTCAGCAAAAATCAGCGTATTTGAAGACTTTGACTAATCAAAGCTATATTGTAGTAGATACACTGTCATCAATGTCAGTAAGACACATTCATTATAAACATCATTTAAAAATGGACTTTTTCTTCTTTGAGGTTGTATCAATCTTGGAGGCAAAGTGAGCTGGAAGACAGAAGGCCCAAATCCTACTATTATCAAATCAAGTGAACCACATACTTAAAAATAAACCACCATCCTTCTGGCCCCAATGGTGCCATCTGTAAACTGAGAATAATAAAGGCCAAGCATTTGAGATTTCTGAATTAATGTTAAAAAAGAAATACCACAAATGTAATTATAAACCTAAGACAAGATGACTGCAGATCCCGAAAGTATCACTTCCAAGCTTTAAGCTTATTCGGTGTATAATAGCCAACAGTACATAAATTTACCATCAAGTTAACATTCAAATAAGATGCTTTTAAATAAGATGATTTTAACCCCAAAGGGTGCATTTTAAAGTCCTCGGGGTGTCTTTAGAAAACAAAAGATACAGTACCAGCCGAAGCTACTCTGGCAAGTTCCACAGATCATATGGTGTTGGGGAGAGACAAGCACTTATTGTTACAGAAAATTCAAGGTCAATACTTGCAGTTTTATTTCCACCACCCCAGCATTCCCTTTGACAAAGGATTGTAGTATCTACTGAAAAGTTGCAACTATTCCCCAACTCCCCATTTCAGCCTCACCAGCCATTCATCCTCTTGAGAGAATTCAACTACTTCGGAGTACTTGTAATTCCCAAATAACAACAGCAAACAATGTTGTTTGGTTTTCTTTTTTTCTACCCTTTTCATATTACATCCAAAAAGTTGGAGAGTGTAAAGAATAATAGTAAGCCAGAAGTAAGCTTAAGTATGATTTTTAGATCTGTATTGCTAGATAAAAGTGCACACTTAAGGGGAAGGGGAATTCTAAATCTAACCTGATTCTTAAACAATACCTTTAAAATACTTGGCCAGTCCAATGCTTGGTTCCCCACCCCTTACTCCCCCAATATCCAGTTGAGACTTCTGAAATGGAAAAGTACCTCTGCCAATCCTGCTGGTCAGTCAGAGCATTCCAGAATGAGCGTTGATTTGACTTTTTCTTGCAAAAGAATGTTCTGTTGCTTAAAACAAGAGACCACACTTGTGCCCTTACTCACGCAGACAGCAGCCTAGCATCCTCTGTCAGTCTTCCCAGGGTCAGCCAGGCCTGGAGCAGCCCGTGCAGCTTTTGCCCACACAGTTTATCAGAAGGTAATGATTTCTGGTGACTACCAACTGGCCCAAGCCATGCTTATAGCCCAGTATAATATCTGTAATGTGCTCTGAATACTTAAAATATCTTCTGTCAAGGAAATCCTGTTGCTTCATAGGCATTTATCGGACTATCCTCCAAACGTCTTCAAAAATAAAGAGAACTGTTAGTCATCTGAGAGTGTAATTATAAGTAGGCGCTGAGTTTCTTGCTTTTGCAGCTCGTTAAACTACATTGAATCAAAATTCAGCTTAATGTAACTGCTATACCAGATCAGGAGCTCCTTAAGGGTGAGCACTGGGCTCACATTTCCTTCATACTCCTCTTGAGCATTGAGTATTTCATTTCTCCCATAAAAAGAATGAATTTAGTCTTGCTGACTAACCAACCAATCTATAGACCTACTACGGGTTGAAAAGAGAGCATCACGATCTCCAAGTCCTCCATAAATCATCAACATTTACAACATTTCCCCTTGTCATCTACTTTCCAGAAAGGGCTTAGCATTCTTGGGTGGTAACATTTCCCCTCCCTTTGATCTGATTCTTGGTGAAAGAGAAGAGCTGGTCTCTAACTGTTAGTGACTTAATGTGACCACAAGAGAGGCTCACAGGATTTTAGTATGGGAAGGGCTTTGAAGAACACTTACTTAGAAAACAGCAAATAAATTTCAACCCTCGTTCCAACCTGGTTGGGAAGGGCTTCCTTGGGGTCTTGTATCAAGAGGGATTCCAGGCCTGGACCAAGCTCAGAGGAAGAGGTACTGTGATGGATTTACCAGGTCTTCCATGGGCTCTTGAGAGAGACCAGGCTCAGGGGGAGGCACAGAGCCATGTGTTTGCCACCCCTAAGCAACTCGCAGTCCACTGTTTTTCCCATTGGACTTTTAAAAATAGTGGAAGTCACAGCAATCATAAAAAAAACTATTTTGGAACAGTTACAATAAATGTTTAAAGAAAATACGAGATGTTCCCTGAAAAGGATACCAGCTGAGGTCCTCACTGGCATGTCCCTGAGAGAGGCAAAGGTGCAATTTCTAAGCTCTTCCTGACAAATACCTCAACTGCACCCTGGTAAGGACCACCTTTTAATGTTCCATGAGCAAGGGGATTAAGAAGGAGCGGGGGAGGGCCGGCCGAGTGGCGCGATGGTTAAGAACTGGCTTGGGACGCCAGAGGGCCCCGGTTCGGATCCCACATATGAGGGCCAGTGACACTGCCCTCTACAGCTAAGATGCTGAACAACAAGCTCAACCTGGAGCTGGGCTGCCATGAGTCGCCTGCGATGGAGTAGGCTGCAGCCCCTGTGGCAATGGGTTGCCATGGGCTACCGTATGTAGCCAGCAGCCAGTGTGAGCGGCCAGCAGCTGCCGAGAGCAGCCGTCCAGAAGCCGGCGGCTGATCTGCCTCGCCCGGGAAGAGCGCAATGATGGTGCCAACTTGAGCCAGTGAAGTAACGTCCTCCACATTAGACTGAAGAACAAAATGACAGCAACTTGTCTGTTCCCCTTCTGCCAATTCCCCACCGCTGTTCCCATCCCCCCAATTCCGCAATAAAAAATCTTAAAAAAAAAAAAGAAGGAGCCGGGGAGTTACATGGCTTCTGTGATGGGACTGTGTGGGGGAGGGGGGAAGGAAAAGAGACAGGAGGTTTGAGAACCATGCAAATGTCAGTGATCCCAAAGACAAAGGAAAGCGTTAAGCAGAAAAAATCAATGCAATGCTTGTTTTGATAGGGAAAGAGGAGAATCAATTTCTTGAAACTGAAGGAGCACAGCTTTCTTGAGAGTATTCAATCAATAGTCTTCACTTGCTTTCTGCTTTGTTCTTGACACTGATGGACCAAGTGGGCGCATACAAGGCAAACAGCATGGTTCCTTTCATAGCCAGTTTATATAATCTCTCTCCCTCTCCCCTGAGGTGGCTTAGCCACCAGAGGCCAGGTCAGATCTCTGGAGAGGCAGAGTTGGCCTCTCAGCATCTACTCTGTGTTGTCAGCCAACTGGCTCCCAGGTGAGGAGGGCATCTCTGGCAGTAACAGTAGTACACAGCAGGCTAGAGACCTTCAGAAAAGGCAAGAGGAGGCAGGCACGTGATTCTGAAGACAAACACAATTAGCTGTGCTAGAAACAAACTGAAAAGACTCAATGGGAGGGCTCTGATTTCTTCTGCCAAGAGAGAAAACCAAAGGAAAATTCATTTCAAAAGAAGCCTTTTACTTCCTTGGCAGCCCAATGACGGTCATAATTTCTGTCAAGTCCTTTTCATTGTGGGTTTCTCCAATATTTCAAAGACTCTCACAATAATGGTACTTTATCAGTGTTGCTGCCCAAACAGGATCCGCTAATAGTTCAGGCTGCTCCTTTCATTTCTGGAGACCACAATTCCAAGCCTTTCACAGCCATTCTGTCCCTACGTACTTAAACAGACCCAATTTGTAGCAATGGTCCAGTGGCTGAATTCACAGAAATCAATAGTCATGTTTTTGATAGGGTGCACTTCTACTCCGATGGTCCAACTCCATCTTGTAGGATGAGCTACAGCAGAGGGGTCTGGTGGCAATCATCTAGCATGATGGTTAATAAGATGGGCTCTGGAGACAGGCAACTTGGGTTTAAATCCTGACTCTGCCACTTACAAGTTGGGTGACCTTGGGCAAGTAATTTAACCTCTGTGTGTCTCACTGTTTTCATCTATAAAATAAGGATATAGGGCCGGCCGAGTGGCTTAGTTGGTTAAGAGTTCGCTCAAGAGTGCTAGCTCTGAGCAACAGGGTCGCTGAGCTGAGCTGCCCCTGAGCTGCCAACAGGTGGCAGGATGGCTCAGCTAAAACAAAACAAAACAATAAAATAAGGATATAATGGTACCTGACTTATAGGGTTGTAGTCAAGTTTAAAGAATTATTATAAACGAGTCCTTATCTTTTGGAAATACCTTTTGAAATGCTCATAAATAATGATATGGTATCTGCAGTTTACTTCAAAATCATTTGAAGGTAAGGTATATACCAAGAAGTTGGCCCTAAGCTGATAATTGTTGAAGTTGGGAGATGGGCACATGGGGGTTTATTATACCATTCTGTCTACTTCTGTCTGTTTGAAATTTTCTGTAGCAGAAAGTTTGAGAGAGAGAGAGAGAGAGAGAGAGAGAGAGAGAGAGAGA
>NW_017731638.1:1650537-1658279 GCF_001890085.2 Hipposideros armiger | reverse complement strand
GGGCCCGCGCAGCGCTGGGGAGCGGCCTGGAGAAGGGGACGGTCGGGGGCGGGCACCGCCTAGCTCCGCCCCTTCCCGGCCCGGGGGCGGGATGCGCAGACCCGGCCCCCACAACCGCGGCCAGTGCTGCCGCCGCGGAGGAAGTTGACTGACGCCTATTCCTTCCATCCAGGGCTGAGACCCGCACAGTCCCCTTTCAGCTGCGAAAGGCCAGAGAAGTCGAGAGAGACAGAGACACGTTAACTCCAGTCCAATTCTTTTCAAGAATCCACCGCAGGGGGCCATCTCCTAAAGTCCTTCAGGAGGGGATTGAAACCACAACAAACTCCATCGTGGACCTCAAGAGTGATTCAAATCTTGGCCTTCTCTTACCAGTCGCATCGGCACACGCAGGGTCATTCTGCCTATGAAATCGTTGTAACACACCCAGGAGGGCCCCTGAAATACCCTCGTGAAGGACCCTCCAATAACTCACGCACCGGACAAACACACCTCTTACACTGACATCGTGGGAACGCATTTCTATATCATATATCCTCAACCCACAGCACTCTAGCTGGTCCTTATAGAGCAATGACCTACATATACAAGCATTAGGGGAGCAGAGGAAATTCCACATCTGGTCCCAGACTTACTCCTCACCCACAGTGCTAGCTATATTTTACCAAGAGAAAAAAATACTTAAGATGTTGGAGCATCAGTTAACAAATCAAATTGCCTTTGCTGCTAAAAAGCGGTCTTCATTATCTGGAGAAAGAGAAACTCATCAGACCCTGAGAAGACAGCCAGCACCAGTGCTACTGTAAGAAGTTCAGTATTTCATTACTTTTCGGAGACACTCAGGCCTATTACTGGTCTGTTGATACGTGGTGTTTTCCCATCATACCACCCTGCTTTAGTGACATGTCTAACAACACCTCACATTTGTACGATGTTTTCACTTTTCAAACCATTTGAAAATCCATTCTTTTATTTATCTTCAGCAAAACATACTGAAGCAAAGATAGTAGGCTATCCAGTGGGGGGTTATTTTAATTTATGAACGAAGACATTTAGGCTCTATGCAGCTAAATGGCAGGTTTGAAATAGAGTCAAATCTAGGAGAGAGTCAGGGGCCTGGTCTTCAAGGCCATTGCTCTTCCCACAGAATCACAGACCCAGCACACAGAGATACTGGTGGAAATGTCACAGGAGGCCTTTGGAGATTTGCCCTCTCCATCTCTTCTTCACCCCAAAGATGTCAGGGAATTCGCCTGTATTCACAAAACCTCAAGCAATCAATATGAACAGGCATTTCTCTTCCAGCCAGAGGTCATAATTGTATAACAGCTGATTGAGAGGAGGTGAAAAGTCCCTTTTCTCCCTCTCTCTGACACTCTCAAAACAAAATTACAGGTCAGCAAATATGAAGGTCCAACCACANGAGAGAGAGAGAGAGAGAGAGAGAGAGAGAGAGAGAGAGAGAGAGAGAGACATGGGTGGTTCAGCAGTGGGGGTGGGGTGGGGGTGAGGCAGGGGGTTGCATTGAGAACTTCACCATCACTCTTGGCCATCCACTATTGCCCAGCCTTTTCACGATCTAAACTGTTTTCAATTGATTATCACTAGTTCTCTATGCTTTGAAAGTTTTCTGAATCAACACATCCATTAAATATTCTTTACCCCACTATCTTTTAATCAGGCACACATAAGCACAAGTCAGGGTTTTGAGTTAGAGTTTCGATGAGCTGATAGGTGGCTTCAAATTGAGCTGCTACAACCCAGGTGAAAGCAAAGCACTTGTTAGTGCTAATGGCCTGTGCAACTATCTGACACCCATATATGCGGTTCTGTAGCCACATGAAACAACGAAAAATAGTTCCACGTGCCTCCCTCCTCCCCGAACCCCTACCATCAGTCTATGCCTCCAATAGTTTCAGGGAATCATACATATAAATTCAGAGGCAGTCCCAGAAACTCCCAGCTTCTGGAAACTCATAGATAAGGCGATGAGCAGGAGGGACAGGAAAACCCACCCTGGACCAACTCCAGGCTAGATAGGCACTCTGAGAGAGCCCGTAATTAAACCAAACTCATCAGCCCCATGCCCTCCTCACAGACAAGGAATCTCCAGTCCCAGCTCTGACGCTTATTAACTGGAATGGCCTTGGGCTAGCCACTTAGTCTTTGTTTTCTCCTTGATAGACTGGAATATCTCCCTCCTAAGGTTGTTTCAGGGAGGAGAGAGAACGTAGAGTGTATTGCATAATGCCTGACGCATAGTAATTGTTCAGTACACAGTAGCAATTTTACGTCTCTATATGTCTTCATGTACACACAGGCGGGTTCTAATTACGTCCTCTGGAATTTAGTTAATATAGACACAGTGGTTCTCCAGGTCATGAGACATATCACAGCCACATAATTATAAATGGCATAACGTTTTCTTTTTCGTTCATGTGACAAAATTTTAATGCAGCTGCATTCAATCTTCACAGAGCTGACGTACAGACAATCATGTTACTGTCATCAATACCTACAGGTCCTCTCCTATGTGGCTCCCTCTCCTCCTTCTACAAATGTCTTGTGACAATATCTTTTCAATTATAAAAAGTAAAAAGTCATGAGAAAAACAGGGCGAAATTCAAGCCTCGCAAGGCCATTCTTATGATGATGATGAAACACTTGCTAAATGTCCACTGTCTATAGATAGTCAAGAGGATCAACATAGGTAAAACTGCTTGCACACAGCATGTGCTCCGTAAATGTAATCTGCTATATATATGAGAGGGTCATGGAGTCTAGAGATTGGGTGGTTCTGGGGCCGCCAGATGGATGAGATAGGTGTAAATAATAAAGCCAGAACTCCATTAGCAAAGATTTTAATGGTAATCCAGCCTTCTCTAGGGAAGTTTAGGGCTCATCTAAAATCTTTATCTTATCCTTACGTTAACCTTATCTAAAGCCAGCACTTTCTCTCCCCTTATCCTGATTTATTGTTTTTCATAGCATTGGTCACTACCAAAAATAATATATTTCCTGATTAACTTGTTTATTGTCTGTCTCCTCCCAAGAGAATATACGTTACATGTAAGCAGGGATCTTGATCTTCTGTCTCCAACACCAAAAACTGTGCCAAGCACACAGCAGACCCTCGAAAGATATTTTTTCATGATTTCATTTCCTTTTCTCCAAACACTCAACTGCAAAAGGAAATCTAGATCTGAAAACTGAAATCCTGCCCTATGTATTCCTTATGTAGCTGACCACTGTGAGAAAACAAAGTATAAGCAAACAAACACATTAATATGTGAAGGGGTTGCCTCATGCTATGGAGAGAAATGAAGCAGAATGAAGTGATTTCCTCATGGCCTTACATACACATGTGCCATTCTGATTTGGGCGTCTGTGTGGTTGCTTAAACTGCCTCTCCATGAGAAATGCTCATGTCTCCATCTGAATGCTAACCCTCTTTCAGGATTTCACACAGCTTGGTTCTCCTGAATTACACCCCACTATAAGAGCTCACATTGACTTTGCCCTTTTCTGACCCGAGTGGCGCACACCTACCACCAGTGTTTCAAAGCCCAGCACTTAGCTTTGGATGGTCTAAAGTTTTCTTTCTGTTTCCCGTGAGAAAAAAATTGATGCTCCAAATGTATCATAGGCTCCTTAAGCACAACAACCATGCTTCAGGCCCCTCTCATACCCCTCAAGCTATCTAGCATAGTGCTAGGCACTTATTAAATGGTCAAAAAGTCCCTATAAATGAACTGACAGACCTCCTCTTTGAAGCCCACCTCTACTGCTCTGGCTTCATTCCATTTACACCCTCAAAAATATCTATTTCCTTTTTCTCCCTCTTCCTCCCAAGTACGCCTTTGTCAGAGTGGTTCTCCAGCTACAAAGATCTAAACTGATTAACACCCCAGATGAGACAGAAAATTGTCAGGGACCTTCTGAATTGACAGCAGCAACCAAGAAAATAACATTACTTCTGGGGACGTAAGCCACAAACAACAAATCCTCATTCAGGATGTTTTAAAGAGCGAGAAACAAAGGCCATGCACTTCAAGAAAAACGTAGAGCGCTTCATGAACTAACCTGAACCTCTTCACCAAACTGAGATTTGATGAATCTGTTTCTATCTTCCTGAAATGTTTTCTAGTTTCACCTGAAACTGCATGTCTGGGTGACATTCTAGTATGGCAACCAATTCCAACCACGGCCTTAGTGTAGGCATGAAACTGACTAATTCCACTTTCTAAAGTGCTCAGGACTCGTGGCAACTCAAAAGAATAACGTTAATGCCTTTATCTTGCGTAAGTGCAGGAATAGAATAGCTAAGACAGGACTACAGCAATGAATTCTTTGGACAGAGTTAAATACACCGTGGAGAATATAATTTTTCTAACTCAAGAGCTGTTACACTCCAATGCTGATTGTATCTCATCTTCCCTTTTCTTCCATATTTTATTCAACTTTGCTCTTTAGAATGAGCCTAAGACAAAAATAAGAAGATAGTTTTCACCAGCAAAAAGTTTCATTGCTCACAAAAGTATGATCTACAGGCAAGATTCAGCAGAGTAAGTGTATTTTAATCCCATTTTCAACTGGTTTGGGTAAGTGTAGCCCAAACCAAACCAGTTCCCCACCTTTGGGGAAGTGTGGTTTCCAAATAGCATGTGGGATAATGTGAAACTGAATTCTTCCCCTCTAACCTTTCAAGGAGATAACCGACCAGCGTCTTCCTATTGACATGTGGCCTGATCTCTGCTTTGGCCTGGTGAGTTTAGCCCTGTGCACAGGTATTAAAAGGCCATGATAAATACTTTCCCCATCTATCTTTGAAGTGGAGGGCCATCTCTAAAACTTACCTCAAAACTGTAGCCTCCCTAAAGGCAGGGATTGCATTTTTGGTCATCATTCTATCCACAGTGTGTATCACAGGCTCTGGCCCTTAGTATTTGGTGAATGAATAAATGAATAAACAAGATATCCTTTGGTTCTCAGACCACGAAGAAGCCCAACAAGATCTCACTTCACAAGGGTTAGTGTTGTGGTTCCTCCTCAGCCAGGACTACCCAAGCCACACCATGAATTTCAGTAATTTGTGGCACTGAGTATCACAAACAGCCTGGGCCAGTCTCCATAAAGTAGTTCTGGGCAGCAGAGAGGGTTTTTCTTCCTTAATCACTGGGTGGGGTGGAGGTGGGAAGTTTCCAGTAACACACATAAAGGAAGGTGAGTAGAAGCTACAGGTACTAAGGAGTTATGGACTGAATGTTTGTATACCCCCTTCCCCCCTATTCTTACGTTGAAGCCCTAATCCCCAATGTGATGATATTTGAATCTGAGTCCTTTGGGAAGTAGTGAGGTTTAGATGAGGTCATTAGGGTTGGGTCCCCCTGATGGGTTTAGCAGAGAAAGAGAGCAGAGCGCTTACTCTCTTGTTCTCTAGGGCATTCACTCAGCACTCACTGTCTGTCTCTCTGCCGTATGAGGACACAGCAAGAAGTCAGCAATCTGCAAACCAGGAAGAGGGCTCTCACCAGGAACTGAATCTACTGGCACCTTGATCTTGGACTTCCTAGTCTCCAGTACTGTGAGAAATAAATTTCTGTTGTTTAAGCTACCCACCCAGTCTGTGGTATTTTGTTATGGCAGCCTGAGCTGACTAAGACACAGGGCCATTTCCCTGCTGCTTAAACTGCCCCGAGAGACAGGCATCTAGAAGCTACAGAAATGCCAACAAATGAGGACTGACTGAGAAAACAGAGAGCACAAATAAAGAATATGGGCTTGCTGTCAGAGCTCTGCTCCTTGGGTCACAAACACTCCGCACCTAAGTTTCCTCATCTGTGAAAGGGTGGTAATAATAGCAATCTCACTGAATTGTTCTGAGAATTAAATGAGGTAATACAAATATATTTCCTGGCACTTGTAAGTGCTCGGTCAATAACTATTTTTACAATACTGAAGCCAGACTCAAGCCTTAGTTGCAGTTCCTTTTCAGTCTGCAAAATCAGAAGAGACAGAAAGGTGTGGTCGACAGAGCCCTGTAGCAGTAATCAGAAGCCCTGAGTTCGAGTCACTGTTTTTGCCATTTTCTCATTGTGACTTTGACAAATTTCTTACCCTTTCCAACTCCAAGTAATAAAAATCAATATGATGATAATTGCTCTCTGCCTCATAGGATGGTTGCAAAAGTCACATTCGACAGGGTATATACAAAAGCACTTTGAAATCTGTCCAACAGGTGCTCGCACAGAAATATTGCAAGAGGTAAATTTGTCAGTATTAATTAAATACCTCCAAGGCTCTCAAACCACATTTTTCAAGCTTTTTTTTACTGCAACCCATTAGAAGAAACATAGTTGACATTGCAAACAGGCAAACATTCACCACTAAAACAAAAGCTTGAATAATATGTATGTCACTGATATTTTTAATTTGATTTTGTTTTTTGTCTTTTTAAAATGCAGATCATTCATTTCACAAAACATGGTCCCAACCCTCAACTCTCACTGGGCATCAGAATCATGTGAAGAGCCTTTAAAAAAATCTGATGCCCAGGCCCACCCACTGAGATTTGGAATCAATGGTTTGGGGTGAGGCCTGGGCATCAACATTCTTAGATAGCCCCAGCTGATTCTCTTGTACAGTCAGGACTGAGCATCACAGAGCTAATGGTTTCCAGCTCACAGCTGGGTTATTTACATCCCTGTCTGCTGAACACTCTGTGCTCTCAGAATATTGCCCCACCCCCACCCTGCTGAAGCTCTGCTGGTAACTGTGAGTGGATTACTTGTTCATGTGGCTTCAGTGCACTCCAGGAAAACAGAAAGGAATGAAGATCAAAGTGGAGCCTGGACTTTATGGGAGGCCTTTCTCCTCCCAGATGGCTGGGTAACTTCATGCAGAACAAAAACTAGAGAGGATCTGGAGAATTTTGCTAAAAGTGCAGGGACCCTACAGGAACTTTTTGCTTGAGTAGGAGGGGTTAAGGAAAAGTAAAGGGAAACTGCCAGACCTCCTTGCCTGCTCTGACCATGCAACGACTGGGGTCTCAGGAGAGCTTGGAGATAAGCTCAGTGGAAGGGGGCTTCATGGCCTGGCTAGCTCCTCCTTCGAGGTGTAGCTCAGGTGAAACAGAAAGCTCCTCGGTGCTCAGCTCATCTTTGCTCTACGTAAGACAGATCTGGGAGGCTGTCCTGTTCACCTGGCTGGAGTGATTTGCAGCCTATACTTCCCAGAACCAGAGCAGAACCTGAGCCAGAATGCAGGAGGAACCATGGATGCTGGAGGCCATAAGTCTATGTCTCTGCCCTTTTTTTGGACACAAGGATGCGATCAAGAAATCTGAACTGGTTCTGTACCCAGTCCATTAAAAAACCAAAGCTGTGTCTGTTGAGAATTTACTAACCAGACATAATACAAGAGTTAACCATTTACTGGGTGCCTTCTGTGTGCTAAGTATCTCATGTATGTCTACATTATCTCTTCAGGCATGCATTGGAAGAAAAGGGAGATGTGGATAATTTTTCACACTGTGTGACATGGAATCCCGAGGCTGAAATGAATTTTTTAGAAATTCTTTTCCCCTTGCTTCTATACAGATCTTTTCACATAAAACCTCATGTACCAGGCATTAACCATACACATGAATTAAGTGACTTTCTGGATGTGTGTGTGTGTGTGTGTGTGTGTGTGTGTGTGTGTGTGAGAGAGAGAGAGAGAGAGAGAGAGAGAGAGAGAGAGAG
>NW_017731638.1:1647666-1650457 GCF_001890085.2 Hipposideros armiger | reverse complement strand
AGAGAGAGAGAGAGAGAGAGAGAGAAAATAAATTTTTTGTTTGTTTTCTGTAAAAATTCACTGTGATGGAAACAGCCTGATAAAGAGTACCTGCAAGGGGAAAAGGGAGGCTTATCTTCTCCAGGTCAATAGGCGGTAAAGTATAACAAGATGATAGGACCAATTTTTTTACACACATATCAGAGCATAAACACCCAAATGAAGGCTGCACTTCAGTTACTTTCCAATCCTAAACACATACACATGCCTTTACGGGCTGTCCCTTTTGGAACTGCCAGTCCTGCAAGACAACTCTCATTACTTTAATGGGCATACTTCCTATTACAACTTTGACTCCCCACCTCAGACGCCACAGTTGGCCCCACACCGAGGTTGGCTCTTTCCCAACTGAGGAAGGTTTGCCATCAGGAGGCAATTCAGTTAAATGAATTGCAAACTCTAAAGGCAGCTCCAAAGCACGAGTTCCACAATTATTCTCAGCAGTGACAGCATCACAGCTTGCCAAGATGAGGCTTCTGAAGGGAAGAAATACTCACTTGAATGTATAAATACCAGCATATTTATTTTAACATTTGGATAAAGAATTGGAAGAATCAGCTGGATTTATGTCCAAGTGAATAAATATGCTGCGGCAATAATGATAATGCAGATTTTGTGCAAGGTTTTGACCACCTTCTTAATGAAAAGAAGCTTGTCTTGAAATGATACTTGTAAAATGCATAAATCGCTTTCCTGTTAACTTGCATAATTATTGAAGATTTCCTTTTCATGAAGAAAAACAAACAAACAAAAAATGGCCCAACGAATGCTAGTTGCCAACATAGTCCTTGATCATCCCAGGAAGCTCAAATCTCAGTGTCTGTCAGAAGATGGACCTATATCCAGAGCACTGAAAGAAAGGAGTAGGGAGCAGCTCTCTTCCCTTGGCTGCACAAAGCCCAGGAACCTTCCAAGAGACAAATCCACTAACAGAATCCCGAGCCCTGGGTCTTCCTGAATTAGCGTTACACCAAATAAATTAATTACATAAATGGAGCCTGCACCAAAGACAAACAACAAAAACAATCTGACACTGCACTGGTCACTTGTTTATCTTTAGACACACACTTGGATACCCATCCACTGAGGTCCTATGCAACCTCGCTCCCTGTGAGGTGACCTAGCCAAGGGTACAGCAGCATAGGGGTGGTTACAGACCGTGGACATCTTAATAGGGCAAAGGCAGTCCACCTTCCAAGTAGGTAACTTCCTATTGACTTCAGTAAGGAAGACTTCAATCAACACGAAGAATCCAAACACTGTACAATACTCCGCGTGTTTACTTTGCTGAGGAATGCAGTGCATTTGTGGGCGGGTGTGTGTGTGTGTGTGTGTGTGTGTGTGTGTGTGTGTGTGTGTGTGGCGCACTGCTGAATTTCCTCCAGATTTTAGTTTACAACAGCCTCTCACAGAGTACAGGAGAGTGGGGTGCAAGTAGCACATGGAGATCTAAAAATTACACACACTTCATTATGAGTTATGCCTAAGGCACACACACAGGTAGATCTTACCTATACATTTTAAATCTCCCTCCATAACTACTATTTTAAGCCCAGGCTCTGCTCATTGTGTCCCTGACCAAAATCACTTCTCACCCAGCTCAACAATACAGGATGCAACAAAGAGCCAGTCCGGGACCCTGATCTCCTCCTTGTCAGTCGGTGCCTGGGGGACCACAGCTGCCTTCGGTTCCCCGCATCAAGTCGACAAGATGCACCCCTCTCCCCAAATCTCCCCCACCCAAGTTCCTATCACTCCCCGAGCTTGCTGGGGTGAGGGATCCCCACCTGCCCCATCTGGGGTTGCCCGGTCTTGCTGTCTCGAGTGGCTGCCTTCTTGAGGTGCCCATGATCCCAACCCACCGAGGGGCCTGCGTTCCCTTGGCCCAGAGATTCTCGGAGTCCCTGCCTCACCACCCACCCAAGTCATCTTGGATCCCCCGCCTCGGCGTTCCATTTCTCCAACCCCCTAGTCTTTATAAACTAACCAGCCCCCTTCCCGCCCCTCCTTTCCCCCGGCTCTCTGCACTACTCTGCTTCCTTCGTCCACCCTCTCGGTGAAGCCCCTTCCACCTTTCTCAGGAGCCTCAAGCCAGCCCCACCCTACCCTTTCCCGGGCTCCCCTCCCGCCCCGTTTGCCTCCGGTTTCCTCTTCTCCGCATTCCCCTCCCGGGTTCTGTTCTCCTCCGCCCGGCGGAGGGCGCCCCAAGAATGCCGACAGGACACCCCTGGGTTCCCCTCCACCCCCGGGTTCCCGCACCGGAGATCCCCAACGTCGTGGTCCTGATTCCTCAGCTTTCCAGGCTCCGGCTCCGAGACTCCCCAACTTCGGGGTCCTGACCCGCCGCCTCGTCCTCGGGGTTGCGATTCTAGAAGCCCCCAACAGCCGGGCACTGACAACCCGCAACTGGGCTCTGGTTCCTCAAAATCGGGTTTCCGAACACCCCTCCGGTCTCGGGTTCTGAGGCTCCCCTACGTCGCGATCGTGCCATCTCCGCCCCGCGTGCTGTCGCCCCGGGGCTCCCCAATATCGCGATCCTGATCCCGCGCCCGACCCGCTCCGCGCCTCCAGCGACCGGACTCACTGTCAGAAGCAGCGGCTGAGTCAGTGCGCGCAGCCCAGCCCGGCCCAGTCCGCGCTCCCGCTCGGTTTCCAGATACTAGCTTCCCGCAGGCGGCTGTGACCCGGGCCCGCGCAGCGCTGGGGAGCGGCCTGGCGACGTAAGACAGATCTGGGAGGCTGTCCTGTTCAC
>NW_017731638.1:1612243-1645832 GCF_001890085.2 Hipposideros armiger | reverse complement strand
TTTTAATTATGGTAAAATATGCAGAATATAGACTTTACCCCCTTAACCATTTTTTAAATGTATAGATCAGTAGTGTTAAGTTCATTCACATCCCTCATGCCTTTTAAAACTACTTGGATCTCACACTAGCTTCTTCCATTTTCTACTGAGGTGATGGCCCACTTCCGTTGAAGCAGTACAAATTATGTTTTGGTAACTTTGGAAAAAAAAGAGCTCTAAAGTGACCTTATTATGTTAGAATCATAATAAGTTTCTTGGATCTTTCATAAAGGAGAGTCAGGATGGGCTTTCATATATGGAATTTCACAGCCAACTTCCCTCCATGAAACACTGTCATCTGGCAACACCATTTTGACTTGTGGTTTTTCCAAAACTTGGAAACAGGCAAGTTCTTTTGAATATTGCAAGATTTCCTCTAAAAGGAGAATGCTAAACTACTAATCCAATCAACATTCTATCAAACACATTTCCCTATCAGATTGCCCTTGAAAACCACAGATACGGCAATATGCCACATGATTAAAAAATAGACATGTAAGATAGAGGAGCTATTTTTGTCTCAAACTCTAACAAAATAATTTGTTCCATTTTATGTTGTATACATACCACACTGACAGTTTTTCTATCACTTCTGCTGTGTTTTTACATAGCATCCCTTTTCCAAGGAGCTCAAAGTACATTGGATGACATCATATCACTAAACTTTATATATTTTATGCGAAGTAGGAAAGGAGTAGGAACTGTCAGTCTGACTGTAACATGGAGCAATGGAAGTGTGATGTAGTTAAACCCTCGTCCTGGAACATCTTGGTACTCTGTCTATCCTAAAAGAAGACCTACTTGTGAAAACGCATATAAGAAACAGAGTTGTTTAAAAGCCCTAGTTATTATTATTTTCACTTTACATCTAACAGAAAGGTTGAGGCCATTCATTTCCTCACCATCTTGGCAGAGAAAGGAGTGGCATGTGCACTGTGGGTTTGGAAGTCAGACCATCCCATGTCTGAGCCCGGATACCACCACCTTTGATAAAGCACTTAACCTTTCTGTGCTTACGGCTCCTTTTCTGTAGAATAGAAATAATATTCATACACCCTTCATATGGTTATTGCTAGGATTAAACAACATAATATGCATTAAGCACTCAGCATTATGCCTATCGCATAATAAGGGCTTGATAAATGTGGGTAAAGAGGTACTGGCTTCACGTAGTGGACTATGCAGGAGGAATTTGGAGAATCTTGAAGGTTTATATTTCTAACCCTTAAGTCAAATCTCTCCAGTTCTTAACCTTTCATCACCAGATAGTCACCCATACTTAACTTATCTATTTAGGCCCCCTGCCAGCTGGCCAAGTGGGAAAGCAACCATGACACTAATTTCAATGATTTCACACACAGGATGCTAATAAGCTGTGGTTGAATCAGATTAAAAATAAAAATAAGAATGGTTTTCTTGTATCATATGTCTATGTTATCCCATTTAATGGTGAAATGGTAAGGGTTCATTAAAGTCTAATTTGATTCCATCTGTATCATTCTCTTTTCATTGTTTTCCATTTTATTTCTTAGTAACAATTAACAATTCAAGGAGCAAAAAAAATGGACACTTGTGGACAAGAGAGACAAGATGCAGAAATTGCTCCTGCACCTTCAGTAAACCTGGGCACATTTGAGGCTGTATGGCCTTGCACCTGACCTCCCACTCTCTGAACCAGCTAGTTCCTGGATGAAGAGTTTCAGATGGCAAATGTAAAAAAGAGTGATACAATTATCAACCAGGAACCCTTTGTAGTATTAACAAAATAATATGAATTTCTAAATTCTAACAACATTTGATTTACATAAGTAGATTTTAACACTTGTTCCTAAACAAGACCTAAATTTAGGGAATACAATATAGAATTGCATCATCACATTTTAATGGCAAATGAAAGTGGATATTAAACTAGGTCTTTCCTTATTCTTCAGCAGACATTTGCACCTAAAAAGCCTCAGTAAATGGACCTGGTTTCCTGTCTTTTCAAAGGTACTGACAATTTTGTTTATTCCCTTTGCTTTGCTCCTGATTCATGTCCTGGGTGAGGGGGTGTGTGGTCAATCCCTGAGCATTGGGAAAATCAAAAGAACTGAATTTCCAAGGCTACTGTTAAAAATGTTGAGAAGCACACATTTTTCAGTCTGCCAAACTCCAATTCAACCTGGACTGTGTTCTAAAGGAGAATTTGGGAGGAAAATTTCAGAGTTGGGACTAAGGAAGGAGAGCAATGTAAACTTGCCCAGTATGGTGTGGGGGAAGAAAAATAATTTTCCTTCTACCCTTCTAAGTTCTTCCACTATTCTAATATTCAAATCAACATGAGATAGACGAACAAAAGAAAATAACCAAGTTTATTCTGTATGTATGTACGGGAGTTTCCTAACAATTTGGGACCTCGGGACAAATAGGGCAGTTATATGCCATTCTGGACTAAGAGGGAAACAGGGGTCTGGGACTTCAAAGGGAAAGTAGGCAATTCACAGGTAGATAAGAAAGAGCAAATATTTGGTAAACAAATCATTGCCTAGCCACCTAGAAACAACTGGACACAGAGAAGAATCTGATAAGCAGAAGTTGCTAGGTTCCTCCCTATCTACCACTTTTAGTTTATTTATGCTAAGGTGATTGCTCCATTCTTGAAGCAGGTTTTTCTAGCTGTATTCCTTTAGGCAGGTAAGGGGGAGGGTTAAAGGGTCTTTCTGAGTTTTTTTTGTTTCTTAACAATAACCAACTTAAAATAATCAATATCACAAAAGGGCATATTTTGGGGTGGCAAACTCAGCTCTTTCTCAATAGAAAACCGAGGCTGGAACCTCTGGATTTTGCCACACCCCCTGCTGGTGTGTTGCTAAGGGAAGTACATGACTCCTTTTAGCTCATTCCAGTCTATTATCTGTCATCTCTGTTAGGCTAAATGAGCAAAGGCATAGACCATCCTCTGTTGAACAGCTTGAGTAAGAATCCCCAGCAGTGGCAGCGTGCTCTGTCCATAGCTTTTTCGTTTATGTCTGTCTGGAAGAGACTTATCTTGGCTCTCAGTTCCTTTAACTAGGATGGAAAGATGAAAATGGCCATCTTGGACAAGATGAGTAATCACTGCATTATTCATGTTTGATTCTGGCTTGGTTTCAGTGTTTTAATGATTTAAAAAGAAAAAGAAATCAATGTTTCAATTGACTGGTTTAATTCAGCTCATGCTTACTGAGTCTGTTTTCACTGCATAGGGGTGAGCTAGGGGGTCAGAACTGGCTGTCCATGTGGCCATCTGGAATGCCTCTCAAAATAGATGTGACCTGGGCTGTGTACCCCAGCCCAGACCTCAGGACTGGGGCAGATAAACTGGAGTCTTCTCTAGTGCATATGTATATCTCTCTGAATGAGCTCAGGAACCCAGATGTTGGGTTAGGTTTTAAGTTAAAAGTTTGGTCAAGGGTGACCTTTGGTCTAATGAGACATAGCATCTTGAGCTGACTTCTCTAACAGCATTGCGTCATTCTGTAATTTTCTATATACTTCTTTGGCTCCTCCACTGGACTGTAAGCTTCTAGAAAGCAAGGTTTGTATACATGCTAGTCATTCCCACGCCCATATGACGCAGCACATAGTATGTGCTTGAACGAATATTGTTGAATGAATGAGCCTAGAAATGTGAATGGCTAGCATACTTGGAATTCAATTATTCCAGGAGTCCATGATCATTTACTCCAGAACCCTCAGCGGATGCTAGAATGATCTAGAAATGGACTAGGGGAGAATATGCCAGGGGTGGAAACAATGAGGGTAAAAAAAAAAGCAATTGAGGAGAAGCCTGCTTTCCCATCTGGGACTGGGGAGAAAGAAAATGAACAAACGGGTAATTCTGGGTTCCCAACAGAATGTGCTACGGAAATAGACAGTCACATTTTCTTTTTTTTTAAGTATCAAATTGAATTGAACTGAAGTAAACTGAGGTGCAGGAATTTGGCTCATTAAAGTGGCATCCTGAAGAATTCAAGCTAAAGTAAAATTCTTCTCCCCTTTCATGCTCCCTCTCAGTTAAATTGAAAATCTCTGATTACCTTCCCTTCAGAGCTGGGATCCTTTAGCTCTGAGGACATGCAGGAAATAGTCTAGAAGCCACTCTAGATGTGGAGACCCAACTTTATTAGGTCTTTCTCCCCAAATGTTCCTGAAAGCCCCCAAGGATTACCTAACAGCCTGAGGGTTCTGACCAGAGCCTTAGAATCCTGGCAGTGCCAGCTGGAAATTGCAACAGGAAGCCTATGAGGCAAGTAGTCCCTGGGGTAAGATGTGATCACTAAGTCCTGACCAAATTAACTAGGGTCCATGTATGAGGTGGAACACTGGACAGTCTTCAAACATCACAGAGAGAGCATGGCAAAGAGAAACATGCAGCGTGACCCAATTTTTAAAAAAAGAAAGACATATATGCACTAAAAAAAGAAAAGAAAAGAAAGGAAGAGAAAAGAAAAACAAAGTTGTATGCTCATAATGGTTATTTGTAGATGTTGCTATTCCTGGAGAACCTAATTTTCTTTTTTTGTAACTGTCCATATTTTTCAAAATAGCCTTAATAAAACAAATACACATGAATGGCTGACTTCCATTGTCCTGTACTTAAGCACAATGCTCATGAACTATACTTAACTGTAGGTTATTACAGGACAAAAATATAATGGAGTTAATTACAGCAATTGTGAAGGGTGCTGTGATTGTGCAGTGCTTTGTGCGTACCCTGTGCTTCTGAGCTCATAACAACAACAAACAAGAATCTTTATTCTCTTTTTAAAATATGTTAAAAGAGGAGCCTGTTCAAGGCAACCATGAACAGTGTCAGAGTCACTCCATCATTGGTGGTACTGCAGGAGCAGATGGCAGAGGTCAGGCTCAGCGTGCTCAGATTCCAAGAGCCTGGGTTTCTTGGAGGGGGTGCTGAGTGTAATAGGCAATGTGCCTCTGCTCTTAACAGCCACTAATGGGCATGACTGTCTCCTTTGGATCTAAGCAGCCTCCCTTCCTTCACCCATGCTTCTCTTTAATGTTGCATTCAGCATCTCCTGTCCCCTCTGTTAAATCAGGGCTGGAAGAAAACTGTGCAGCTTACCCACTTTTAAGATTGAGTTCAATACACTGCAACAGGATGAGGCTTGGCTGACTTATTATGTATTTCTCTCTCTCTCTCCATCTTTCTCTGTCTTTCTCTTTAGACAAACCTAATTAGCCCAGGTTCCTCTACATTTCTGACAAGGGGGTCAGCAAATGATTTAGATTAGAAAGAAAGTACCTTCTTAGGAGGCTGTGAGGACACCAAATAAGATTTAGTCTGGGGACAAAGGACATGTGGCTATTATTCAATACTCAGTATTGTATTATTAATTCTTTCATCTATTCAGAAAATATTTATTATATATACACAATTATATGTACAATGTTGTACAATATTATACAATACGGTGCTACAAGGGCTGTAAAAGAGGTACACTGGGTGTTATGGAAAAACCGAAGCATGGCACCTAGTTCTCTAGTTACCTGGCTTTTTAGTATTGGGAAGTTCAGCAAAAGTTCCAATGTGAGTCATAAAGGATGAGGTCTAAAAAGCAGCCAAGAGGGGAGTGAAGTGTCCCAGGCTGAGGGAACAGCATGTGAAGTGCAGGAGCTCAGAGGCACACAACAGCATGGCGGCACTCGCAGAGAATGACGATGGCTAGTGGGTAGAGCACATCAGGGGAAAACCCCTGCTTACAGGCCTCAACATGGAAAGAAGAGATGGTGCAGTTCCCAACCAGAGTCTTGCTGTTAGTCACTATGAACACACAAGGAATATAAAGGAAAGTAACAGCAGTCTTTTACATTGGGTTCCAGTGGCATGTTTTGACTCATATAAAATCCTCAAGGGAAGAGATACTCACGAGCAGATCCTCCCGTCCCACCAGTTCCTCTAGCACTGATGTTTGCAGTGGCCATGTGGTCTGCACTCTGAGTAAGCAAGGGCAGGAGAGCTATTTCTTCTCATCAGGCCCCCTCTGTCTCCTCTCTCCTGCCCCATTTTTTGGGTCCATTTTAAAATCTTTCATTCCCTCCACTCCCTGCTCTGCCTAGCATCCCACCTTTTCTTGTGCTCAGTCTTAAGGAGGTTGTCAGTCACTCCATTCCATCCACTTGTGCAGCTGGACTGGTTTAGGGGCTTTACATCAAGTGGGTGGGGGAAAGAGCCTATGAACTGGCCTCAGGGTCAAACATTGGAAAGATCTTCAGACCTTTCATGTGGCCTAGTTTAGCTACCTGCTAACAAAGCTTTGGTGATTTGTTATATTAAGTCTATCAACTTCTGTGCCTTGGGGAGCATTCCCATCTTGGTGATATGTAGACCATGGGGGTTAGGGGAAAGTTGGAGAAAGAAAATCCATCCTAGTACACAGAAGGGACCATGACAAGGAGTGAGCTCGGAGAAAGTAAGCAGGGGTCACATTATGAAGACTTTGTGTGTCTTAAGAAGGAACTCGAGCTCCACTGTGATTCTCCACCAGAGCTGGGGAAGATGGGCAAACCCCCTTCACCTTTCATGTCCTCAGTCACTGCTGTCATGGGTTCCGGTTCTGATGGGAGCATGTTATAGCACTCAGGTGTGTTGGATCACTATAGGAGCTAAAAAATTATAAACATGGAAATTGCATGAGGATATGTTTTGGTTTTGAAAGATCTTTCTAGCAGCAGTGTGGGAGAAGGGTTTGAAACTAGCAAGTCTGGAGGCATGAGCAACTGGGGATAAGGAGGCCAGCAGGAAGCAGTTGCAGTCATGTATGTGAGAGCTGTTGAGGGCCTGAAGGAAGGCAAAGGAATCATGGCGGAAGAGCGAACACCAGATTGAAGAAGTATTTAGAAGGCAAAAGCAGTAGCATCTGGTGACTATTGGAGGTGGGAGGTTGGATCCCCATGCTGTGTGCTTGCATATAGATACAGACGCCTGTATGCCCCACAGCATAGTTTTCTCATCTCACTATTTTGGAATTGTTGATTAATAGGCTTCCCAGTGTCTTCCACAAAAGCTGCAACCATGTGAGTCTTGTGCCCAGCTACGTTGCCAGCATATAGCACACTGACTGATATGGGATGGGTCTCTAAATAGGATTAGCTGGATGAATAAACAAAAGAATCAATAAGTGGCATAAAGTGTGGCCCACACATGGATGGCTTAAATGAATGAATGATTAGGAGAGACATCAACTAAGGGAGCAAATACAGGAGGAAAATAACGTTGGAGCTCAAAAGTGCCATTTTATTTTCATCATGTTGGGTTTGAAGTGCCTATGGAATTTTCAGGGAAGATGTTCAGCTGTGATTGGAGCCCGGGGGAGAGTTCCAGTCTGGCATTATAGATGAGGTGGTTGTCAGGAACAGACAGACATTCACAGCACAGGTGTGGGTAGGACAACTATACAGAGTGAAGTAAAGAGGACAAAGGACAGAGAAGTTATTTCTAACCAGAAAGTTGATGGTTTTGGTTTTTGCTTCTATTGAGAAATAGTTCACATACCATAAAATGCACCATTTTAAAGTATTCCGTTAAAGTTTTTTAGTATATTCAGTGTTCTACAACCATCCCCACTATCTATCCCAGAACATTTCATTATCCTCCAAAGAAACCCCAAATCCATTAGCAGTCACTCCCCATTCCCTGTTTCCTCCAGCCTCTGGCAACCATAAATTATCTTTCTGTTTCTATGGATTTGCCTATTCTGGGTATTTCGTATAAATGGAATCATACAATGTGTGGCTTTTGTATCTGACTTCTTTCACTTAGCATAATGTTTCCAAGGTTCATCCATGTGGTAGCATGGATCAGTACTTCATTTAGAAGGCTGGTGTTAATCTTTGGCAAAGTTCCTTGCAGCTCTGTCCTGATTTATAAGGCTATCGTGGGCCTTTCAATTACATTCCTCAGTGATGGATACCTTCATTAATCCATAGAATTTAAAAAATCTTTACGGAGGTCCCCTCAGCACTTGGGAACATAGTGACCCCCATCGCAGCTCAGCTCTGCAGTAGGCGGGCCCTGAGTGGCTGCAGCCAGGGGGAGTTCGGACCCTGCTCCTGCCAGACTCTGAGTGGGACACCCAGGCCCAGAACACAACTTCAGCCTCTCTCACAGCCAGAGCATGGTCACTGTGGGAGCTGAGGAGGGCCAGAAGCCATACCTAACTGGCAACACTGTGCCTACAAGCTGGTGGAGAATGGGAAACCGGCCCAAAGACACCTGGGAGATTATCCTCACATAGTGGGTAGAGGAACTTGGAGTCTCGGGTGGCCTAGTTTCAGTGAAGAAATCTGTGGGCCCAATCAACTACTTCCTCAAGGACTGGCTGTATGTGCATCCCCTGAAAACAAGGAGTTGTTTGAAGAGGAGTAATTGCTGAGGTAAGAGGGAAAATTCGAGTAGATCCCAGCCAAGGCAGGTGAGGAGACAGTGACATTTCTGGGAAGCTGTCATCTGGAGGTGGGGATGAAAAATGATGTCAAATGAGAACTAAACCCTGCAGCAGTTGTCAGCCACTTCCTTAAAAATCTCGGTGTTGCGGTTGTCCACATACATTAAAGTTGCCAGAAGAGTCCATTACCCAGTGGGGCGAGTGCTGGTGTGAGGTGACGGTTAATGGGCTTGACGCCGTGGGGGTACCTATGTCTGTCGTGAACTTTGAGAGGCCCAAGACCAAAAGATATAAGTACTGGTCAGCCCAGTAGGGTGCTGAGGGAATGGTCCCCACCAGCTCCCATGTGATCTGAACCTACTCTCCCTCAAAAGCAGCAAAAGCAGAATCTGAGGAACAGTGGAGCAAAATGGGTGAGCTCCAACCAAATGGGGAATTTTCGAGAGCGTATAGGGGACATCGTACTAAACTGTAAACACGTGTTAAAGTCTTTATATTTGCCATCTCTGTCTTCAATTGTTAACATATCCGGCCTTATTGGGGGGTAGTCCTGTTAAGAAGTACCAGGAGGTAGCGTTCACAAGCTGAATATTAATAGACTGAAACCCTCTAGATCTTATTTGCTCTTCCTCCATTGGAATTCATTGGAACAAACCGAAGAGCTAGTCATTGTCTCTAGTACTTGGCTGATTCTCATCCAAAGTGCACATTTGTTATCTCAAGAAGAAATAAAAGAGGTTGTGGTCTTAAGAAAATAAATATAATCAATCAATCAATCAATCAATCAATCGATCAATCATCTTTAAGGCTGAAAGGAGCCATAGACAGAAACCTCAGCTACTCCCTGAAATCGGCTCTGACTTCTCTGGCCTACAGGCATCTATCTCTTTCTCTGACTCCCAGGGCATTCAGCATGTGCACAATTCAAGCCTGGTTCTGTCAATTTTCTGAATGTCTTTTTTCTCAAGTCAGAGTGAAAGCTCCTGGGGGCAGAGAGTAGGGAACATCTTGGGGTATATTTCTCTTTTATTGTTGCAACACTCAGCACACTGTTGTATGGCAATCTTACCTACAAGCAAATAGAAACCAGTTATACTTAAATCATCCTTCTATTTGCTAAAAAGTTTCCAAGAACACTATTACTTTGTTTTTAAAATGGGTTTGACTGTTTTTTTCTCTTAGACTCTGTAATAGACCACTCTTGGGTTAACTGCCCAATTTACCATTATTTCCTGTTTGCTGGGAACGGGTCCTCTTTTCCCCATTCCAGGCTGCTATCCAGCTAAAATGCCTTGGTCCAGCTGTACTGCTTCTGTATGGCTGGTGTCCATTCTCACGGTTGATGCCTATCCCATACCAATTGTTAAATGTTTTCAGTTATCATTCCTGTGCTACCATCCACATTATAACAGCAATAGGCTCCCAGCAGTTTTTTATTTTTTTTCTTTCGATATGACTGTGCCACCCTGGTCACAGCTAGTGGTCCAGGAAAAGGCATCTGACTCAAGCTTTGCCATTTAGACCCCGTTCAAGAGGAATATGGGTTTGGTTTATGTGATATTTTGAACAACAAAAAAAAGTAAATTCAGAAGCATGCAAATTGGAAAACCAGACAAAGCCAATCTGAGCAGATGAGAGAAAGAAAACAGGGAGGGGTTTTGCAGAGAAGAGCAAGCTTCACGAGGTGGATCTAGAGTCAAAGCCTTTCAAGCCCCTGATTCCAATTCATTCTTATAAGCTGGCTGTATTTCTGTCCTTGACTTACATTAAATGCCTATGTAATTTTATGTGTTGAATTAATTTACTGAGGCACTAATATTGTCGTTTATTGGGGGGAAAGAATCAGAAAGGAGAAGAGCTACTTGTGTTTTATTCTTTTCCCCTCACCCTTTCCATTCCACCAACTCCCAACCCCTTCCACCCAGACGGATGTTCAGCTGGTTTGCACATTTGTGGCTGTTGTTAAATATTTTGAATACCATCCTTGCTTCTCAAATCCCCATCTCTGCATTTGCACACACCCTCTCCCGCACGTTCCTGCTACTACAAGGGGTGGAGGATCAGAACTAGGTTTTGTTTGAGTCAAAGGAAATTTACTCTTGTGCCATTCCTTGCACACTAGAGTGTCTAATAAGTATGTCCTTTTAGCTTTAGCTAAAAGTGAGTTTCTCTTATTGATAATACAAAGAGTTCTAATTCAGAATGTTTTTATTGGGGACGTTAAGATTTTTTAAAAACAGAGTTAGAAGAGGCTTTTAAAATCACTCCATCATTTGACAGATGTGAAAATGGAGAACCTGAACACTAAGAAAATTTCTCTGCTGTCACACAGGTGTGTCAGAATGGAGACTGTGGGACTCCTCACATTCACTGCAGGCACCTTTCCCCTTCAGTGTTCTCTCTCCTTCTCAGTTGCACACCACTGGCATCATGCAAATATGGACACACTATTTCATGGCAGGGGAAATATTAATTAGTATTTGTAGTATTTACCCTGATAATTGTCCATGATAAGGAGACTGTAACTGCATTTTAGGGAGAGTGTATGGCCACTTGGAATCTATCCTTGTTGAATCGCTACGCCATTTTGACTGTGACTGACAAATAGAAACTATCGATACGGCAGTACGGTGGTTGAATTCAGTTAAAGACAACATTGAACTGGATAAGACACATTAAGAGAATTTCTATGATAAAAGGAGACAATATGTTTAAGAAAGATGGAGGAATGTGGTCATGACAAAAGTTGGGAGTGCTAAGAATCTGGATATGTGGCAAGCCGACTTGTTTCAACTGGAACTGGTATCAACATTATTGCATGCTTTTCTTTAAAAAAAAAAACACAACTTTTATTGGGGAACAGTGTGTTTTTCCAGGACCCATCAGCTTCAGGTCAAGTCATTGTCTTCAATCTAGTTGTGGAGGGCGCAGCTCAGTGGCCCATGTGGGAATCCAACCAGCAATCTTGGTGTTATGAGCACTGCTGCTGTAACTACCTGAGCTAACCGGGCTGCCCCTGAATGCTTTCTTCATAGTCACTTAATTCTATTTTAAGTGTTTGAGGGCCTGTTGTATTTCAGGGAACTTGACAGAACGTTTTCTACTGGCTTTCCTTGAATTAAATGATAAAATGAGCTCTTCTTGGGGAAAACTTTGAACCTACAAGTACATTGATTTATACTGAATATGCTAATTTTATTTCCTGTTCATGTATGGAAAAGACAAAAAAAGAGACTTTTCTAAAAATATTCTATCTAAGTCACTAAAAAACTGATTCTTGGAATTAAAGACAAAAGGGAAACCTCATTACTATCATGTTTCTCAAGGTAAGGGAGGTTCTCTTAATGTTGCAACAATTTAATATAAAAGCTTAAAGCTGACACTAATCAGTCATAAAATGTAGCCCTGTCTCAGAGCCTTCCTTATTTGAAGAAGCTGAAGCTTTTGAATTTTTTTTTTACCTTAGTGACCTAAAATATTGCCTGCACAGGGAATACTGGTATTTCTAAAGATTACAATATTTCTCATTTGTGGTCTATATAATGGCTTTTTTATGAACTTCAAAAATTTCCAATTATTCTATACCATGATTAATTATAAAGTAGCAGTTTTAGAGGATGTTAACTATCAGCTCAAGTTGTCCCCATTAAGAAAGTGGGGGAAAATATTTATGTATAAAGACATATATTCATGATTATTATCTTAAAAATAAAACAATTCAAGAAGGATATACCATACCAATATATACCAATACATAAAATGCTGTCTTTGCTAACTGAGGGTACTGACTGTATTTTGTTTTACTTACTCTGCAAAGGTTCTGCGCTTTCATTATCATCTTCATTCAATAACTTACCAAGGCGCTTGCTTGTTTTCATTGTGATTATTGGACACATTTCTTTTTCTGCTTTCCATACTTGTTTTCTGTTTCAGATGGTGTTTTCTAAGTTGAAAGCACAACTGTCCAACTGGAGCCTCATTAAAAAGTCATTGAGGAGCAGAAGAGGGGGGTGGGTTAAGTGCATATTAAGGTGAGGACAAGTCCTCTCCTGTGTTGAAAAGTAGTCATTCAGGGGTAGATTCCTAGACATCTCCCTCTCTATGAATTCTTATTATCCAGAATTGTTAAGAGGTTCCCCAGGAGCAGTTGTTCAATGTTTGAACCTTGAAGCCCTAGGGGGACTGCCCGAGAGAAGCTGCTCAGTGTAATCTATTTCTGAACCATCATGGCTCACAAAGTTTCTGCAAGGCCCAGCCTCATCCTCAGGGCAAAATTTCCTGTCTTGTGGCCGGAAACCTGGGCTCTAGAGTCATTCCCCATACGAAAAGCCCTGGGGTCCCACCTCATGGCATAGAACATCTTGACCCCGCGACTGCAGCTCACAGCAGCGAAGTAATTGCATTTCTCACTCTTGTGAGGAGAGAAGCATTTGGGCTGCGACCCACATTTTTAAAAGGAATGGATGGAATAGAAAAGAGAAAACTAGTGTATTGTACATAGTCAGGGTAAGTATTGTTTCATAAAACATTTGCTTTAGTTATATGTGTATTGTATCATAGTGTAAAAAAACACATAAATATGCTACATGCTATATACTATATAATTATAAATTAAGTGTATTATATCATGTGTTATATATTATAGTATATATAGTATATAATTTTATAGCACATAATATATGTAATTACACATTATATAATATATACTATATATAAATATATGTACATGTATTTTTTTACATTTGACCTTATGCATCATACATACACACATATACCTAACTAAAACAAATGTTTTACAGAAACAGTACTTACCCTTACTATGTCAATACATTATCTTTTGTTCTTTACATATTATAAATTATATATAATTATATATTTTATGTATAATTTTTAATACATAATTTAAATAATTACATATTATGTCATATATAATTCTATATGTTATATTTATATATTATATATAATATATTTTGAGGAAAGTTTGAAGAAATAAAATAGAATCACTATGGTCAAGCTGCTAAATTATTAAAATCAAGTAGGCTGAGGCATGAGGAAACAATTTTAATCTTGCTTTAATTAGCCTGGGGACTTAAATTTTTGAACTCTCCAGTTAATCCTGGAAATATATCTATGTATCTATCTACCTATATACCTATTGTATATAGATGTATAGATAACCCTATGGTTACCTCCTAAAGGACTTAAGAAAAAATGTCCACCTGCCCAGATTGCCTACCATCCATTATCCAGACCAACAGACATCTGGGAGATTGTCACCTCAGACCCATTCAGAAGCTAAGAATGCAGGACTGATTCCTCTCAAGAATGTACTTTTTATTATAAGAATTCTCAGCTTTTTTTTTTTACTTCTTTGGAACCCTCTGGGTATTGCCTGGTTGTGATTCCAGTTTGCAAATCCTAAGGCCCTTCAGTAAATCTTTGTCATTTATTTCTAGTCAAAGCCTCCTAACTCTTTTGTGCTAGGTTGACATCTTATTGTGGGTATTGGTAAAAAGTGAAAAGTTTAAGAAAAACTGTAATAGAAGATGGAGAAAAAATAATAAGTAAGCTGGAATTAGATTGTGAATGCCAGTTTGAGGAATTCTGTTTTACAGCTACCTTCCATGAGGTGCCCTGGGGACTTTTCAGGAGGGAAATGGTGTAACCAGATACAGAGAAAGAATAGATAGAGGGATGAGAGAGTCCAATTAGTAGGCAGTAAATTAGGCAGGGATACTGCAGGTACTAGAAGGGCAGAGGAAAGAGTATATTAGTTGGGATTCTTTCAGTGCAAGTGATAGAAATTCAACTCAAACCCAGATAAGCAAGTTTATTGACTGACATAGCTGGGAAGAACGTGAGGTTATTTTAGAGAACAAGTGATATGAGCTGCAGGAAACCAGAGCTTTGATGACAGTATGGGGATTCATTACTGCTGTCTCTTCCTCTCTCCATGAGTTTGGCCTTATTCTTAGCTGCACGGAGGCCCTTTGAAAGTAATGGTAAGGATGGCTTCCAGCAGGCTGGGATTCATTTCCTCCCCCAGCTTTAGCAAGCCTACTGGACTTTGCCCAGAATCGGGACATCAATCCCAGCAAATGACTCCGAGAGTCCTGCTCTGGTCACATGCCCATTCCTTGTTCTAAACCCTTTACAAGGTTTCAGTTAGAGTGTTTTTGGCTGGAAGCTAAGGAATGCCCATTTAAAAGTGGTTTAAATAACGAGAATAATATAATGTTTTTCTTGCAAGGAGTTCTAGGCAGGTTACTATTGGTTGAAATAGTGATTCTGTGATGTCAAGGTCACAGGTGAGCTTCTCTACTATTTTCTTAACTTGCCCTTCAAAGGTAAGATGGATGCTGCATTTCCAAGAATCATCTCCTCAGATAACAAGGTCCAGGGAAGGAAGAAGCAAATCTTTGACTTGCATCCATATTTAGGGTGAGGAAAACTTCCCAGGAAATGTCCTCTTAAGTTCTATTGGTTGTGATTTGTGTCCCATGTGAATATACCCATATTTCGCCAATCATTGGTGAGGCAAATGGGATAAACAAGACTGGGTAAGACCAATTGACCTGTACCCGCTAGGGTTATAGAATCCCATGAAGCACATGGGTACCCAATATCTGAAACGCAATCAGTGTTCTGCTAGAAAGAATATAGGGGAAAATGGTCAGTAGCTAAGCAACTAACATAGCTACCATGAAGTGAGAATGGGACACTGTATTAGTTTTCTACGGCTGTATACAAATTTATTGCCAACTTAGTGGCTTAACATAAAACATGTTTCTTATCTCACAGCTTCTATAGGTCAAGAGTTTAGGCACAGCATAACAGGGTTTTCAGCAAGGCTGCAACTGAGGGGTTAGACAGCACTAGGTTTTCATCTGGAGGCTAAACTGGGAGAGGGTCTGTTTCTAAGCTCACTTGGGTTGTTGGCAGAATTTGTTTTCTTGCTGTTGTAGGACTGAGGTCCCTGACTTCTTGCTGGGTGTTGGCTAAAGGCCTCCCTCAGCTGCTAGAGGCCATGTACAGTTCCCTGCCAAGTGAGCTTCTCCAACACAGACTTCATCAAACCAACAAGAAGAATCTCTTGAGCAAGTCCAGCAACTCGGATCTTACATAATACATATAACAAACATGGGCGTGACAGCCTACTAAGTAAAAGCAAGTCAGAGGTCCCACTCACACTCAAAGAGAGGAGATCACACAGAGCCATGAATGCCAGGAAGTAGGGATCACGAGGGTCACCCTAGCATCTGTCTGCTACAGACACCATGTGTAGCCAGGTCTGCATATACCCAGCTCAGTTACCAGAAGAAGTGTGATGGGAAAGCTTTCTGGGAAATTAAAAATATAAGCCTCTTCAGTTCCATGAAAATGAAAGAGGCATTCTGAAAATAGAATTGATGAGATTTGGCAACCATTGAGAATGGTACAGGAAATGAAAGAGAGAAAGGTGACTCAGGGCTTAGAGCCTGTGACTGGAATTCGGGGACTGAAGCGATTCATCTGAGTTTCCATAGGATGTCCACATGGAATTCTGTGTCTTGAGATCAGAGAATAGAGGCCTGAGACAGATTTGGGGTTCATCAACCTAGAAGTAGATGACATTTACAGGTGTGGGAATAGATGGTACATCATGTATGTAGCAGTAGGTGCCATGTCCACACATTCTCCTGCCCAAAGCCTTTCATATTTCTACTCAAATTCCTTAAGCTTTCAAGGTCCTTCGTGGTATAGCTTTTGCTTACCTCTCTGCACTCTCGATAGACCCTCTCCCTGTAACTCTATGACACTCCTTATAGGTCTCCAAAATGTCCCGTGCTCTCTATTTTCTCTGAGCCTTTGCTTAACCATTTTCCCACTGCATGAAACACTTTATCCCTCCCCTCATCATTGCCTGGCTATGTATCCTTTGAGTCTCCATGTACTTCATGGAAAGGTTTCCATGATTCCCTGAGATAATTTAGGTATCCCTTCTTTGTGCTTCCAGAGGATGCTGTACAACCCCTTTCTGAAGTTCTAATGGAAATATATTGTCATTACCTATTTACTTGTCTCTTACAAGACTACAAACTTCTTGAAGGCAAAGATTGGGTCTAGCCCACAACTGTATGTTCAGTTCCTAGCACAGTCCTTAGCACATAGAAGATGCTAGATAAGCACCCGTTGAATGAATGAATGAAGAGTGAATGTTAACACATTTCTCTCTCAGTTAAAATTCATTTGCTTACAATTATCAGAAAATTCATTCCAAAAAGGGATTAATGCTTAAGCAAAAAGGAGACTTAATGTCTCATGTAAGCAGAGAAGTCCAGAAGTTATGCTGCTTTCCGGTGTGGTGTGATGCAGATGCCCAAATGATGTCCTCAGGTTTTCTTTTCCTTTGGCTCTGCTTCCTCTGGCTTAGTTCCTCTCATGGGCTGGGTGTCCCTCAAGGTAGCAGGATGGCTACATTTCCAGCTGGTCTGACATATTCACACATTCAAGCCCAGTGGGGAAAAATGCCTCACTCCCAGGAGCCTCAGTAGAAGTCTCCTGGAGTCTCAGTGATTCTGAGATGAGTCTCTACCCACTCCGGAACCAGTCACTATTTGTCCAGGAAAATGCAAGACTCTGATTGGCTAGGCCTGGGTCCCATGCTGTGCCCTGATCTGCTCTACCAAAACTACTTAGATTGGGGGTGGAGAATGAAGTGGGAGGTTGGGAAGGGATAGACTCTCCAGACAGAAATCTTGGACTTTCCCTGGAATTTTGGTGAAGGGATTCCCAAAAAGCAAATTTCCATTAAGCAATGCTTAAACAGAGAGATAAGGAGGACAAAGATCCAGTAAAAATTCTAAGTGAGATAGGCAAAGAACTAAAAAGCATGTATAGTGTCATCCAAAGGAAGGAGACTACTATTTGTTTAACATCTACCACCTGACGGTGGTACATTTTCATACATTATCTCATCCAATCCTCACAATAACCCTGATACAGACTTTTTAAATCTCTAGTTGACAGAGTCTCAGGGTCAACTGAGCCTCAGGGAGGATATATGACTCCCCCAGGCCACACAGCCTGCAAATAGTAGAGTAGTAAACAGAAACAGGAGTTCTCTGTCTCCAAAGAACCAGGTTGTGACAAGAGTTCAGCAAGATGTCTAATTCAGCAAGAATGCTGGGATGAGCCAGCGCTAAGATGAGGACCGGACATTTGGAAATAGGGAGTCCCAGCTGACTTTTATGATGGCTGTTTCAGAAGAGCGGTGAGGGCCTCAGGGATTCAATAACGAGCAAGTGGTTATTCTTCCAGGAAGTTTGGCAATGAAAAGAAGGAGAAAGGTGGCGCCAATATTTACCTGCTTATCTATACCTCCCTAACCACAAAGTGGGCTCCTCAGAGGCAAGGACCAATTTGTTTTTATGTCTCCACTCAAGGAGAGAACTTTGCCCATAGTATCCCTCACTAAGCATGTGTTAAATTAATGAGTAAGTGATTGAAAGGAAGAAGAAAAATTGTATCCCAAGAGGAAAGGAAGACAGAGAAAAAAAATGTAAAGATAGTTAAATTTGAACATGTTTCTAGGGCCAGTGCAGAGAGGTTGACAATGAAAGAAAAAAGTTGATGAATGAAATAAAGTCCTCTGTGAGGCTCAAATCCCATGGAGGAATAAGCCTTAGATAAGGCTTCAATTTTTCTTCCCCCAAAGCAAGAGGGATTGAGGAAAGCAAGGGCTGTGATCTTCAGAAAGTCTACAGTTGAGGGGAAAAAACTAAAAGCACTTTCATCTACTGCCCTCAGTCTTCATTGTGGAGTAGTAAAGGTGCTAATAATTTCTCTAACTCAGTTGAATGTATCTTCAAGGCAGCCCCAATATTTTAATCCATGCCTTATCACTAGAATCCCAGGCATAGAATAGATGCTAAAACAAATGTATAAACTCATTGGGTTGAGCTGAATAAAGTGAAATGATCTTTTATAAAAATGTGAGCACAGGCTGCAGAAAAAACAGCCACAATATTAATTCGAATTCGGGCTTGTAGGGACTTTGGAGGGTGCTGTGAGGAAATGCAGGAAGGCAGTACAATATGTACATGTGATCTGCCCTACAGAATGTCTTTGCTGAGCAAAAAGCTCCTTATCGTTATCTTTTTTAATACAAGCTCACACCCCACTTATTCAGAACACTAGGCTTGGGCAGTGATTATTAGGTTGAGCGTTTGTAATCACAGGTCTGTCTTGGCAAATTACAGGATGTGAGGTTTCAGAGGATTTACTAAGCCTCCCCTGGGCCTGGGGCCCTCGGCAGATTGACAGGCTCGGCCAGCATGGACACTTGTTTAGCAGTGTCACTGCCCACATGCTTATTCTGCCCAACTACCGAGGGTCCCCAACAGCATCCAAGTGAGTAAAGCCTAGGGCTGCCGGAGGTGCCTCCAGCTCTAGCATGTAGCCTGACTTTGAACTGTCGCACGACTGTAAATTATTCACCTCAGAGAATGAGGTAACAGGGAAGATGGATTACTGCTGATTAGAACAATGATGAACTGAAAAAAAAATAAATAAATAATCCAGAGTGAAAAACTCATTCCCTTGACTGTGTTTAGTCTCGAACAGGTATAAGGATCAAGTAACTGGACGGAGTGGGGCATGGGGATGAGGCGGTGGCATCAGCAGGGCCCCTATAGCCACCAGTAGGCCCCTTTATGGACGTGTTCCTATGAGGAGGAACAAAGGACAGGGGCTAGAGAGAATGGAGTTGAATTCCACCTCTTTGTGGCGTGGAGGGCCAAGGGCAGGCTAGGCTAAGATGGGAATCAGCAGGGACTCTCTGCCTGCTTCCAGGGACTTCTGCTCTTCCTATTTGCACAAGCAGGTGCTTTATCTCCATTAAGCTATTTTGGAGTCTTACTTTGTACAGAGCTGATGCGTGCTTTCTGCAGAGGCCCAGAGAGAGGCAGGGAGGGAACCGAAACCTGGCACTGAAGCCAGCCAGGATGAAGTTCTTGATAGAGAAATCTTTTACCCAATTTTAAGCAAATATATCTGCTTCCTTTCCTCTTTCCTCTTACCCAGCTCTACCAGGCACAGAGTTTCCATATTTACCAACAGATATGTATTAATCAACTGCCCCCCCCCCCACTTTACAGTGGAGTGTTTATTCTTGCAACAAGGTCCGGCCCTGGGCAAAAACTGTGCAACAATGGAAGTTCATCTTCAGCCCCACTTTCTCCTGGCCCTGCCTTCTCTCCCAACTCCATAGCACAATCTAGTTTGGTCAATTTCTGGTTTAAGGGGTGACCTTCTCCTGATGTAAGTGTATTCTAATAATAGGCCTTATAATTTGCTTTCCTGAACAGTATCTCACTTGGCCAGCAACGCTGTGAAGTAGGCAGTGATGGTCATTTTTTCCCAAAAGGTATTTTGCGACCACTTATAAAATGAACGATCATTTGCTGAGTACTTTTTACGTGCCACTCCCTGTGCCCAATGCCCTTAATACTTCAATTAATCACCCTAACCACTCTCGAAGGTTGATAGTATTACCCTTATTTTACAGAGGAAAACACTAGCTGTAGGTAACTTGCCAAAGGGCAGACAGCCAACTAGCGGCAAACCAGGAGGGAAGCCTTAGTCTGACCAGTTCCAACGCCTGTGCTTTTTACCTCTTACACCATTCTGCACATGCAGCAGGGAGGCTAGATTTGGCAGGTTGATTTTTCTTTTTAATTTATTTTTTTATTGGGGAACAGTGTGTTTTTCCAGGACCCATCAGCTCCAAGTCAAGTCATTGTTTCAGTCTAATTGTGGAGGGTGCATCTTGGTGGCCCATGTAGGGATCAAACCGGCAACCTTGGTGTTATAAGCACTGCGCTCTTACCAGCTGTGCTAACTGGCTGCCCCAGTATGCCTATTTTCTAAAGGGTCTTTTCCTCTTGAAAATGGAAGTTCAAATAACTATTTTACAGAGCTAACAGAGCTGGGAGCTAAAGCCTCCTTAAATAAGTGATGCCAGAAGACAATTCCTGTATCTGGAGGGATTGGGTCGCCATGTTGTATTTCTAGTTACAGTAATAATCATAGAATAATCTCCCTTGTACCTCTCAAACCATATAGTAATACAGGTTTCCCCTGCTATCTGAAAGCAGAGTGTTCCTATGAAATCTTTGGTCGCTGAAATGACATAAAGTGAAGAAGCAATTACCATTAATTTATATGGAAATTTTTTGAGTGTTCCCAGACCCCAAAAATAACCTACCAAATCATACCGAATAGGCTTAATTATGTCCAGTTCTACACTAAGCATAACACCCTTACGAGCTCCCTTAGGCTTTTCTGATATCTTAGGACACATCTTGCTAGCAGATGCACAAATAAATCAAGATAAAACACAGATGCTCACAGACACCGGTCAAAGCTCTGGGGGTGACTTGATGCTGAGATGCCGAGTGTAGTTCCCGAAGAAGAAGCTTGGTGGGGCCACTCAGGTGTGAAGAAAAATCCTCTTTGGATTTCTTTCAGTAAGCGGAAGGAAACCTGTACTGACGTAGGTCTTTTGTAAAAGCACAGTGGTGAAAGGCAAACTTTAGAAAAGCGGGAATATCTGTCCCTGACTATAATACCTGACTCTCACTTCATAAAGTGGGTCTAAATGAAAGGAAAGAATCCCCTACACCCGCTGAAGCTTGGCCTCCTTCCCTATGATTTCACTGAACTTGCTCCTGTCGAGACCACCTGTGACCTCCTGGCTGAGTTATTTTACTTTATATTTGTATCCATCTTGGCCTCTCTGCAGCTTTTAATTCTTGTCCACTTATTGAAACCCTCCTCTCCCTTGATTTAGAGGCAGTCTGTCCTGGTTTTAGCGCTCTTTCTCTGGCCTTTCCTTCTCAGGCTCTTCCAAAGGCCCAGGTTTCTCTAACTACTATATCCATCACAGTCTGGGTGCAAAAGGCAGAATCCACCCTGGCTAAGGTAAGCAGAAAGGGAGAATTACAAGGTATTAATTGGCTTACAGACTCCATGGTATTGCTGAAAAAGCAGACCCTAGGCTGAGTTACTAGGAACAAAGCCACCCTCGGGGCGAGTTGTCAAGGGCGTTGCTGCTTCTGCCACCATTGGGAAGTAACTGTTGAACTAGGACACCTGCGCTATAGCCACCCACCTGGGATCTATCTAGGGTAGCTGCACTCCACACAGTGGGCGCCTCCTGCCTTGCATGGCTCCCCACTTCTTCAGCCCTGGAGTTGGAGTCTTATGTGAGTGTGCCTAATTGGCAGAATCTAAGTCGCATCATTGGAAACCCCAGCTCCAAGAAGTCTGGGAAATGTCCTTTTTAGCTTTCCAACTTTGCAGTACAGGAAGGCACACTAAAAAGAGATTGAAATAGTTGTTGAGTCACATAGGCCCTTTAAATTTTGGTGTTCTTCAGAGTTATTTATGTTCTTAGCCCTTTTCTTTCCTGGTGCTAAGACTATCTCTCACCAACTCATGGCTTCAACCACCATCTGGGTTATTTCTAACCCTGAGCTCCAGGCCTGAATGTCCAGCTGGCTATTGGATAGGGCCACTTCCTCTGAAGTCAGCATCCTCTTTCTGTATTTTCTACATCAGTGAATGGCACGCCGTCTATCCAGTAATCCAAGCCAGAAACCGGGCCATCGCTCTGTCTCTCATCTGCAAACGGTTGCTGTGGTAAGCAGCTGGTCTACATGTTCCAGTCTCCCTGCAATAAGTGGGGCCATCTGACTACCTATGGGTCAACTCGTAGGTAATGTTATCAAAGTTGAGGTGAAACTCATGCAAGTAGTAACCTTTCATACATTATCCGGGTTCTCTTTCCCCATCTGCCACCTTTCAGAGAGAACTTCAGGGACCTAGAAGGGGGCGGAGCCATAGGTGTAAAGAAAGAGCCAGGGTCCCTGAATGACTCAATGGAGCTCTGCAACTCCCAGCGCTAATCTGGCATTGTACTGTGATGTGGGGTATGGGTCACACAAGCGTGTTGTTCAGCTCTCCTGCTGAGAGAACAGGATTTACTATGGCCTCAGCTGTGCCTCACTGGCTGTATCACTGTGTGTGCCAAGGCTGCACTTCCCATGGGCTGCTCCTAGCCAATGACTCAGCACGCGGGAATACAAAGTCAGGCCCATTCTTGCAAGTCACAGGTTCCTCCAGCAGGAGTCTTTGACTTATAGGTTCTCCACCTGCTTGGCTGAATTTTTCTGGGAATTACACTGAAGTCCAGGACCCCTCCTACCCAATCCTCCTTCCTTGCTCCTTTCCTTCAGAGGTGTCAGACCTGCATTGTGGCCTAAAAGCTTTCTTTGCCTCCCTTAGCATCCTCCTATTTACCCTTCACAGGTGTTTCCCACAGTAAATCTCTCGCGTGTCTAATCTCATCCTAGCTCCTGCTCCTCAGAAGTCCTGAACTAACACATGGGGAGAGATAAATCTATATTGTATTCTGCCATGGAGATTTGGAGGTTGTTTGTTCTAGTAGTGAGCTTACCCTAAGGTGATAGTCAAGTTTTGGACATTTCTAAAAGTTATTCTTTTTCTTCTTTGCGGCTGCCCTAGTTTAGCCCTCCTGAACTAACTACTCAGCTTCTTGAGTGAGTCTTCTGCATTTAGCCTTGGTTAGTAACCCAGCTTCACCTCCACATCACCTGGACAGTAAGGTTTCTGCTATTAACCACAAATTTTTAAACACCTATACAAGCACTGAATGCATGTTCTTTCACTTATCACATCAGTCCTGCAAGGCAATAATTACTAGCTCTATTTTATATAAAGGGAACTAAGATTTAGAGAGGCTAAATATGTTGTCCAATGTAATGTATCTGGTAACTAACGAAATTGGGACTTGAACCCAGATCTGTCTGTTACCAAAATTTGTGTTCTTTTTACTACCGCAGCATTGCTTGGATTTAAAAAAAAAAAAATTGTTGTTGTTTCAGTACAGCGTAACAAATGACATTTACATGAATTATCTACTCCTTCAACTTTATCCAAGTTCTAATGCAAATGTAGCTGGAAAGTAAAACAGATAGACCACAGACTACTTTGGGAAGGGGCATTACGTTCATAAAGGCATATTATAAATATATAAGTAAATAAACTATACATTTAGTGATATTAATGCACTATGCATGTTTTCTTCATTTGTATTTTCCCTCCTTTTTAAACAAAAATGTAATCATTGAAAAAAACAAAAAGAAAGTGGACATAAATATAAAATTACAAACAAACACAATAGTTTGATCTCCACTGCTATGACAGGTTATATCAGGTGCCTCCCTAAAACTGGGAAAAGACAAGCTGGGGTGTAAGTTATGCATGCTATCCCCATAGCTCTGGTGGTAACTCCACTCATACTAACATTTAAAAGCAAGTGGCTCAGAGTGCTGTTATATGAAGGTATAACCAAGTTGCTGTTTTAATTTATTAAAAGCAAGTCATTTATCAATTCAATTCTTTACTATTATTTTCAAATTTTAAATGCAGCTGATATAGCAGCAACCTGCAGGCATGGATGTGAGCTCTACCACACCCCACGGAGCTACATGCAAATCCGATAATGCCATGTCCTGTCAAATACTTTTCAGAGGCTCTAAATCCCATTGAGGACAAGGAGTAAACTCCTTAGACCAGCGTTCCGAGCCCTCTGTGAAGTGGCCCTTGCTTTACCTCTCGTGACTGTTTCTACATCCACATTCTACTCCAACCCTAGTAAACAAGGGACATGCTCTCCAATGTACCACATTCCCTGCTGCCTCTGGGTCTTTGCAAATGCTATTCTTTCTGGAGGGAACATCTTACTCCCTCTCTTGACTTTTGAAAACTCTTAAGAATTTTCTCCAGTTAGTGTGTCACCTTGTCCAAAAAGCTCTCCCTGAAACAATTCTCAGCCATACCCAACTCCCAGGCTGAATTATGTACCCTCTCCACTGCCATCCTCCCATCGCCTTTTTGTTCCATGAGGCGCCCACAGCACCCTCTCTCATAGCACACTATTGTTATTGTGTATTTGCATTTAATTCTCCCCATGAACTGGTTTGATTCATGAAGTTGGAGGTTGATTTTATATTAATGTATTACTCTAAAATAGTTAAGTGCTGTGCAGCATTGGTGGTATAGTGGTGAGCATAGCTGCCTTCCTAGAATAGTAAGTGCTTAGCAAACAAATATTTGTTAACACGAATGAGTGACTAACAAACAGGAGGGAATGAATGATGCAAATGTTGTCTCTAGTATACAATTTAGGGTGTTTTATGTTTTTGTAAGGACTATTCATTTGCCAATTAAAAATGGAATTTGCATCTTGTCGTGGGTATCTAAGTGTATTATTAGTTTAGTTAACATATTGAGGTCAGAATTTCAGGAACTGAGAGTTGGGCAAGGAAACTTATTCACTGGGACTTATTCGGGGGTCCATGAAATCACTGAAATCACATGCAGGCTTGAGTTTGTGTATATATGCAAAAGTGTGCACCTGACACTCGTGTGCTCTTCTTTATCAGGCAGGTCCACAAGGGTTCTTTGAAAGGGCAAGTGGAACACAGGTCTACCCCAGACATGACACCATGGAAACACTGATGGACAATGAGGTGGTCATAAGAATAATGAGAAGGCAGCTCCAAAAAAGGGGTGATTCAGACGTTTTAGTTTATTGTTGGGTTCCTTTCATCTGGTTAAAGATGCCACCATCAAATGTATGAGAGCATCAAAATTTGTATTCCCTCCCTTCTCTGTTAAGGAGTCTGTGTTTGCCCTTTGCGTGCTGTTGAGGGTAATGAAAGCTGAACAGTACAAAGAAATGCTAAATTGATTTAAATATATAAAATTCATTTTCGTATGTACTTGTGAAAGAAAGGACTAAATCCAGAGGTGCAGTAGAAAAGAGAGTTCGGAACACCGCAGCTTGAATGAATGAAACTTAGGAATGAGCTGTCCAAATAGGATTTTTAGAAAGTACAATTTTTTTTTTTTAAGGAAGTGTGATAAAATATCCTTGGCCACATTTTCATCAGGCTTCAGTAAAGACAAATTATTTTTCAAGGTCCTGTGTGTCAGATTTATGTCTCTTTTTAGCATGGGTACCATGTATCAATAGGCCTTCAAGCAGAAGCACACAGGCCTCGATTTATTTGTTCAGGTTATACAGGTACCCCTGCTTGTTTTGCTGTGGAGTAGCCTGCAGTCTACATGTGACACATCTATTTTTGGTCTGGGTTGGGTAGGTTGAGGGGAGATGAGTCATCAGAAGCTAAATGACCCCCTATCAGCACTTCCACTGACCAAGCCGCTCCCAAGTTTCTGTTTGTTTTGTGGGCAGTCTGAGCCATTCTTCAGATGAGGAAACTTCTCCAGGAGGAACCACTAATTCTTTTGACAAAAGATCACAAAGGGTGTCACCATTTTCCCCTGAGCAAGCTTTTAAAAAATGACTTGATTTCTTCTACTATTAAAATACAATTGTGACAACTTTAAAAATGTTTGTAGTGAGTGCTGTAGTGTGCTGCCCAGATACAGCCCCTCCTTTCAGATCTGTATTGCCTCAGCTGCTGGGAGGATGGATGGCTGACAGATCCCAGCCAGCTAAACACCCCTTACCCCCCCCCACCCTGTCATGATCCTCTGCTGCAGTGACCCACTTCATTCAAAAGCTGGGTCACCTCTCAGCTGTCTGGAAATAAGGACCCTATTACAGGTGGTTGGTAGATCATAGCTAAAGCCAGATGTGTGACAACGGTGAGATTGCTGACACTTTCTGGGATGGCAGAGCTTTGGAAGGGAATGCACTGGCTCGGACGATGGAACCAGTCTTTGAGAAGTATGAGGGAGCAAGATATGTACTACCACTAGATCTGCCACCATTTCCCTTCCTGCCAGTAGACCCATTATAACCCATTGTTATTAATAATTTAACACAGTCACAACAAACCCAGTCGGGAGGCACTGGGTCTGCTAAAGGAGGAAGGGGACTGTACCCTGAGGGAACTTCAGTGCCTGGCCAGTGTGTACCATCAGAGCTAAGACAGCACGTACAGAACTGGATTCCGAGGGTGTGGGGTCAAGGGGAAATAGAACATAAAGTTAGCTTCAGGCATGCTGATTGATATGGGAGCATTCTCCTGGGCTATCGGATGGTTAAACCCTGGCAGGAACCCCAGTACACGCTGCTAGGATGGCTCTCAGACACTTGCAGGAAGTGATGTCCACACTCAATAAAGAGTAAATGCCAGAACTCTGATGTAGATGGTGGAAAAAAGAACAAAATGTGTCAAAGAAGTGGGGCATGCATGAATAAATTTTTACGTGAGGCTGCAAACCCTACCCGATGACTATTTTCCATGTGAGGGTTCAGAAGACACTCCATTTACCAAAGCAATAAGGAAGGACTTAGTAAGAGGAACATCAGATTCATGGATAGATGCACTGGCGGCTCTTCTTTATAGTCCAGAGCTCATGGTAAGTGATATAATTACAGAACTGGGCTCTTTGATAATAATGAGGATGATAATGGCCTGAAATATTAGAGGTCAGGTGGCAGCACTTAACCATTAGAAGCAAAGAAGTGGGTTCAATTATTGCAGTGAGAGGCAAGGTTGGAGAGGCAGCAAGAGGGGTCTGACTCACAGAAAGCTAAGGACATGGTTAAGAACAGAGCATCCTTATGAGCAATACAGATGGACAACCAACAAGAGTGTTATTCAGTCTGCCCAATCAGAATAAATAAGGATGAATGATCAAGAAGCTAAGGGCAGCTACCTCAATAAAAATTCATGATCCTTGCTCAGTTTCCAAATCTGTGTCAGTTTTCACACTCAGAATTCTTGATTGGACCACAGAAGACACTAAGCAATAAATAGACAGAATGACTCAGTTGGTTGACATCAGCCAGCCTCTGTGTTGTGCTTCATTGATGCCACAAAAAAATAGCCATGGTGGCAGGGATGGAGCATGTTCATGGGCTCAACAGAAGGGGCTCCCACTCACCAAGACTGTTCTAGCTACTGCTGTTACCAAATTTCCAACCTGTCAGGCAATAGAGACCAACTTTATGTCTCCAAATGGCACCATTCCTTGGTGGAGACCAACCAGACATTAAGTGGCAAGTTGATTTTCTTGAACTCCTTCTACCTTAGAAAGGGTAATAATTCATCTTGTCATCTTGACTGGAATCAACAAATGTTCCAGCTCTGAGTTTGCTTGACCTATGTACAGGGCCACAGACAGCACCATTTTCCAAGGGCTTACAGAGAGTTTGATCTACTCACAGGGAATCCTACAAAAGATCAAAAGATCACACTGGACTAAGGGACACACTTCATAGCAAATGAGGTAGTGAGTACTTACCCATGGGATCCACTGGCCCTTTCCCATGCTGCAATGGAATAGAGCAATGGAATGGCTTGTAGAGGTGTGTTTTGTGCAGGTGTCAGCCCATCAATACTAATACTATCAGCTAGAAATGCCTGGGGGCATTCACCAGGGCCCCAGTGAGCTTCCCACAGAAATCTTCCCCTTTCTAAACCAATGTTGGTCTGATCCTTATGGTCCTTAAGATCGCAAGATGCCCTTCAGCAATAACCATCAGGAAATTCTGAAGGAAAAAAAATGTTTATTACTTACAAGCCCTGGAGCATACAAGGTATGCCAGGGGGAGCATAGTGAGGTTGCTGATAGAGTGGAGAGTGAGGGCCTGGGGTTCTGCTCTTATTGGGGTTGTAAAATATAATATAAACAGAGCCACTTCACAATGGAGTTGGACCTACTATCCCAGAGGAACTACCTTGCATGACTTACTCCTCAAACTTTGGAATGTTAAAATTGGGCAAAATAACCTTTGAACTGGGCCTAAAGCACCACTGTATCCCAAACAACTGTTGGTTATGACTACCGGACTAAAAATTAAAGACATGTTTTAGAATTAGCTATGTTAGCTTATCTGCACATATAGAAATTCCTTTCTTAGCTTATTAATACCCAAAGAAATTCCTTCCTTTGATTCATGTAATTGTTCCCCTTCTCTTTCTCATAAACACCCTTTGCCTTCACCTCTTAATCAGAACACTGGTTCGGTTTCTGCCTGAACCTGTGCTTGCTGAATATTCTTTTTGGCTGTCAAATAACCCCTTGTTTCTTCTCACTTTGGCCTTTTATTTTTAGGTTAATAGGGTCGAGGGTGGGGGTATAAAGTTTTGCAGGCTCACTCTTTATTGGTGAATTTAAAACATAAGAGTGGGGATTTAAAACATGGGGAAGAGTTAAAAAGAAAAGGAAACAAAACAAAATCCAAAGCCAAGTGGCCCAAATGACTAGCTATCTAAATCAACCAGGATCTCTAAAACAAAGGAGCCCCGGGACAGCTGAGTAGCTTGTTGGTTAAGAGTTGGCTTGGGAGGCCAACTCTGAGCAGCAGGGCCCCAGTTCGGATCCCACATGAGGGCCAGTGATGTTGTGCCCTCTACAGCTAAGATGGTGAACAACAGCTCAACCTGGAGCTGGGCGCTGTGGGTTGCTGGTGACAGCGTAGGCTGCAGTGGGGCTGGCTGGCAGTTGGTGTGTGCTTTCTAGTGAGCTACCAAGAGTCGCCGTGAGTGGCCGTCCAATGGTCGGCGAGTGACTGCCTACCCCAGGAAGAGCACAATGATAATACCAACATGGGCCAGTGAAGCAACGTTCTCCACAACTAGACTGAAGAACAAAAGGACAGCAACTTGTCTGTTCCCCTTCCCTGATTCCCCAAAGCTGTTCCCCTCCCCCAATTCCCCAATAAAATCTTTAAAAAGAACCAAAAAACAAAGGAGCCTCATCGGCTTTGGGGGGATGGAGGCGTGAATATCATGGCCCTTGATCTAGTCCTGTGGCTGGCTATGTGTTTATTCAAGATAACCAATGTGTGTGTGTGAGATAGCTGATGCCCCTTTGAAATGGATTCCTCAGCAAATCAAAGCGTAAGTCAGGCACTTGCATTACAAAACAGGAAAGCTAACTGTCAGCATACATTAAAAGGTGCAATTGAGAGGCCAGCTTGGAGGTAATACCTTACAGAATATGCGCGTATACCCTAAATCAGTAACCATTACATGGTGTGCTGCCCCTAATAGTTAGAATACCTGGTTCTGAGAACCGAGGGCTGGAAGTAGGAGTGTCTCTGCTTACCCACACTCCCAGGGACCCACTGGGAGAATTTCTGCTCCTGTTCCACCACTCTGGACTCTGAGTTCAGAGATCTTGGCTCCCAGGCAGAAGCCGTTCTACCAGAATACATAGCAAGAAATCTATTCAAATTTCGTCTGCTGCCCAGTCACTTCAGGTTCCTCATGCCAAGAAATCAGCAGGCATGGAAAGAAGTCACACGCCTGAAGGGGTGATTGACTTCATCGCTGGAGGAGGTAAGGTGGTTTTTATATAATGGGAGCATGGAAGACTATATCTGACCCTCGGTGATCCACTTGGTACTCCCTTGCAGCACCTTAGCCTGAGACGGGCAAGGTGACCAGGAGCTGCTAAGGATTGCCCCACTTAGGGAAGCCACCTACACCAGCAAAAGTGCTAGGTAAGGGTGAGGAGACTCTATCACTATTGTTGGAAGATGGAGATAATGAGTGCTAGGTGGGGCCTTGAGACCAGTTGTAGAGGTGGAGACTCGTTTTGCCCACTAACCTTCTTATAACTTTCAGGGGACGATGCCCACCAGGCTGGGGACAGCTGCCTCACCCAAAGTCACTTCTGCTTCCCAAGGCCAGTCCAGCTTCAGAGAAACCCCTGGGGTTCCACTGCAGTTCAGCTTCACCTCCACCCACTCCTGCTGCCATCACCCCCCACACAGGTGCTGATCTTGAGGGTGCTCCCCCCCAAAAAACTTCTTGCATTCAGCTCTCCATCTCAGAGTCTACTTCCTGGGGAATCCAACTTGCAAAAATTTTTAACTGTATCAATCTCACTTCCCTAATACATTTATACATTTATTTTTTTTTCTGTATTTCTCCCTAGTTGACACATATTTTGGCTCCGTTATTATCTTTGTGTACATGTACTTTTATATTTGTTTTTTAACTTAACACTATGTCATAAAGCACTCTTTTCACATATTATTACATAGTATTCATAATTATTATTTTAATGCCAGTATAATAGCCCCTTCAGTTGTAGCATAATCTTTTTAAACCACCCACCTAATTGTTGGACACTCAGGTTTATTATAGAGTACAATTTACATAAAATTAATATCTTCCCTCAGATGGCTATCTTCTTCAATTAAATTAACTCCTTATACAAATCCCAAGAAGTAGGATGATTGAGTAAAAGGGAGTGAACATCTATCTTTAGGTCTCTCAGTATCTGTTTCTCTCGGTATCTGTTACCAAATTGCATTTTTATAAATTGGAAGGCACTCTCTCACTGCCATTACCAAATTAGAAGATAACTGAATGAATTTCTGACGAATAAAATTCAGGAAGAAACAACTTGATAATCTACTAGAAAAAGTAATAAATTTGGAGTCAGTGGAGGTAGCCTCAAGTTCTGGATGACTTAGTTATTACTTGTGTTATTTTGAGAATGTTTTAAACCACCAACAAAATTAAGCGACCTCAGAGTAGGCCAGACCCTGTTTTGATTCTTTTTTTTGCAAAGAAGGTTGGGAATGACAGAAACCAAAGACAGAACTGGTCAGAAGGATATTAGTTTCCATTTATAAAATGCTGTGTCAAGCAATATCCAGAAGTTCCCCCATTACTTCTGCCCTGCACTTGAAGGTTGGAGTCCAACTCTCCAGGTTGTACAGGGCCCTGGAGCTGACTAGCACAGCTCACTTAGCATTGGGCAGATAGTGCTTGGTGATAGAGAGATTGTTTGGCATCTGAAATGGGCAACTTGGTTGGCAGAACAGAGAACTAGACCAAGGCAAGAAGGTATTCAGACCTAAAAAACATTATTTTATGTCCCATGGTTTCAAAACATTAAGGGAAATAGGGCTAGTTTGACATTAATGCCAGTTATAACATTAGCAGACACTTTGTAAATGATAGTTCCTTTTACCTGTTTAGGGTTGGATTATTGATTTTTCTTTAATTTTTCAACAAACATTTACTGAGGCACTAAAGTTGTTAAAGTGAATTGAACAGTTTCTTCCCTCAAGGAAGATCATAATATAACAATAGAAACAGAAGCTTAAAAGATTATATAATAACTACAATATGTAATTATGTAATAAGACAGTGTGGTAACCTCAGTTGTAGAAGCATAAACAATGTCTTTTCTTGTTGTGAATTAATGTGTCTTAGAGTTTTAGTGTTTTAAAATATCTTGTACTTTTGCATATTAAGCCAAATAAAGAAATTAGAGGCTAAAACATTGGAAAAGTGGGAGGACATCTGAAAGTGATAAAAGTGAATATCTAAAAATCCCAAGAGAATTAACTAAAAAACTACAATAAACAGTAAGAGAATACAGTAAGGTGGTTGCATTCAGAATTAATAAACAGAAATAATTCGTCTTCATATATACAATCAGTCAGAAATGTACAGAAAAGACCCCACTTACAAAATAATTAAAAAGATAGAATAACTGGGTATAAATTTAACAACAGATGCATAATAGCTACATAAAGAAAATTTTAGAACACCAGTGAAAAACACTAAAGATAAGTTGAACAAATGGATAGCCATAGCATATTTTCAAACAGGATGACGGCTCAACATCATAGAGATGTCTGTTATTTCTAAATTAATCTATGATTTAATCCAATCAACACCCCCTGTATTTAACTAGCAAGCTGATCTAAATTTTATATAGAAATATAAGCAAGCAAAAATAGCCAGAATAAAAATTGAAGTTAATGAGAAGGGACTAGCCCTAACGTATATTATAACATAAAACTATAATTTTAAAAACAGTATACTACTAACATGAGAAGAAATAGAGCAATGGAGCAGAATAAAAAAGTCCAGAAATGAACCCCAATATATATGGAATTTCGTATATAATAAAGATGGCAGAGGGATGCATTAGCTAATAATTGGTGTTAGGAAGGGAGTACAAAGGATGCTGTGGTGTGCCATCACACATGAGTGCTGTTTGCTGAAGGTTCCTGGCAGTGTCCCTCCCAAGGAATTGTTCTCAGTCAAATGGACCTGCCTCATTCAACACTACACTCCTAGGGTCAGTCACATCCAAGGATGGGTTCATGGGGGAGTACAAATGCCTGGCCCTCTTCTCTCAATTTAAGACAGCTCTGAAAGGCCATTTCAGGTCCAGAGCTCATGGAATTGGCTGAAGCATTGGTGCCACTGCATTTCAATTTGACTTCTCCCTCTGTCCAATTTTTCTTCCTTCACTCTCTTATAGGTGTGATTCCTGAAAGTACTCCCCAACAAACTTCTTGCACTCCAATCTCCGTCTCAGAATCTGTCTCTTGGGGAACCCAGTCTTCAAAGTGTCATTCTTCTTTTGTTGGAGACAAACTGCACATATTCAACTATAACAGAATAAATTTTAGCTGAACCAAAACTTCAAATGTATGGGCCGGCTGAGCTCAGTGTGAGCTCTGAGCAACAGGGTCTCCGGTTCGATTCCGGTCCAAGCTGAGCTGCCGCTGAGCTGCTGCTGAGCTGCCAACAGGTGACAGGATGGCTCAGCTAAAAAAAACAAAAACAACAAAAAACACTTCAAATGTAAAATTAAAAAAATTAAATGATACATGCAGTGGAAGAAACTAGAGAAGAATTCTTTATACCTTTGATTCGTCTAAGTATCTGAGGAAAGAGTAGTGATAGGGAGTATATAAAACGGAGTCACTTTAACTGCTAAAATTATTAACATTATGAAGGCTGAATCATGAGGAAAGGCTCCATTCTTGTTCGAACAACCATGGAAACTTAAAACTTTTTTTGAACTTTCCAACCCTGAGTCAATGTAATACCCAGGCAACCCTCTAAGGACTCACGTATCTAGGCCACTTGATTACTTCCTGAAGGACTCACGTATACATCCACCTGACATGCATTATTCAGACCACCGGGATGTGACCATAACTCTTGGCAACCATCATCCTAACTGCCTGTCATCTGACTATCATCCTGGACCAATCCTAGAGCTAAGAATGCAGGACTAAGAATTCTCAA
>NW_017731638.1:1609839-1611592 GCF_001890085.2 Hipposideros armiger | reverse complement strand
TGGGTACAGAGTTCCTGTTTGGGATTTCTGTTCTAGAAATTGATAGTGGCAATGGTTGTACAATATGGTAACTGTTCTTAATGCCACTGAATTGTACACTTAAAAATGGTTAAAATGGTAAATTTTATGTTTTTTATATATTTTCCACAATAAAAACAATAAAATTCTATTTGACAAAACCCACAAAGAAACAAAATATTTGCAACTTCTATCAGAACAAATGGTTCAATTCCTATAAAGCAATAAGGAAAAGACCCAAAGCACAATAGAAAAATGGGAAAATGATAGGAACAGAGAATTCACAGAAGAAATAAAAATGGCTCTTAGATATAAAAAATATGCTCAATTCACTCATAAAAAAGAGAAATACTATTCAAATCACATTGAGATACCACCTTACACCTATTAGGTTAACTGAGATAAAAAGAAAAAAGTTTGTAGGCTGGCTGAGTGGCTCAGTTGGTTAAGAGCTCGCTCAAGGGTTTGAACTTTGAGCAACAGCGGTTCGAGTCCAGCAAAAAAAAAAAGTTTGTGAGGTAATGTTTATTGTTTTAAGTACAAAAATAAAAGTCTTGAGATTGTGCAATAGGGAACATCAGTAGGGCATTTCCTGTTTTACAAGCAGCAAAAAACAATCAAATCCCGCTTCCAGATGGTATCACATTCCTCATGGATATCCTCAGAAACTGGCAAGTTAGACCTGAAGGGCATGACCAAAACCTAAACGTGGGTATCCAAAGACAATCTATTTCTCACCCGGCCTCTCTGATTCTGAAACTGGCCAAAGGAAAGACATCTTGGTGACTTACAGCCACCATCTGCAGAGGACACAAAGGTGTTTTCTGCTCCAATCAGAGGAAGGATTAATGAGCTGTTCTGTGTTGCAGACTTCTCAATCAGGATACCAGGATGCTTTTGGCCTTGCACCTGAACTGTGGCCCATAATACATTTCAGCCCCTCTTAAATTCTTAAATAGCAGCTTCAATGAGCGTGAGAATTTGGGGGCAACTTTTTGAGCCTTAAATACACACAAATAAACTAAGTGGCTATTTAATATTGGGCATGTTGATCTGTATTTATAAATACAATAGATAGGATATATGCATTATTTACAATGTCCTGTGAATTCAATTTTGTAAGATTTATGGGATGGGGGATGTGTTTAGAATTAAATTAAATATAGTGGCCATCATCTATCATGTACACTTAATTTAAACTTTAAGGCCACAATTTTCCATTTTTATAGCCAAATATGCCTTTATCCTTCAAGATCATTCCAAAGTCACCCAATAGTGCCTTTGCTCACCCAGGACATTTTGTTTCCACTGGGTGGTTTCACTTGGAAGGCTATCAAACCTGAAGTTCATCAGGGATGTCAGTTCTGTAATGCAGCCTCTAGCCCAGTTTTCACACCCTGGAAAATTCTATGACTTCCCCCCACCCCCCACCCCAAATAAATCCCTTTTGTGCTTAAATAAGCCAGAGTTAGCTTCTGTTGCTTACTGCAAAGAACCCTGATTGGTATATACATCTCATACATCAGTTTTCTTATATAAAATATGAGTAGTGTCAATTATACATTATTATGGGTTAATGTGTTAATATGTTAAAGAAGTGGTCTAAAATTCTTTCTTGCAAATAATTACCAAGAAAATTATTTTACATTTAAAAGTGAAATTGATTTGTATTGAACCACAAAAGACCATGAATCGCCAAAGCAACCTTGAGAAAGAAGAACAAACTGGAGGCATC
>NW_017731638.1:1606142-1606919 GCF_001890085.2 Hipposideros armiger | reverse complement strand
CATTTTCTCACTTCATCAGAGCTCTATTTTGAAATAGATTTTCTTTTTAAGAAAGTTTTAACGCTAGACAAAATGAGAAAATATATGGAGATGCCGAGTCAGAGGCCAGTGGTGGCTCCAGGAGCACTCTGAGCCTCTGTAATTAGTGGTTACTGCTCCATAAGCAGATGACGCTGTATTAGGCAGCACCAGAAAAAAGGCAGCAGTATTTGGGCAAAAAACACAAAACATAGTCCTAATTTTCTCTCTCTGTGCCCCTATTTTCTATCCTTGTAATGGAGATTGAATAACTGTGTCTTGATTTAGAGAGAAAAATGTACACTCATGGTCTAATTACCTCAGATTCTCAATGACAAAAAAAATAATACAAAATAAATTCATAGTTCAAATTGTTCCAAAGTTTTGAAGCAAATGTATGCTTATGTTTTCACATTTTTTTCCAGTTAAAGCTTATTTAGTGTATTGATGTCAGATTATCTATGTTTTCAAACCTGTCAGCTGTGGTTCAAACCTCAAATACTTGGAATTTAGTAAGGTGTAGTGGTGGGTATAAAATAATAAAAATTAGGATCCCTGCTTCTGAAGAGGCCTCAGAACCTCAATCATGGATGACTGCAAGGGTCTGCAGATGGTCTCTCTGAGCCCCATCTCTGCTCTTTGTCTACCCTGCAGTTCATCTCCCACTGTTTTCACCATATCTTTCCACTGTTGTCAATGGCTCTCCATTGTGGTCTGAACGTAACTGTCTAATTTCCAAGTGGGAATCAGGCATCCAGG
>NW_017731638.1:1604829-1605929 GCF_001890085.2 Hipposideros armiger | reverse complement strand
AGCAATTCCACTTCTGAGTATTTATCCGAGGAAAAGCTAAACACTAACTTGAAAGTGTCTGCACCCCCATGTTCACTGCAGCAGCATTTATAATAGCCAAGATAAGGGAAACAACCTAAATGTCCACTGATTAATAACAGGATAAAGAAAATGTGGTATATCTACATACAATGAAATGTTATTTAGTCATAAAAAAATGAAATTTTGCCATTTTTGACAGCATGGGTAGACCTTGAAGACATTATGCTCAGTGAAATGTCAAACAGAAAAAGACAAATACTGTATGATCTCATTTATATGTGGAATCTGAAAAAAAAAAAGAACAAAAACAAAGAACAACAGCAGCAAACAAAAGCCACCCCCAAACAAGGTCATAGATAGAGAACAGATTGGTGGTTGCCAGAGGGAGGGCATCGGGGAGGTGGGCAAAATGGGTAAAGGGATTGATTCAAAAGGTACAAACTTCCAGTTATAAAATAAATAAGCCCTGGGAATGTAATGTCCAACATGGTGACTATAGTTTAAATACTGTATTGTATATTTGAAAGTTTCTAAGAGAGTAAATCTTTAAAGTTCTCATCACAAGAAAAAAGCATTCTGTAACTATGTATGATGACCAGTGTTAACAAGACATTGTTGTGATCATTTCGCAATATATACAAATACCAAGTCATTATGTTGTAACCTGAAACTAATATAATATGTCAACTATACCTCTATTTTAAAAAATTAATAAAAAATAAAAAAGAATAAAAAGAAAAAAATGAAACTAGACCATTTGCTTATTTCTTTATTACCCTATTTTCTTTCCAATTAATTTACATGTATGAAAATAAGAAAAACTAATGTCCCTGAATGAGTTGAAAAGTCACTGGTTTTTATCACAGCTGTACAATATTGTGGTAATAAAAATATAATACATTGAACACTATGGATATTAAAATTGTGATTAATGAAAGGGGTAGTATTTTTAAAGACGTTTTAAAAAGCTTTGATCTTCTAGGAAGAAAGATTATATAAAATATAAGATATTCCTATTTAAAGATGTTACAATAGACATGTAAAGGACTTAGACACATGTCCACACCCAGCTGCAAGAG
>NW_017731638.1:1601636-1602427 GCF_001890085.2 Hipposideros armiger | reverse complement strand
TTTTTCTTTTCTCTGTCAGACCTGAATGGTCTAAGAAGTGACTGAGCATAGTACTTGACAAACAGTAGATACACCAAAATGATGAAGGACTTGACAACCTGCCGACTCACAATCTTGCTAAGACATTAAGGGTGACATAGGATATTAGAATAAAGTATGAAACGATGCGTAATTATTCTGAGTTGTTTTGAGACTCTGGTAGGTCCTAGGCACTCTTACCCTCAGAGGCCCTACTACTCCCACAACATTCAAAACATGTTAAAAGGAACCCACAGTTTACATCAAATATTATTTCTATGGTACCATCTAAGAATAGAGTTAAGTTGCACTTAATTGCATTTCATAATGTTAAATTTGTAGACATTTAAAAGATACAGCACATTAATTTTTATTTTGCAAGTCAATATTTTTCCCAGGTCTCAAACATTTCTTTAGAAGGAAATGTAGGTCTTGAACACTTTGCCTAATAGGCACAAAACCCTGTAATCAAGAGCCGAACTGGGTAGAACAAACAACAAATGCTACAGGATTCAGGGAAAAGAGACATCAATAGGAGCAAGAAGGCTCACATGCCATATATCTAGTAACCTGTTGATTTTGCCTGGCCAATAACTGCAGCTCCTAGAAAAGAGAGGAAATAAGAGGGCATTGCTAGTCTGAGCTGAACTTGGACCCCAAAGCAGAGATTAGTAGGTCAATTTGAAGCACTAGGAGTCTTGGTAAGAAGTAACATGTCTTCTTAAAGTTCGGAGTACCCAAGGACAGACAGATTTTATGAAGACAAAATCAAA
>NW_017731638.1:1599694-1600601 GCF_001890085.2 Hipposideros armiger | reverse complement strand
TAACAAGTTGAAAATGTATTTTTTTCCAATTCATAAAGAACTTGAAATTTTATTGTTTCCATAAAAATATAATTTTTTGGTTACTCACATTTAAAATTAGGTAATTATAGATTTCCATGCAGTTCTAAGAAGTAAAAGAGAGAGATCCTCTGTATGCTTTGCTCTGTTTTCCCCAGTGGTTGTATTTTGCAAAACTGTAGTATAATGGTACAATCAGGATACCCACATTGATACAATCTACTGGTCTTATTCAGATTTCCTGTTTTACTTGTACTTGTGTGTGTGTGTGTGTGTGTGTGTGTGTGTGTATTAAATTCTATACAATTTTATCACCTATGTAGAATTGCCTATCTATCACCACCGTCAAGATACTGAAGAGCTCCAACCGAAAAATGATTTTTAATGGAGGAGATGGAATTTTAACTAAAGCCCTGGAAGGACAAAGGAGGGGAGAAATATTTCAAGTGAGAGAAAAGCAAAAAGAAAATCAGAGGCATGGATGAATATTAGATGCAGGGCAGGACATCAGCTCTATTAAAAGGAAAGATTGCTAAATTATAGAAGAGGTAATTAGGTTAGATAAGATGTGCGGCCACATTATAAATGGCCTTGAACATCAGGGACCATATCACTCATATTAAAAATAGTATACCACCTAACTCTTAGAAGCCATTCAGATATTCATCCTGGTGGCCAATGGTACAAAGAGGCATCAGTGTTTTGCACTTGCTGTTTCTTCTGCACAAAACATTCTTCTCTACATACTCAGATCTGGCTTCATATTATTATTCAGGTCTCAGCTTAAAAGTCACCTCTGCAAGGAAGGCTTCCCTGATCACCCATCAAAGAGTGCCCACCATGCTCACTTTATGCCAACTCTTTGCTTTATTTCTTTCATGGCATATAT
>NW_017731638.1:1597150-1598844 GCF_001890085.2 Hipposideros armiger | reverse complement strand
TTTTGAGCATCTGTATCTATCTGGAGAGATACAAAAAGGCAGATTCACCTCCCTGACCTCAAGTTGTCCCAAGGTACAGACACCAGAGTTCCACTCTGGAAGCAGACCCTGGGTTCAAACCCAGCTCCACCAGCTCCACTAGCTTTGTGAACTGTGGAACTAACTCGCCCTCTCTAAGTTTCAGCTTTCTCATCCATAAAATGGGGATAATAACAGTACTGTGCTAACCTCATAGGGTTGCCTTGTGTACAGTAAGTATTCAATAAATATGGCCATTTTTATTATTATTTTCAATAAACTATTAAAAGCTATGGAACTAGAGAAGAGGAAAAGAAAGAAGCACAGGATCCCAATATTAATCACAACCATATCCTTTCATAGGTCTTTTTTTCCCCCATAGGTCTTTTGATATTCTTTTATCAGCTCCTTTTCATTTATGCTGATGAATTAAATTAATTTTCTGTGGCCAAACTCACTTCTTTTTCTGGTCAACAATCAATTTGCAATAGATTTTATATCGATTGAGGGTTTCAACTTGGCTTCCCCGAACAATTTTCTCATGCTTGGAAGAGGCGGATCAAGGCCCCAAAGAGTCCTTATGAGGTATGAGTAGGCTAAATGGAAAAGATGAGGGTCAGTCGGCCTTCTGGGAAGGGGTGCCACCAAGTGGTTAGATCTGGGGTAGAGCAGAGGCCCTCCGGCAAATGCGCACAGGGACCTACCTACCTGGCAGGTAGCAATGCTTGAATGTGCTTGGTAAGGACTGTATCTAACGCATCTAAGAACTGGTTTTTGCTGATATGTGGAAAATATAGATCCAGTGTTGATGGGAAGTATGAATCTTTTTTTCCCCAAAAATGTTGGAAAGCCAGACATTTTGTAAGGAACCTCCTAAATTTTTAATGTTAGCAAGTAATTTTTAAAAATTAAAACAAAACAAGCCTATAGGCAGGGCTCAGCCCACTGGCCATGAGTTGGCCTCTGAGAATGTTTGATGTTTTCAGGGGCAAACAGCCTCTCAGCCTTCAACACCCTCCCTTACAGAAGAGGAAAGGGACTTTGGAAGCCACAGGATTGGTTGTAGAAGCAACAGGACTAGAACTGTGCAGACAAAGCCAGAGAAATCTTGTGTTGCAGGTTGGATTGAAGCATTTATTTCTCTACCAAAGTCCTCCAGCCATCAGTGTCTTGCACCAAGGACTATCACTTCTGTGAATTTTGTTTTGTAATCACTCAGGGAAATCTTTATTGCAAAGACAGGAAATGGGAAGCCAAAACTTGTAGGTTTTGTTTTGTTTGGGGTTTTGTTTATTTTTTAGTTTGAGTGCTTTTTTTTTTTTTCTCTCTCTCTCTTCTCTCACTTTTCTCTCTTTTCCATTCTAGACACCACCCCGACCACCAACTTCCAGTGCCCCCAGGTGCGGGTGTGTTGGAGCAGGAATCAGCCGGTTCTCACTGGTTCCCTCCTGGAACCCAAAGTTCAAGCCCTTCTCCGCGGTGAACCAGGGAATCAGGAAAGCAAGCGTTTCAGGTTAGTCCAGGGTTCATCTGTATCTGCGCTGCAAGGACGTAGTGCAGGTTTTCAAGTTTAAAACATCTTTTCCCTTAGAAACCACCAGGAGGGCGCTAATGTAAGCAGGGTGGGCAGTGACAGCAAACCTTTGGGAGGATGGAGGTATTGGAGCAGTAAGTAA
>NW_017731638.1:1589859-1595290 GCF_001890085.2 Hipposideros armiger | reverse complement strand
TGACTGGTGAAGTAGTTTGTTTTTTCTGGGCACTCCTTGGTTTTAGTGTGTGGGAGGGGACTTCCCATAGAATTTCACTAATGTGTTTGCTTGGCGAAGAGAGAAGGCCAGGAGAAATGAAACGTCCTTTGGAAGTAGTCATTAAGGACAGGAAGTCAGTCTGTGAAGAAAAGAAGGCAAACTGATATCCATGCTAAGAATCTAGTCTTATCTGTTCTGAGCCATTCTGTCCTGGCGCTTGTATTATTGCTGACTGAATTCGTAAAAACATGGACAGAAGTTGCTGATGTGTGGTTCCACAGATGTAATTACATTCATACGGTTGGCCAGTTCATAAGGGCGGGCCTGATATTCATCAGCTAACTCAACCCTGAGCTTCCTGGTGCCCACACCTGCCTGGGGGATAAATACATCATTGACCACTATTAAGAAAGCCAAACACACCCACACATTGCTCTGCCCAACTGAGCTCAATGACACCCATGACCCCCAAAGTGTGCTCTGTGGATCCAGCTCAGGAGGGGCTGCAGCTTCTTGCACAAGCCACCGTGCGAATGGGAACCACTGCTGTCATGCCTGTACCTGAGTAAGGAGACTGAGAAGGGGGCTGCCAGGCAGTGCAGGTTTACCTCAGTCAATCTGTCCTCCACACCTGGGGGACCCAAACGGTCATCCACTCTCTGCCTATAGAGTCACAAATGGCTGCTGTGTTTCTCCCTTGGAGGAAGAGCCCATAGGACCAAGGCTCTCCTTACACTATCTCATCTTTGGCAGGCCCTCTGAGCAGGTAGACTTAGCCCCTAGACATGGAAGCCAGCCTCCCGGATATCTCATGAGACATTTTACTCTATGGGGCCAAAAAGCTGGCCTCAGATATTCAAAGGGAAGCTGCCCACAGGAAGGTGCCTCTCTCTATGCCTCAGGAAGTAGCCAGAGGAATGGATTGGCTGGCCTCCTTGGTACCTCTGCATTGTGTGGCCGAGCTCTTTGGGGTGGGCAGATCTAGTACTGGGCGTGCCTTCTACGAGGTTGTGGGTGCCATCTGTGCTACCTTTCAGCACCTCCAGGAAAACCAGCCTGACCAGAAGAGTCTCTGGACCAAATATGGCTTCCTGATGTGTGCTGGGGCTATTGGAAGCACACATATTGAGGTGTTCTGCCCCAAAGGGAAGGAAAGAAACTGTCCGAATGGGCATCCATACTTTTGAGTAATTTTGCAAGCCATGCTTGGTTCTGACCTTTGTTTCGCCCAAGTGTTTGTCAGCTGCCAAGGATCCAGCCATGATTTGCATGTGTTGGAGGCAAGTCAGCTTTGCCATAGAGAAGCTAGATGCAGGCACTCTCTTACCCCCAAAGAAGTAGGAGGCCGTGCCACAGGGCCCGTCCTCACCGGTGATGGAGTGTACCTCCTCCATCAGTGGCTGATAGCCCCATACCATCAATGTGTCACCCCGAAGGAGCTGCGTTTCAACCAGTGGCTCCTGGCTGTGTGGGACACTGTTGAGTAGGCCTTCAGGTAGTTGAGAGGCCAATGGCAGTGTCTCCAGGGTAAGGCACTGCGTCGGGCGGAGCGCATCTGTGAGGTGGTCACGGGCTGCTGCTTGGTCCACGATCTGTGAGGTTTGCCCAGAGTGGGACCTGAGCTTCCCCGTTGCTATGGCATGGAGCAGGACCACCAGCCTACAGAGCGGCATGCAAACCACGAGACACAAAGGCTGCTGGGGGACCAGGCGGGGCAAGCCGTCGGTCGGCATTGGGCATTCTAGGTCCAGCCAACTCAGGGCATGACTATCCCATCCTTCTTTTTCACTGGAACGTCTCCTTCAGGCCCTCCTCTTTCTTTCCTTGTTAACCACCCCTTCTCCCTTCCTGAGAATAAAGCATGGTGGTTATGTCTGTAACACTCCAAGCATGCTGTATCTTTTTATAAAAGTGCCTAGGAAGGGCATGCAGCCCGGTCACCCCCAGCAGAAGGGGAACTAATGGTCTGCACTGTCAAAGGGGCCTGTTACAGGGGTGTGGCTTTATCGCCTGAGCAGTTTACAGTGGCAGATCCACTCCTCTGTTGGTTCTACTTTAAATTTCTTGAGTGCCAATTTTATCACCCATAATATAGGCATATGCATTTTCATAAACGTTCTATATTTACACCTGTGCACACATAACCTGTCCTTCTCTGAACCAACCCTGTTCAAATAATACTAACCTGTGTTAGTTTCCTATTGCTACTGTAACAAATTGCCACAAACTTAGTGGCTTAAAGCAACACAAATTTATTATCTTGTAGCTCTGGAGGTCAGAAGTCCCAAATCAGTCTCAGTGAGCTAATGTCAAGGTGTAGGCAGGGCCACCTACGTTCCTTCTGAAAGCCCTAGGGAGAATTTGTTTCTTCTTTGTCTTTCCCAACATCTGGACACCACCTACATGCCTCAGCTTCTGTCCCCTTTCTCCATCTTTACGACCAGCTGCGTAGCGTCTTTTTTTTTCTTTCTAAACTCTGCTTCTGTTACTATATCCCCTTCTCCACCCTGCTTTTCCAGCTACTACCCCACCTTGCTTCTTTTGAGCTCTGAAGTCCCTTTTTTCTCTGACTGTCAGTGATTCCATGTTCCCCAGCTCAGACAGAGTGGGGAACAACTGCGAGAGGATATGGGTATGCTCAAGGAATCTTTTAAGTCATGAAGCCATCTCCCAAACTCTCCTTCCTGGGCAGTGCATATACTCTTGAGATCATTCATTCGCTGAACTTTTTATGTCCCTGCTGTGTACTAGGCACTGAATATGTGAAGCTGAAAAAGGTGTAGTCCTTGCCTTCAAGAATTACAGTGGGGAGAAAAATGCTGAGCAAGCCAACAATTAACAGTAAGATACGATGAGCTAAGAGCTGGGCAAATGGCTGTCTAGAAGAGGGGCACCAAATTGAGTAGTCCCGCCCAAGCGTTTACCCTTGAGCTGAGTGATAAAGGACAAGCATGGTGGAGGGAGCTCCAGGATGTGGGACTTGCAGAAGGCAAAAGGGTGAAAGTAGTGTGGTACTCTGGTGAGGTGAAAGTGTGGGGCTGCAGAGGCAGGCAGGGGCCTGCATGCCGAGCTAAGGGGGTTGAACTTTCCTGGAGCCAAAAGGAATCACTGATGGAATTAAGCGAGGAGTGACATGATCCGTTGGGCCTTTTAAAAAGGTAACCCTTAGTAGTACAGAGAGAGAAATTGGTAGGGGAAGAAAGACAGGGAAGAAGCTGGGGGCAGGAGGACCAGCTAGGAAGTCAGTGGGGGAATATATGAAAACTGGAGGCTAACTGTACAGCTATGTGTGTGCGTGTGTGCATGTGTGTGTGGTGGGGAAGTGGTCAGGAGAAGTGGTGAGGATTTTAGAGTGACAGACTGTACCGCAATGAGAAAGCTCTACTAGTTGAAAAGTATAATTAAAAGAAAAGTTTCTGTTAGTCTTTTTTATCTCCTTTAAGATTTATGGGTCGCCTGAAGGGAGGTGACAGGTCATTTATAAATGCCTTTTAATGTTAACAATAATAATAAGGCAGAGAAGGAAGCCTTTATTTTGGTTAGGGGATACTGTACTTGTTGAGCTAGGGCAGATGTTTAATTATTTGCTAATTTGTGTGTGAGGAGGAAGAAGAGAAAGCCTTGTTCTTGTGCTCGCTCAGATTTGAGGTGCGAGGAAGGCTGGTGGTCTTAGGCCCCCAAGAATCCTAAGCAACTGGAATCAGTGACCAGTAAAGAGGTGGTGGCACACAAACCTTGGATCAGAAGAGTAAAACCACACCTCAGGCCCATCTTTCACTTGCCCTTGCACTCTGCCAAGAGATAACTGATGGGAAGATAGTGGTTCTGGGTCTGTTGAGAGTAAGGCAAACTGGGTAAAACCTTAACTTAGAAAGGTTCTGGGGCCGGCCGAGTGGCGCATTGGTTAAGAGCTGGCTTGGGACGCCAGAGGGCCCCGGTTCGGATCCCACATGTGAGGGCCAGTGACACTGCAGCCCCTGCTGCAGTGGGTTGCCATGGGCTACCATGTGTAGCCAGCAGCCAGCGTGAGTGGCCAGCAGCCNAATAGAAAGAAGCTTATTAGCAGCAGGACTTGTTCCTAGGTAGACAATGAGGAGAAAAACAGCTGGAAACTCCCCTTCACCTCTAACTCTCCTCACAGGATCCAATGTGACCAAATCTATCACTGTTTAGAGGAAGTTTAAATATTTAGATTTGTGAAAAGACTTCACATCTAAGAAGGTTACTTGAGTTAATAATAACTAAGGAGGAAGTGAACTCACTAGGCATGGAGTTCTAGTAAGGAGGAGGAATTAGTAAAGACTGATCATGAAGATGTCCCACATCAAAGGAAATCGAAGGCAAAGAAAGTAGAACAGAAACTCATGTTTTCTCTTGATCAGTGAGTGGGTGGGTGGGGGGCACCTAAGCTGTCATTTGCAAGAGCAAGATGTCAGAAAGTTTAGTAAAAGAGAAATTTTCCAGACAGGTGGGCAGGATATACTATTATTGTGAGACTACAGTAAGCCCCAGAGTTGTGACAGTGACTAATAAAATCTTTCCCACTCAGAAAATTAGAGTTTTAGGAAATGTTTAATTACTACGTGAAAGGATTCATTTAAATCTTTAAAGACCTCAGAAAGTGCCAGAATGTTCAGTCCTGCCCGAGTCAAGAATCAGCCACCAACACTAAACACAAATTTTCCAGGTAGAAACAGCTACCTAGAAAGGAATGACTAAATACTGCATATCCTTTCTCCAAGCTGCTTATCCAATGACCCACATGAAGCTTAGTGCTATCTCACTTTATCCCATGCCTAGCATATTCTTAGCACATAATAAGGCTCAATAAATATTTGTGGAATGCATTGCCGAGTTCATAATATTTACCACATTATATTTATTAGGCTACCTTAGAAACAAGCTCTGACATGCAATTTCAGCCATCCTGGCTGACATCCCGTGGGATCTGGCCTTTTAAATTAACCTCAGGATGTTAGAGCAGCAAGGGACTTTGAGGGTCAGGTGAGTCCAACCTATTGGTTTTACCAGGAGAACAGCTGAAACGCAGTTCTCTTAAGAAGGTAACTTTCCTAAGGTCACACAGCCTATGGAGCGAGGACATGAACACCCCCAGCCCTGCCTGGGATGGACACCAGCTCTTAGAGAAAGAACAGCCCAAAGATGCATGGTATTATGGAAGCAGATTTTCATTAAGAAAAAAAAAGGCATTACAGTGCTGTGTGGAGCAGTCTTTTTCTTGCTGCCTCTTTGTTCTAGCATCAGGCAGCTCCTTAAGGGCATTCTAAGTGAGTTGGCAAAGTGGGAACTCTGAGATCTACTGTAGAACAGTACTAATGTTAAAGTCTGTTTTTCCTGTGATTGTTCATTTTGAAAACTCTAAGGAATAATTGATCTTTCCTTTTTTTGC
>NW_017731638.1:1583271-1584789 GCF_001890085.2 Hipposideros armiger | reverse complement strand
AAAAAAAAAAGGTTCTGGACTGGGGAGTCCATCTCCTAGGACCCCAGGGTCTTGGAACCACTCCAAGTCTCAGCTTCTTGCTTGTAACTTGAGAGAGCCCCACTAAAGTCACCAAGTGTGCTTCTAGCTCTAGCATTGCATTCCTTCTAGTATGGAAATGTTGTTACTGTGTTTGCTCATTCTAGACCCAGCAGCATTCTCTGAAGCCTCAGATAAGTTTGAATGATGATCAGAGTTGATCCCAGTTCCTGGCTCATAAGAGACTTATAAGCTGGGTGGCAGTGGAAAGAGGGAAAGGGCCCCGTTTCTCCTGTCCCCTGACATTCTTAAACTTCTGGAACGATGGAAGGCAGGTGACTACCCAGGGTTCTGGGTCGTGGCTACAGCAGGGCCCTGGGCTGAGGCAGAAGTTGAGCAACTGAGCAGAGGCTGAGTCAGTCAAAGTTACAGAAGGAGAGAAGCCTCGCCAATGGCTTCACCATCATTTGGCAAGACAGCATCACATGTAACCTTCTTCCCTCCATGTGGAAGGACACATCCTTTCAGGGAGTTTGAAAATATCCATGAAAACACTTGCCTACCTCTAAGGATTAGTTGGAGGTGAGCATTTATGAGTGAAGTGCGTGTAGAGCTCCTACTCTCTGTAAAATACTGTAAACGAGATACCAAGAAGCTTTGAGACCCTAAGGCCTAAAATAGGCAGTGTCCATGCTTAAAAGAATAAAAAAAAAATCATACACAAAAAGGTTACCACAATACCACACATACAAAAGAATGTTCTGGAGAAGGCTCAGACAGTCGTCACCCTCAGCCCACTCTGCGCTTCAGGGAGTCCAGGGAGGGAGACAAGTTGGAGTGTTTGTTGATATAAGGAGACTCGCTACCACTGCCATTATTACTGCAGTGACCAGAGCAGGGGGTGGCAATTGAGTTGGTAGACAATCATTTCCAGGACCACTCTACATTTGGATAAGGAATTGGGGAGCATGGCTTTCTCTGAGGAGCTTACTGATCCCTAATTTGGGTCACAATCAGAAAGGGCTTTCAGAATCACGTAAAGGGCTTCCAGAATCACGTAAAGCCTCACCTGATTAGTCTTCTTGTTCATTTCCTTTATAGCACTAATCATTTATGTGCAGCTTTATTTAATGACTATCTTCCTCTTTAAATTATAAGGTCCATGGTGGCATGGATGATGTGTATTTTTTTATTTTGGTAAAAAAATATATAAAATTTCCCATTTTAACCATTCATTGTAGGTGTACAGTTCAGTAGTGTTAAGTATATTTACATTGTTGTGAAACAGATCTCCAGAACCTTTTCATCTGGCAGAACTGAAACTTTAAGAGAGCCAAGATGGCAGAGTAGATAAACACTGTGCCTACTTCCTTCCATGAACACATTAAAATTCCAACTAAATTACAGAACCATCAACCTGAAGAACCATCTGAAGTCTGGCAGAACAGAAGTTTTATAACTAAGGATATAAAGAAGAAGCCACATTGAGGCTGGTAGGAG
>NW_017731638.1:1579346-1580577 GCF_001890085.2 Hipposideros armiger | reverse complement strand
GTTTCCTCATCTGTAAAATGCAAGTGTTGAAGATGGCCTCCAGCTGTCCCTTCCAGCTTAAAATGCTGACTCCAACACCTGTCGTTAAACCTTGCTTTCCTAAATTTTCAGGGAACTTTCAGGGGATCCCAGCCTTGGTTTTATTATCTATGACTTCCTTCTCCACCCAGACCCATAACATCAAGGTTTTGGTAGAATACATTTGGCCACTTACCTGTCCCAGTCCCTTGGACATCCTGGCTAATCTCCATCTCAGTTGTCTTGTCAGTCTGGTACCAGCTGGGCTTTTAGGACTGAGGTCACTGGACAGGTCTAACGCTTCCACTTCCAGCTTAAAATGATGCTCCATCTCTCTCTCCGTCTCTGGTTCTGGTACCTCCTGCTGCTGTTGCTGGGGAGTGTATTCTTCTGCTCATCCATCTTTCTGCTCATTACCTTTTTTCCTTCCCTGGCAGGCGGTGGTGGTAGTTGGGATCCCATGGCCATGTCGGGTCCCCAAGGTTGTCTGGGCTGCTGCTGCCCATGATCTCCTTTCTAGAAGGGGCTGTCCCAGAATGCAGGATGGCCATGTGGGCCTTCTTCTAGGCCACCTTGAGGGCCTTGAACTTGGTATGGCACTGGTGGGCCTGCTGGACACATCTCTGCTTCTGAATGCACCTGGCCATATCTGTATAGACTGAAGTGTTATGGTGAACTGTCTTCAGGTGCCTCTTGATGGCAGGCTCCTCTGGTGGCAAGCAGGTGCTGGATCTCTGCTGTAGCCCAGGGGACCCCAGATGGATCCTACTGTGGTAACTGAGATGGTCCTGCTGGCTCCTGGCCTGGGAGCATGAGGGCTAAGGTCATCAGTGGAAGTCCTGGGCTGGTCCTGTCAAAGAGAAATAGCACTGAACACTTGTTAAGGTGGTAAGACAGATGTTATTCAGACTACTGCAGTAGGGACAAGAGACTCCAATATAAAGTGAGCTCAACACCAACTAAAGGTGACTGAGGTTTTTTTAAAGGGGCTAAAGGGAGTTAGTTAGCCCCTTAGAGGTAACTAAAAGGGGCTATAGGAAAGTGAAAGGGGAGGAGCAAAAAGGGCCTAGGGAAGATTATAGGGATCTGAAAGGGTGGCTGTGCGGGGGATGGAAAATCACAGAAGGTGGGTGAGTGGAAAATGAATGAAAACAGTGGCAATGTGGTTTGGGACAAAGTACGTTTTGCAGCTTGGGAGAATTGTGCTTTCTTG
>NW_017731638.1:1571603-1576233 GCF_001890085.2 Hipposideros armiger | reverse complement strand
GTCTGCTCTAGCCATTTGTTATGTTATAATTTTCTAAAGCTGTGCTAATATGGTAGCCAGTGGCCAGATGTGGCTACTTAAATTTAAATTAATTAATGTTAAATAAAATTAAAATTCATTTTTTTGGTTGCATAGCCACATTTTAAGTGCTTAATAGCTATATGTGGCTAACGGCTATGATATTGGACAGAACAGATATGGAACATTTCCATCATTGTAGAAAGTATTATTGGACAATGATAGTTATTTACAAATTAGTCATTATTATTTGTACTGATTTTTAAAGAGAGAGAGAGAGAGAGAGAGAGAGAGAGAGAGAGAGAGAGAGAGAAAGAGAGAGAGAGAGAGAGAGAGAATATCTTCCCCTTCTAATAAGTCCACCCATCCTAGTGGATTAGGGCCCACCCTTATGATCTCATTTAACCTTAACTACCTACTAAAGACCCTATCTCCAATACAATCATATTGAGGATTAGAGGGGACATATAAATTTGGGGAGTATACAATTCAGTCCATAACAGACTCCTAAAGGATACATTTCAGGAAGAAAGAAATTGAATACAAAAGTAAGGGAGAAAAACAATAGTGAGCTAGGAAATTGGTAAACGTGAAGGTAAATCTAAAGAAGTGTTGGCTTCTCTCCCGCCCTCCCTCTCTTTTCATGTGCTTAAAGGCCATGTGAGGACTCAGCAAGAAGGTGGACATCTGCAAGCCAGGAAAATAAATTTCACCAAAAACTGAACCCTGCCAGATCCTGATCTGGGATTTTTAGCCTTGAAAACTGTGAGAAATAAACTTCTGTTGTTTTAGCCACTCAGTCTGTGGTATTTTGTTATGCAAGCCCTAGCACACAAATATAGATTCCATTCAACAAAGGTCTGGAGTAGTTTTCTGACAGTCTTTATTTTGTCTTAACTCTTTAGTAATAGTTTAGCTAGGTATAGAATTCTAGGTTATTATTTATTTTCTTTGGGCCTTTGCAAATATTATTTATTGTTTTTTGGCCTTTGTTGTTGCAGATGAGAAATTAGCTGTCAGTCTAAAATTGTGTTTCTCTCTTTTGGGTTGTTTTTAATATTTTCCCCATATTTCTGGTGCATTGAGTTTCATTACAGTGTGTCTAAGTGAAGACTTAATTTTATATTCCTTGCTTAGGATTCATTAATCTGAGAATTCTTATCCTTGATCAATTCTGGAAAAGTCTTAGCTATTATTATTTTATTTCCTTTATTTTTCTCCATCTGGAATTCCCATTAGATATTTTTGAATCCTTTCATTCTATCATTCATTTTTCTTAAATTCTCTTTATATTTTTCCTACTCTGCTATATTATGGAAATTTCTTCAGTTCCATCTTCTAGTTTATACATTTTCTTTTCAAATGTATCTATTCTGCTTTTTAACAAGTCCATTGACTTATTCTTTCAATAACTGTATTCTTCAATTCTAAAAGTTTGTTTTGCTCAAATCTACCTTTCTTTCAGGGTCTTGTGTCCTGAGCATTTCTTTACCTTAAAAACAAAACAAAACAAACAAAATAGCCCTCTATTTATTTTAAATGTATTGATTTTTAGGATCTAACTGAATTTCTCTAGACTTCAATTGTCTAGACTATGAAATAGGGCTTTAGACTACATGGNGATCAGGCAAGACCTCTGTACTACGTGGAAGTTCCTATTTCACAGTTCCTTCCTGGTGCATAGTCTCCCTATTGGAGCAGCCCAGAGGCTGAGAGCCAGTAAGGCTGGGATTCCTTTTCTTTCTTTACAACCCCCATTGGGTGATGGGAGAGTCTGGGTGGGCTACACCAAGGTCAGCTTAACAGGAATGGCCCCGTCCTCTGTTTCTACCTCTGTTGCAGAGTCCCCGGAATGCCAATAGGGAGGGACAATGGTATGGTGGAAAGGACTCCCAGAAAAGCCCTCGCTGCTGCAGAATGTGTTGTGGCTGCTGCTTTTTGTGCTCCTTTAGCTGCTGGAGATGACCAGGGATGTGCCTGGTACAACAGGTGATACTGTGGAGATTCCAAGATAGTAGAGCTTGCTGATGCCATAGGCCCTGGTGCTCTGCCCTGCTTTGCTCAAGTTAGGGCCTATGGCAGGGAGGCTCAGAATCAGAGTCCACCCAGGCTGACCCACCAGGGACCCCAGACATGCCCAGGATCCAACAACACTGGCTATCAGGTGGAGTTCCCTCCGTCAACCATGACCACTTCAATCTGTGACAGGGAAAGGTAAATATGCAACCATTGTCTTGCCCCTCTTGAAGCAAATAGCAGGCTTCCTCTAAGTAAGCCACAGGTAGCTCTGCCCACTGGTTCACCAAGTGTATAAATATCTGATCTATAATTAGACTTCCTGCTTACTCACCTCCACTTGACATGGCTCCAGAACATTTCACTGCAAAAAGGCCAGGACGTCTCCCACGCTGGATGGCCAATGAGAGAGCAGGCTCAAGGTGGGGCCAGTCACCCTCCAGTAGGCCTTTCGCACAAATATCTTTGTTGGAAAATCCCTTCAGTGGCAACCAAAGAGAATAAACCAGTTCCCACAGCATGGTTAATAAAAATATCTTGCCAGGCCAGACTGATGTCTCTCTTAAGATAATGCCACCCACAGCTGTAAGCACCTGCTGATTTCTCTTGAAAAGAGAGGGTTGTTATCAGACCGGAGCTGGCTCTGGAAGGCCAGGGCTGCATGTGAGAGGGGGTTAGGGGCCCCACACTTCAGCTGGGAACACAGAGGAAGGACATGAACACTGGGTGTCAGGAACCGCCACATCCTTCTCTATCCTCTTGACCATAGCTCCCTGACACAGCTCCTACAGGGTAAAACAAAGTCAGGTTCAGGATTCTGGGGCACTCTTGGGCACCCCCAGAAAGATCTCATTTCCAGACACTGCCCCCAGTCTATCTTCCTTTCTTCCTCACAAAGAACTCTGTGAAGCCCAGAAGCTGGTGTCAGAGTTTCAGCCTAGAGATGGTGATAGCAAAAGCTTAAATGTTTCAAATTTTGAGAGCCTGAAAGAGGACCCAAGAAGGCTGTAAAGCAAAAGAGAAATCCTTAAAGGGCTTAAACAAGAGGCCAGGAAATCACTTATCTGAAGTTGTATATTCGATGTTAATTCAGCAGGCATTTGTTAAGGCCTGCTCTAGGTCAGGTATTGTGCTAAGCATTCAGGGTAAGAAGTGGAATAAGACATGGTCCAGTGGGGGAGACAGCTATATAAACAGTAATTGCAATGCAATAAAAGGAGCACCAATAGAAAATATCAAAGCAGGGCCGGGCAAGTGTCGCGATGGTTAAGAGCTGGCTTGGGANCAATTAACCCCACAAATGCACACCCAAGGGCAGTCTCAACAGGTACCAGAGCCCACTGTAGAGAATCTCACTCCATGCGGCGTCATGGATGGACCTGGAGGATATTGTGCTGAGTGGAATGCCAGACTGAGAAACTCAGATGCAATGTGATTTCACTTATATATGCAATCTAAAGAACAAAATAAATAACCAAAACAGAAACAAACTCATAGATACAGAGAACTTTTTGTTGTTTGCCAGATGGGAGGGGGGGTGGTGAAAAAGGAGAATGGATTAAGAAGTACAAATTGGTTGTTACAAAGTAGTTATGGGGATGTTGGGTATAGCATAAAGAATATAGTTAATATTATAGTAATAACTATGCATGGTGTCAGATGGGTACTAGATTTGTTGGGGTGATAGGTGGGAGGGGAGTTGGGAGGCTGAGTGAAAAGGGGGAAAGGGTGAAGTACATATTGGTAGTTACAAAATAGTGATGGTGATGTAAAGTAAGACATAGGGAATATAGTCAATAATATGGTAATAACTATGCATAGTGCCAGGTGGGTACTAGATTAGTCTGGGGGATCACTTCTTAAATTATGTAAATGTCTAACCACTAAACTGTACAACTGAAATTAATATAAAACAACCCTGAATGTCAACTGTAATTTTAAAAAAGGGGGAAAAGGGGAAGAGGAATAAGAGGTAGAAATTTCCAGGTATAAGATAAATAAGTCATAGGGATGTAACATACAGCATAGGGAATATAGTCAATATTGTGGTAGCGTGGTATGTTGTCAAATGGTTGCTGGACTTATCATGGTGATCACTTCTTTAGGTACCTAAATGTTGAACAACTATGGTATATTCCTGAAGCTAATATAATGTTATATGTTAGCTACATTTTTAATAAAAGTCCTTTTAAAAAACCTAAAACTTTACCCATAAAATAGTAACTCCTCTTGTCCCCTCCCCCCAGCATCTGGCAACCATGATTCTACTTTCTATATCTATAAATTTGACTACTTTAGATACCTCATATAAGTGGAATCATACAGTGTCTGTCCTTTGGTGACTAGTTTATTTCACTTAGCACAATGTCCTCACGGGGGCCAGTTTGCTGGCCAGGCGCCTGTTCTCTGCCTTGTCAGCTGCGGTAATGGCAGCAGCAGTCTGGTAGCATGTGCGGGTCCTGGCTCTGAGCTGGAACTGGCACACTCAGCCTGCCTGTGTTCCAGGGGACACTGTAGACACCCCTGGAGCCTTTGGGGCTGATGATGGAGTCTCTCACAGGCTGGTTTCTGTGCGGAGACTCTGACCGCCTCTGGA
>NW_017731638.1:1567464-1568363 GCF_001890085.2 Hipposideros armiger | reverse complement strand
CAGTGAGTAAAAAATAATTATTTAAAAAGCCACCTTCCCCAGACCTCTAGGGCTCTGAGCCAACATCTCCTTTTTCTCACATCCCCTTCTTGTATTAGTACAGAGAGAAGCGTGGCTAACTAGATGAACACAGGCCAGGGAAAATGTCCATCTGGATTGGGGGGTTTCAGATCAGAGATATTTTTTGGAGGCTCATCAAAGAATCCAGTGAAAGGCTGGGGAGAAGAGGTAAACACTAAACCTCTTAGCTTCTCAGAGATTTTTGTTTTGATCACTGTAGCACTTAAAATATAAAATTGGAGTGTGAACAGTTTTTCTACACTCTCTAAATCCCACAGAATATTGGAGGGCTAGAAGAAAAATAATGAAGGTTTGTATTTCTTTTTATCTAAAGATCCCCATAAGTAAGGTAGAAAAATGTAGGAAGGTGCTGGAAGTGAACTGCAAATATGAACTAGAGTGGGGAATGGAAGAAGCGATCTTAGTATATTTCTATAAAGGGCAAATGCGTGATCAATACAAGCATTTCTGCACTTTATATCCCAAGATGCCTCACAAACATCTTTCAAATTCTGCTCCCACGTAGTCAAATGTTAAGTGAGTATAGGATGCAAAGAGATTCAGTCTTCCCAAACCCTGGCTTCTGGTCTATCAATCTGATTGTAAATGCTGTGGACAAGAACTGCATCTTAGTCAAATGGCATGAAGCTAATTAAAATGAATATTCAGTTTACTTCAAAGAGCACTAGCTCTTCCCTCTCCCCACCCCAAGCTGACCAGATACAGCTGTGGTGCTTTTATGATATATTTTATTTTCCTAGATTTTTTAGGATCAATTTGAGGCATAATTTATACACACTTTGCTTAATTGAGGTATAGTTTATATATACTTTTTTTTT
>NW_017731638.1:1528252-1566434 GCF_001890085.2 Hipposideros armiger | reverse complement strand
CCAGTTGTTCTAAAGCACAACTTTGAAACTGTCTCTCCTTTACTCAAAAGTCATCAACGGCTTCCTTTTGTCTACGAAATCAAGCACAGTCATCTTACTCTGCCGGTCACTGTCCTCTGCAATCAGGCCTGATGCACTCTACTGCTTCCAGTCCTACCCTGCACTCCCCTCTCCAGCTTACCCTTCATTCCAGACACCTTAGTCTCTCCCAAGGGCTCCGTCGTTGCTACCTTTACATCTTGCTTAAAATATCCTTGCTGCCACATTTCCCTAGAGGAAATACTGCCCAGCTTTTGATCCTCAAGTCAAATACTACCCCCTTTCTTTAGCTTTTCCTCATCACTCCTGTGTAAATTTGTATCTGCCCTTTTTAATGCATATGGCACATTGTAAGAGGCTTTGAAGACTTACTGCTTTTTCTCATGCTTATTTGTGCTTGTACCTTGTTTTCCATACTAGATCATAAACTTTTGATGTTTGTATCTCCATTAATACCTTGCATATAACAGAATAAAATATAGACAGCATTATTTATAGTGTGAATAAATATTAGCATCTCAAAGTCCTGTTGGCTGAATAAAGACAGGCATTTTAAATATTTTGAAACTTCAAAATGATGATGTACAGCTTACTTGATGGATAATAGAATAAAAAGTGATTATAAATAATACCTAATTTACTGTCTCATACATAGCTCACATATAATTGATTAAATGAATGAATAAACAAATGTTATAGGACACATACAGATGCTAGCCCATCTGTAAATGAGCGGAAGGTATTCATCATGTCCAGAGAAAGGTCTTTCTATACCTTACACAGTAAAATAAGAAAAACTACAAGATACGATCAAACAATACAGTGAATGTTTAAATAAAAAAATTATTACAGTAAAAGACACATTGCCATTAATCCCCCTCAAAATACTCCCCCTTGCATGAACACACTTATCCCATCATTCTTGCCACTTTCTGAAGCAGTTCTGGAAGTCCTCTTTCATGAGTGTCTTTAGTTGTGCTGTCATGGCTGGCTCGATGTCCTGAATCGATTCAAAATGTTTATCTTTCATGGTCATTTTGACTTTGGAGAAGAGCCAGAAGTCTCACAGTGCCAGATCCGGTGAATAAGGTGGATGAGGACACAGCATAATGTTTGTATTTGACAGAAACTGCCATTCCAGAAGCAATGTGTGACACAGAGCATTGTCATAATGAAGGATGAAGTAAAGGCACTCACGAAAGAAGACTTCCAGAACTGCTTCAGAAAGTGGCAAGAATGTGGGATAAATGTGTTTGAAGCAAGGGGGATTAATGGCAATGTGTGTTTTAATGTAATAAATTTTTTTAAATTTAAACATTCACCGTATTTTGTGATCACACCTTGTAAATCAATTATTTTAAGATATAAAATATCTGTTCACTTAATATTTAAGTAAATTGTACTGAGTCTTACTCATTTGTTCTTGAATGCTACTTGATATAGCCATCTAGGCCTGGGTTCAAATCCTATCTTTTTTGTCCCTTACTCTTATAGGATTCTGGAATCTTTTAAACTTTCGTCTCCACCTGTAAACCAAGGATTAAAAATAAACACATCACAAGGTATTATAAAGATTAAATGGGATAATAAAGTTATTTGTATAGTATCTGGCATATAGTATATGTTCAATAAATGGTTGCTATTATTTCAGGTTAAATCATAAGCTACTTTAAGAGAGAGATTTGTATACTCTACAGCTGTGCGGATATGGTAGCCACATGTGGTGACTGAGCACTTGATATGTGTCTCCTCTGAATTGAGAAGAGGTAGATTAAAAAACACACTAGATTTTTAAGTCTTACTACAAAAAAGGTAAAATATCTCAATACTTTTAAAATATTGATTACATATTAAATATTTTGGATGTATGGGTTAAATGAAATGTTATTGAATGAATTTCATGTGTTTCTCTTTACTTTTTAAAATGTAGATACGAGAACATTTTAAATTATATATGTGTCTTTCATTATATTTCTATTGGGCAGCACTGATCTAGAGTCTCTGGTCAAGGACAGAATTAGGTATACAGATCCTCAACTGATATTTGACTGGTTGATTGATATGGCTAAATCTCTTCATCATTTCATTACATTTGCATAATTTAAAGCAATAAGGGACTTTTTTAAATGCACACTTAAATCTAGACAGATTTACAGAATGAAGTTATTATTAGAGAATGTCATATACTGTATCCATATTTATTCAGTAAGTTTTTGTTCTCCTGCAAATCTGTGACTCTAAGCACTAAAACAAAGTCCTTCAAACAGAGCCTCTGTAAAATTTGTGCAACTAAGAATGGGGATGACTTTTCAGTGACTAAGAAACCTGATTGCTGAAATTAACCTTGACAAATGACAATGAATCACAAGTTGCTGGCAGGCCCAACTGTGTTGTCAAGTTTAATGGCCTAATCAGGATTACGGATGCTCTCTGGCTTTCCTGATCTTTGCAGCATATCTTACCCAAAGGATTCCAGGAAGCAAAAGATGGGGGCAGAATCTATGGAACTCTTCTTACAAGACACACTGGCTAACTCCAGGGACCATTTGGTCTTCCATCATGCCCCTTAAGCATCGATCAAATGCCTTGATGGTTTTCAAGACTGGCAGAATCAGAGCCGGACAATACCCTGTCCATGAATGCATTACTCCTTTAGCCAGTTGGATTTACAGCAAACAAGATCTCTCCAAAAAGTGTCTGGATTGGTTCTATTATAAACTTTTGGTGGGAGTGGGTAGGGGGCCCCGAATTTGGTTGTCTGAATTGTTCCAGAATGCACCAGGGTGCTTCCTTCCATTTCTCAACATCTTTTGATCACTCTCCAACCACTAATACCACCACCACCACCATGCCCATTACCACCATTATTTATCTAGTGTTTACTACATGCCAGGAACTTTTCTCAATAGTTTACATCTGTTATTACCTCACTGAATACTGAAACCATTCTTTGAAGTAGATACTACTTCTATCCTAATTTTAAGGGTGAGGAAACTGAGGTACAGAGTGGTTAAGTTAACTGTTCAGTCACACAAGTAAGTAGAGGAGAAAGAGAAGGGAAGTATGCTTGTGTTGCACTCCTGACCCTAGGCTACAGCATCAGAAGATTCTGATTAGTCCATATCACAGAAGAGAACAGATCTGCTTGGCCAGGGCAAGCCTGGACCATCAGGTTAGTCCTTAAACTGCTTTGGCACCTAGAAACAGAGTTTTTGACCTCCAAGATTTTGTGGCCTTTGAGTGAATGTCAAAGGACTATAATGGATTACGGCACTTTCCTGAGTGCCTAACACTAGTTATTAATCATAGGATATTTAGGGTATTGTTTGAAAAGTTTTGCAACACATAATAGTGTTTGTTGGTTAGAACAAGGATATATATATATATATATATATATATATATATATATTGTTTAGTAAGCATATCTATTAAATAATATTTATGAAATATTTTTTTATTGTGCTTTTGGTACTTTTTGGTCCCTGAAGACATGGAAAAGTGGAAGTATTACATACACTTTGCAATCTCTTTGTTTTCCACTATTTTCCTGCAAATTTCAGCTCTTCAAGGAGCCCCTTAGCATTTATTTAGTTTTGGAGATTGGCTTAGGTCTGTCAAGGCCTAGGGTGGAGTGAAAATGGATACAGAGGGAAAGCAAGAATGTGAACAAAAAGAAAACCGCACACACACTACTTTATCAGATTACATGTGCTTCTTCATTTTGAGTAAGAAGTAGAGGAGAGCCATTGGCTAAATTCAGCTGTACTCTGTATGAGATATGTACAAATGCCTTAACTTTTTTATAGCAACAATCTGATTCATTATTCTCTCTGCAGTTTGGAACAGCAGATAACAAAGGAAACATCCTTTCTCTGCTCCAAGATCTCATGGCTTAATGAAAGGGCGAAACACCAATTAAATATCTGCATGTCCTTTATGGATGAAGATGATTACATTAACGACTTGATTGCTGCAAATCAAGTTTTTATCATAGACCATGGCTTAATTAATTCAAAATGGAATTGCCATTAGTTTTCAAATTGGCCAAAGGTCATGGAATGTTAGTGGGATAGATTATTAGGGATTTTCTAAATTCGTAATCTTTTATATGAGGAAACTGAAGTCCAGAGAAAAGTGTGTTAGAGTAAAAAATTTGGTTTTCGTACTCATTCCTTTAGACTTTTCATTGCAAATTACTTGATTTTTTTCTTTGCTTTGTTTGAACCAAATTTCCTGGTTCTTTCAGTGTTAATTTCAAGTAGTTTCCAGAGCACATAATATTGTCAGTATTGCCTTCAATATATTCATCACATGACAGTTACGATCAAGTGATAAAGGCACTCTTAAGTTAATAATTATCTATTACTATATAATTGCAAACAGGATCCTCATTTTAGATTATTTTTCCCCTGTTAATATAAAGAAAAGCAAGCAGTCAGATGACTGGTCTTTCTTCTTTGACTAAGGATGGATTTACCTGCCCACTAGGATGACACAAAACATACAGTAACTATAAGCTATATAATAACTAAAAATACATATACACCAGTAGAAGGAATATATATTTTTGTTTAGGCAGATTATACTTAGAATGCTTGTCAGGGCACAGTGAACCTTGGAGACCTTCAAACAAGCTAATAAGTAGTTGGCAACATTTCAGATATTATAGAACTACCAGGGGTCCAGTATCGGCTGATCTGGTATTTTTGTTTTCTGTTCGGTAACATTCAAAACACATTCTGGGGCAATGAGACCATTCTTTATTGTGCACTGGGTGGTTACATGGCTGTATACATAATAAAAATTCATTGAGCTGCACACTTAAGATTTGCGTTTTTATTGTGTATAAATTACACCTCAAAATATAAGACTAAAAAATATAAAGAAACCGCAAAAGACTAAAAATAAAGAAAACTTGGAAATGCAATTGATCTTTTAATTGCAATTTCAGATTCGCTGTATCTTAATTACTGATTGGTACTTAAGAGTGGCATGACACACTTTTTTTTCCCTTTGTGCTTGTTAGATCTCTGAATGTTAGGTCTCAGAGACCTTGACTTAGAGACAGAGCCATGTCTGCAAGAAAACAACAAAATGTCTTGGCCTGCACCTGCAGACAGAGCCAAACTTGGGATAACAGAAAACACCACAAACCGGCTACTGGCTTACAGGCAGTCAGCGTTTTCTGTTCAAACAAAGCTGCCCTGTCAGCACCGCCCCCTATATAACCCTCCTCACCCCCTCCCTCGGCGCTGCAAGTCTCCTTTAGACGTGCAGCCCAGGCTGTAGCCATCTTTGCTCAGCCCGATAGACTGTCTTTTAATAAAATAGCCTTTCTTAAACTTTCTTAAACTTTCTCAACTTGCCTGACTGTGAGCGCGTTCCTTTACAGGCCGACCTATCATTTGGTGCCGACCGCCGGGAGGGTTTAGGGCAGAGAAAGCAGGATCGTCCCTTCCCTTTCTCTTCTCCCTCCCCGCGGCTTGTTCCGTTCTCTGGCTGCCCTCCCGGAGCTGCCGGACCTGCCATAAGGACGCACTTCGGGACTTTCTCCCTTCTGTTGCTGGCATCCCAGACAACATCAGGCCAGACTCTCACACTGGGTGAGTGAGATCTCCTTTTCTCGGCTCGGGCCTTTTGACTCTCCGGTTTTCCGAAAGTCCTAGCGCTAGGCCAGAAGGTTCCTCTGGCCCCGGGGGGCTCAGATCCTCCCAGTTTTGGGGACGCCCAGTCTGTGAGTGATCTCTCATACTCGTACTCGAGGAACACCGGGATTTGGGACGCCTCATCCCCTTAGTCTCCCCTTAATAGGAGGCTCCCTCCTCACCCTTCTCACTCCATCTGTTCGAACCATGGGGACCTCACATTCAGTCCCTGCCAAATCTACCCCTCTGGGTTATCTCCTCCGCAATTTACACGCCCTTGGGCTCAACTTACAGGAGATCTGACCCACACAACTTAGCTTTTACTATAACACTGCCTGGCCCCAATACGACTTCAGTCACTGCAACGGAAAGTGGTCAGAAATTCCCTACATCCAGGCCTTCTTCAGTCTTTGGGCTCCACCCTCTCTCTGCCAAACTTACAACACTTTTCACATTCTCCTAGCCCAGGGGTCGGCAAACTTTTGAAACCAAAAGAGCCACCAGGAGGCAGCAAACTGCAGCTTGGGAGCCACATGCGGCTCTTTGGGTACTTACATGTGGCTCTGAAGTAAAATTGAAAATGAAAATAAAACTATCAGTTTCATTTATAATATTACTTTAAATTGTCCTTATTTGTAAAAATATATTTATGGCTCTTGAGTAATTTTTAAATTGTTGTGAGGGACAGGATTGGCTCTTCCAGGGGTCGGCAAACTTTTGAGACAGAACTTACCCAAAGAGCCACATGTGGCTCGTGAGCCGCAGTTTGCCGACCCCTGTAGCCCACTCCAAGCCTTCTCCTCCAGATGAAACTCCCTCCTTTGACCCAGCTGACAATCAGGCCCCTCTTCCTCCAGCCCACGCCTTACTATCGTCAGCCTAAACCTTCTCCCCCAAACCCCAGCTCCTCTTTTCAGGAGGATTTGGTTCTGTAAGTACTCAGGTTTATATAATTTATTTGTTTTTTTTTGTCTCTAGTCTTTCTTTTCTCTTTTCCTTTCATATTGGTGTCTTAGACACCAAGTTGATTGGGAGCTCTGCATCTTTACATTCTGTGAGCCCCCTAAGTCATATATTTCAAATTGTTTGGTACACCAGCTCTACATTCAGGAACTTGACAAAAGGAATTCTTAAAAAAATTTCTCTGACTCTCAGTGAGTTTCAAGGTCTTACAGATAACCTCAAATGTCAACAAAGGGAGGCTGCAGCCTCCACTTGAGGCTGAGGTAACTGAAGGGAAAAAAAGAAGAGGCACTTTTAAACCCAGGTGGCAAGCCCCCCACTCCTTATTACAGATTCCTGAAGTTATAAGGACAACTATAAGATCTTAGGTTCTCTCTACAATTGTTGGTGGTTCTGTTTATATATATATAGTCTCTAAGGTCAATACTTCTCTATGTTTTATATATATTATAATATTTTTGCCTCTGGATGGTAATATCAGTTTATAATATTCGAATGGCTAAAAATAAGAGATTAAGTGCTTATATTAATTTAGATAATAAAAACGAACTCAACTACTTCTCAGGATCACATGATCTAAGGAAATATTTGATACTAAGGCTGGTTTCTTATTTTTACTAAGTTGTGTTAAATGATAAAAGTTTTTAACTAGGTATTTCAAAATAACGAAATACTAAAATATCAATTATTGGATAGATCCGAGTTTATTTCTGGCTTCTTGTTGCAGGAACGTTAAAAGATAAATTAAGATCTGTTAATGAATATATCATATATTACATTACAAGATCCTATGCTTTTGAAGATTACAAAATATATTCCTCGATTTACCAGGGAAAGTGCTAATTACTTGCTTTTGGTTATCAGTAAAAATTAAGGTTGTGAAGCTAGTACAAAATTCGAGTTGAGTTTTCTCTCGCTGCGTAAGACAAAGTTTATTAGACTATTGGTCTACTACTAATATTATAAAAAAGTTTTCTACCTAAAAAACAAAGATTATATATGTCATCACAATAATGTCTCTGTTTTATGTTATCTTAATCAGGTCTTTGGCTACTGAAAATAACAAACAAACAAACAAACTAACTAAATCTAAAAACTAAGCCTTGCTAATAGTTATATGAATTTCTATATTCTAGGACTACTGGTGTTCATGTGCCCTTTTCATGTCAGATATAAACAACTACAAAAAAAATAATTTAACCGTTTTTACCAAAAACCTAAATAAGTTAGGGTAAATTCATTAAGCTTGGCCTAATATTTTCCCTCACCTGATGGGAAATTATAGTAATTCTGACCCATTTTTCCATCTCAATAAAAAGCCACAGAACCTACAAAAGGCCAAAAAAATCGTTTAAATATCTGTAACAACCGAGACAGGAAAAACAAGTAATAAAGGAACAGTGAGACTAGAGGACCAGAGACAGGCCAGACTTTTGGCCGCAATTATAGACAACCCAGGGCTGAAGCCACCTCAGGGCACCCCAGAAACCCCAAAAGAGGAAAGGCAAGACCACTGGAGTAAGGAATGTCCTAATCCTCCAAAGCAACCGTGCCCCCAGTGCAAACTAAAAGGGCACTGGAGGAGGGATTACCCCCTGCTCTGATGGGAGCAGGGACCAGCTCCCTACCCACAAATGGCTCTGATCACTGTTGGGCTTGAAGTTCCCAGCGGGTCCTAAGCTGTTCTCATCACAGAGGTGGAACTGTGGGTGACCCTTGATGTGGCAGGTAAGCCTGTTAACTTCCTGATTAATATAAAAAACATTTATTCTTTATTGACCGCTCACTCTGGACCTGTTTATTTCCTCTAAAACCTATTCGGCAGTAAAGATAAAAAGCCCCTAGATTTGGGCTCATTTTACTCTGCCTATTCCTTACCATTGGCCTATGCTTTAAAAATAATATAAAATAAACAAATCAGACTTAAAAAGGATTCTTGAAAAAGTTTTGTCAGGAGCCCTCTAAGCCCTAGTTCTAATTGCTGCCCATTGCTTTGGAGTCTGACCTCAATTCCGTTATTTTCTATGTTGTTACAATAGCGGAAAAATGTCCAGCAGGCACTGAAAATATAAGAACTGGCACCTCCCCCAGGCTGACTCTTCTACACATTACAGCTCCTTAAAGTCATAATGTTGAAAAGTCAGGGCCAAGTGCTGTTAAAAGCCTAGAAGGGGTGGGATCTCTAACAGCCCAGTTAACTCCTAAACAGAAGGGACTCTTTACTATTCCTGCCAAACACCCCAACTACTATCAGGCTACAGAGAGTCAGCAGCTGGGTTCCCTTCCCTTCCAGTCAAACCTGTTTTATTTAAGTCTCCCAGGACTCCCCCAGAAAAAAAGACTATTGCTTCTGTTCCTGTGAGCCAACTAAAGACCTTTAGCTCCTCTTTGAACAGACAAGTCACTCTCCCAGGACTGATAACTACTAAAAACTAACCCCCGACTCCTGGAGCTGCCTGTATTACCTTTATCTTAAGAGCTCTAGTTTTCCCAGAAATAGTCTCAGAGACACAGAGGCAAAAACTGATGATTGCTAGATGGGAGGGGGTGGGGATGAGGGAGAAGGGGAAGGGACGAGACAGTACAAATTGGTAACTACAATATGGCCTCAGGGATAGAAAAGACAGTTTGGGGTATAGAATCAATAATGTTGTAAATATATTTTAGGGGGCCAGATGGACTCATGTCTTGTTAGGGAGACCACTTCATAGATGGTATAGAGGCCTGACCACTGCACTGTACATCTGAAGCTGCCATTGAATAATATTATATGTCAACTATAATTTAATACATATATAGTCATGGGATGTGGAGTAGAGTGTGGGAATGGCGTCAATGGAATTGTAATAGATGTGAATGATATCAGGGGTGGGAGGACGTGGATGGGAGGAGAGGGGTTGTCACTTTGTGAGGGGTGAAAACGATACTATTGCATTGTTTTGTACACCTGAAACTAAAAATAATAATAATAAAAAAAACCAAAAACAAACACACAAAAAAAACAATGGAGTAGCCAATATTCCACCAATATTCCAGGATGGAGGATGGAGGTAGGTTAGACTTTTTGTGGAAAGGAAATCAGAAGTTTCGTTGTAGGCATGTTGAATTTAAACTGGCCAATAGATACCCAAGTGCACTGGATTGTAGGCAGCTGGAAATGAGTCTGGATTTCAGAAAAGAGGCCCGAACCATAGATATAAATATGGGAGTCATAAGACTATTGATGTTATTTATAGCTCTTTGGGTACATACATGTGGCTCTGAAGTAAAATTGAAAATGAAAATAAAACTATCATAGTTTCATTTATAAAATTTTTAAGGGATATTATTCACATAATGGTGATTTCATTTGTTTTATAGGTCTCACAAAACTTCAAGACATTGCTCCACACATTGCGTTTTAGCAGGTCCTGCTTAACGGAGCCGTTTGGAAGGATGTGAGTATAACATTGTTTCATAAGCTTATAGGGAGGATGAGAGTGGAGGGGATGGTTGAGCACATGGTAGGCAGGGCAGCCAAACAAAGTGACTAATAAGTGAGCCACGGGAGCCCTCTATTAGGCAAGGTAATGTTGGCAATGGCGTAATGTGAAAGCGGGGAATCTAGGGGAGGCACATGTAGTTGTTTTTTGTGGTTTGTGTAGTTGTGCAAATGTGGAGTCTGTGTCGCTTTACTGTTTCTGCAACTTACAATTAGTCTTCTCTTTTGGCTGGGTGCATCCAGAAACTGCATTAATCTTCACATCCAAGTTGAGTACAAGTTAAAAGTTATTGTTGATAACGGCAACCTGGCAATTATTACTATAAAGGCAATTGTTTTAAATATGTATATAAAAATAATGTTGGTTTTATTTTATTTAGATACGTTGACGGTCAAGATTTACCGTGGCGTGTTTTACTTCACATGCAACTGTTACAATAAAACGTGTTACTGGTGAGATTTATTTTTATTATATTTTTGATTAATTGTTATTTATTATTTTGAATAATCACTTAGTTTATTTTATTTCCTTTTAATATAATGCATTTTTGTAACGTGTTAAATAAAATATATTGTTTAGGGTGCTTCTCAACATGGCTACGAAGAAAAAATTAAGAAAAACAATAGATGAGCATCGTGAGTTTAAAACTGAATGGACTGAATCTTTCGCATTTATCTCGAACTCAGATGGGTTTCCAACCTGTCTCATTTGCCAAGAAAAACTGGCGCACAACAAAAAGTCAAATTTGGAGAGACACTTCATGACAAAACATGCCACATTTGCCAGACAATATCCTGTCGGTGACACGAGAAAGAGAGCAGTTGAAGAACTTCAGAAAAATGTTGAAAAATCAAGTTCTGTATATAAATATTGGAAACAGTCTGCCAATAATGTTAATATTGCAAGCTTTGTAGTGAGTCAGGAGATTGCTAAGAGAGGAAAACCATTCACAGATGGTGAATACATAAAATGTTATTTTGTTAATGCATCTGAAGAACTTTTTCGGGATTTCAAAAACAAAGCAGAGATTTTAAATAAAATTAAAAACATACCGTTATCTGCCAAAACAGTAGCAGATAGGACAGTTAAAATGTCCTCAAATGTGACCAACCAACAAGTGGAAGACATTAAATTAGCTTCAGCCTTATCAATTGCAGTAGAGTCATGCGACATCAAGGACATAGCCCAAGTTTCCCTTTATGTGCGGTATATATCATCTGAGGGTCCGAGAGAAGAACTTCTGGGATTGTTGCCACTCAAGGGCCAAATGCATGGAGAGGACATAGCAAATGCTGTCCTTGAATGCATGGAAAAAAATCATATCCCGCTCAATAAAATTGTTTCAATTGCAACCGATGGTGCAAAAAGTATGACAGGTGTGAGAAAGGGTTTTGTTTCAATTTTAAAAGAAAAAATTAATCATGAAGTGATTACTTTTCATTGTATACTCCACCAGGAAGCACTTTGTGCACAAACATTTCCAGAAGAAATTGGTAAAATCATGGAATTGGTAATTAAGATTACCAACACCATTATAGCAAGGGGAATTAACCATCGACAATTTAAAGAATTGCTAAGTGAAATGGAGAGCGAGTATTCAGATCTTCTCCAGTACAACAGGGTTCGATGGCTTTCCAGAGGCGACATGTTAAAGCGTTTTTCATCTTGCATAAATGAAATCAAACTATTTCTGGACAACAAGGGTGTTCAATATCCAGAATTAACAGAAGATCAGTGGTTGCAAAAATTGTACTTTATGGTGGACGTTACATCACAACTGAATCAGCTCAATTCTAAATTACAAGGCAAGGGAAATACTGCTTTTTCAATGCTAGAAGAAGTTATTTCATTTGAAAAGAAACTGATTCTGTTCACTGAAGATTTAGAGAGTGGAACTTTAGTTCATTTCCCAAACTTGTCTCAATATCGCCGAGAAAACAATGCCCTCATCAACAAAGATTATTTCAAGACGGCAGTTTTAAACATGAGAGAATCTTTTCTTCAAAGGTTTCAGGAATTCAGAAATAATAAAGCGACTCTAGCTTTTATTACAAATCCTCTTAATGCCAACGTTAAGGAATTAAATTTTTCTCCATTTGATATTGACATGGCTAATTTTGAAATACAATTGGTGGACTTGACAAGCAAAGACTTATGGAGCTCCAAATTTGTACGTCTTGGTACTGAAATAGAAGAACTGGAAAGAGAAAAATGCAGTCTGATTTCACAGCACAAGCAGACTGCCATAAAAGACCTACAGAAGGCAGACTCAATGATTTTCAATACTTGGAATAGTCTTCCGGACTCATATTATGAGTTGAAAAAATTTGCATTTGGTGTTCTCAGTATCTTTGGGTCTACATATTTATGTGAGCAATCGTTTTCTCACATAAATTCCATTAAATGTAAATTAAGGAGCCAAATTACTGATGCCAACTTGGAATCATGCCTTAAATTAAAAACGACTAGTTACAAGCCAGAGATACAGAAACTTTCTCAGGAAATGCACGCTCATTGCTCACACTGATTAAAACCAATTAGAGCATTTTTTTGTGTGTGAATTTTTCTTATTTTAATAAAGATATAATTAATACTATTACTTGTTATACTATCACTTTAAATTTTCCTTATTTGTAAAATTATATTTATGGCTCTTGAATAATTTTTAAATTGTTGTGAGGGACAGGATTGGCTCTTCCATCTCAAAAGTTTGCCAACCCCTGCCCTATACTGTCAGGGGAGGTCTTAGACCCCAATGAAACTTCCCCCCTGGTTCCCCCATACCAGCGAAAAGAGATCCAACTGTCTTAAGCTACCTGTTCCATCTGACCCAGCTGACTTTTACATCAAACTCCATCTCTTTAGACATTAAAACTCTATGATATTCCCATACAGCCCCTCACGGGGGCCAATGTCGGGCACATTCAGTATTTGAGACAAAAAAGCCCCCTCCCCCCTCCCAAAACACAGGAACCCTAGCCCCTTTCTTCTCCCTTGACCTCTTCACCTGCCTTGGCCCCTTTGGCCTCTTCTTCCTCGGAACCTCATGCTTGCCTTCCCACCTCCTGAACAGGCACCTACACCCTAGTTTTACTTTCTCCAGATATTCAGACCCCCCCCCCAATAATCCATCTCTACCTGTCCCCCTATACACTCTCATGCGCCAAAAAAGGGCCGTCTCTATTTCACTCCTAATGTTACTGGGCATCTCTGGGGGTAGAAACGGGAACAGCAGGGCTAGAAGTCTCCTCACACCACTTTCAGGCCCTATCACAGGACCTCTCCCAGCCCCCCAGCCTCCTCCATCCCCCCTTCCCATCCTCCACCACCTCCCCCAGAAAAACCCAGAGACCGCTACAAGTACCAGTGGAGCTCTGGGTTTATGGGTAGCTGGGGCCCTTGGCTTCTCCCCCTCACTGTGCCTCTAATCATTATCTTTTTGGTCCTAGCCTTCGGTCCCTGCCTCCTCTGCCTTTTCACCCAATTCCTGCAGAGCCAACTCCAGGCGTTCGCAAATGGAACTGGCCGTAAAATGCTTTTCCTACATTATCAGCCCCTTCCACCATGTCCCCCGCCTCTCGCAGCCCCTAGAAGCTCCAGCCCCTCTCCTTTTTAATAACAAACAAGGCTGGAATGTTAGGTCTCCGAATGTTAAGAGACCTTGACTTAATGTTAGGTCTCTGAATGTTGGGTCTCAGAGACCTTGACTTACAGACAGAGCCATGTCTGCAAGAAAACAACAAAATGTCTGTTGGCCTGCAGACGGAGCCAAACTTGAGATAACAGAAAACGCCACAAAACAGCTAATGGCTTACAGGCAGTCAGCATTTTCTGTTCAAACAAAGCTGCCCTGTCAGCACCACCCCTATGTAACCCTCCTCACTCTCTCCCTCGGAACTAGATGTGCAGCCCGGACTGTAGTCGTCTTTGCTCAGCCCTATAGACTTTCTCTTAATAAAATAGACATTCTCTCTGAAACTTTCTTAACTTGTCTGACTGTGCGCGTTCCTTTACCGGCCAACCGATCAGTGTTTATCTTTCAATACACTGTTATTTAAAAAGATCTTGTGATCTTATAAGGCGAGAAAGGTTTTAACTTACTCGTTTGCAAGATGGTGTCGTAATTATGTCCAAAACTTGGTATAATACACGAGGCCATCTCTAGGGGTTTGGGTTACCTAGCGAAAATTTCTCTTTCACTTCACCTTCCTCCGCAGCCTGTTATTTTTATAGGGTACTTCAAGCAACGGTATTCAGATAGCAAGTGGGTCGTTCAACTAAATAACCTTTCCCAAAGGGTTACAGTTCTATTTTCCTTCCCACAGATTCTCAAAATTCACTTTATTTCCCTGGATGCCACTTGAGGGCAGCTGCTTAAAAAACATTCCCAGCACACTGTATTTGAACACATATTTTAAAAAAACACTTGCTTTTGTATTTTCATTTCCTTGCGTTACAAACCCCCATTCTCTGACGTTTAGTCTTTGAATGCAACCTCCGGCCTCAGTTTGATCACCCTTCGGAGGGTAAAAGGAACCGCAAATTGAAAAAAAAAAAAAATCATCAAAACATCCGGGAAAAGGGGAAGACTACGATTCCCAGAATTAATCGCTTCCAGACCTCGCCCGCCTTCGGATGCCCAATGACCAGGCTTTACCAGCCTCCTTTCGGCTGCATTGGTCAGCTTCCCCATCAGTGAGGGCGGAGCCGGGAGAGGAGACATACAGCGCTCCCGATGGTACCTTCCTGCCGCAGCGAGGCGGCTCCCGGTAAACGAGAAGAAGAAGAAGCTCTCGATTGGATACTGTCTATTCTCATCAGCCAATCAGAATGCGGATATCCTCCCAGAGACCCAGCCCCTTCGTTGATGTAACTTTTGGTGGCGGGAAAAGTTCGGAAGTTTTCGCGCCGGGGCGGGGTTATTGAAGACCCACCGCGCGGCTCGGCAGGAGGTAGTTCTGAGTGGGCCGGCATGGCGGGGACCGTGGTACTGGACGATGTGGAGCTGCGGGAGGCGCAGAGAGATTACTTGGACTTTTTGGATGACGAGGTAAGGGAGGCCCTGGGTCGCGATGTTCTGGAGCGTGGAGCCGCTAGGGACGCGGACAGGCCGAGGGAAGCCAGGTGGGCGCCGCTCCACGCCGAGCGGCGACCCGGGGCCTGGGAGGCAGAGGCCCGCCAGGCCTGCAGACTGCCGCGGCAGAGGTGGCTGGCGCAGGAGCCCTCCATCTCGGTCTTGTAGATTTTCTCGCGGTGGAGTCAGGCCTTAGCTGGTTTTCTATAGGTGAACCTTAGAGGGCGATCTTGTAACTTTCTCCTGAGTACAAGTGATGGCGGAGTCGCGCGAAAGGCGACAGGCTTCTTTCAAGTGCAAACAAAATGCAAAGCTCACTTTGACCTCTTTGAAAACATGCCCGGCTCTCTGAATTTGAGGAGTAGGCTGGGGAAGCACTACCATCGGACGGGCAGTGGTCCGCCGCTTCGTGGGGTCCCCGGATATTAGAGACTGATTGCCTATTGGGAGGAAAAGATTTCCTAATTTGGCAGCATTCTTTTTCAGTACCAAGTGACATACAGATAAAAAGTGTTTGTGATGCAGGTAAAGGCCCTAGGATGTTTGTAAAGTGTCTTGAAGGGTTGCTGATGCTGTATCTGTAAACAAATGGCTAAGGCTCCGAACTCCATTAGGTCTGGATATGAGAACTCTTCCTATATTATAAAGATATCAGGAAATTAAATATTTTAATTCTGTATACAATTTTTAAATGAAAAGCTATTTTAATATGAATAGTAAAAGCCCGCTTAATTTACATTTTAACAAGGTTAGTATTTGTTGTCCTTGTAGACTTCTTCTGTGCTCATTTTAATTCCCCATTAAAGGTTGAGAAATGAGTGGATACAGAAAATCTATTGGTAATGGGAATAATAGCACGAACCTGGAGGGAGACGTAATCCCTACACTGTCCGTTTTGGGTGTATATGGAATTCGAGGCTAGTGAGTGAAAATATGGAAGAAACTGGGGTTTAACTCTGCCGCAGAGATTGACTTATCTTGCTGTGAGAGCTGCTCTGTTTAAAAACGTCTTGTTTTTGAATTTGTGGCTGTTATATGTGGTGGCTATTTTGCAGGAAGACCGGGGAATTTATCAGAACAAAGTTCGGGAGCTGATCAGTGACAACCAGTACCGATTGATTGTTAACGTGAATGACCTGCGCAGGAAAAATGAGAAGAGAGCTAATCGGTGAGTGGCAACGGATCCCAAGGGGATGTTCTGGCTGTGAGTGAGAATTGCTCCCCTCTCTTTTTCCTACATTGGGACAGGCTTCCCAGGAGAAGACCTGGATGAAATGCTTCTGACCTTGAAGCCTTGCTCCTATGTTTTTATCTTCCCCAAGTAGGTAGTAGGCATTTTTCTCTCAAGAGCTTTTCCTTCCTTCCGTGTTTTACTGAGTATTATTTCTACATCTTTGATAAATTGAAGTTGGTCTTCAGTTCTGATTATTTCCCCTGAGTCTTATAGGGTGGCAGAAGTAGCTAGATTTTCACTTCTTGTTCTTGATCATCTAAGAATTTCCACTTCTGTTTTGAGAGTCAGTTGTTTTTTTTTGAGTTCTGCCCTCTGCCTAATTATTCTTTCTCTTGCCCCTGTGCAGCCTCCTGAGCAATGCTTTTGAGGAGCTGGTTGCCTTCCAGCGGGCCTTAAAGGATTTTGTGGCCTCCATTGATGCTACCTATGCGAAGCAGTATGAGGAGTTCTACATAGGATTGGAGGGTAGCTTTGGCTCCAAGCATGTCTCTCCCCGGACTCTCACTTCCTGCTTCCTCAGCTGTGTAGTCTGTGTGGAAGGCATTGTCACTAAGTGTAAGTGGGTTAAAGTAAGGGTCTGAGGGAATGGAGGTGGGATACGCTTGGAGGGGCTGGGAAAGCAGGAGAGGTGGAGTAGAGCTGGGTAGCGAGTGTGTGGCTTCAGAAAGGTGGAGCATTGAAATGATGGGGTGAAACTTGGAGGAGCTCCTAGTATACGCCGTGATGAGGGGGACCTTGAGTGACCATGATGAATTCTGCTGAGAGTGGAGGAGTCTTGGCTATTGGCAGTCTCTTCATTCTAACCCTAAACGCCTGTTTCTCAGTCGGGATCAGTTGTATTTAAAGTTTTACACCGATGTGATGTGTATATATAAATGTAAAAATGAATAAATGACAAGTATTATTGAAATAGCTTAAACTAGTAGGAAGAATAGTATTTGGAGTCATCATGGGCTTGCCTATGATCCCACCTTTGTCACTGTTTAGTTGGATGCTTTATATGCATGTTTTCCATTCCTAGGCTCTCTAGTTCGTCCCAAAGTTGTCCGCAGTGTCCACTACTGTCCTGCTACGAAGAAGACCATAGAGCGACGTTATTCTGATCTCACCACCCTGGTGGCCTTTCCTTCCAGCTCTGTCTATCCCACCAAGGTGAGGAGGGGAATGAAGTGATTGGGCCTCTTGGAGGTTGTAGTCAAAGATATCTATTTTAATGCAAGTAGTTGGATCAGATAGTATAAACAGTTCACTTTTTTGGGGTCGAAACAGGAAATAAAAACATGATTTAAAAAATGCAAGTAATTGGGTAATAGCCAAAGTCTGCTAAAAGTAGGTAGAATGAAAAGTAAAGATTCACCTAAAGGAGAATTTGATTGCTAGCCAGAGCTTAATATGGAAAGTTCACATTTTTTTTAAAAAAGAATAAATATTCACTTTAGAAAATTTAGAAAAGTATGGAAGGGTTGAAAGTAGGAGAAAAGTCATCCAATCTACATCAATTTTTTAGCAAAGTTATAATCATAATTTTATAACCTACTTAAAGTAATATGGGAAAACCCTTATATTATAATGTTACTACGTGCTTTTTGCAGGTATTTTACTGCAGGTTTAAGAGAAGGTTGGCATAGGAAATGGCTTTATTCTTAGTGTGCAGTTTGATGTGAATTGAGGATGATGCGAGCCTTTATTTAATGAGGCAGAAGATGATTCATATTGGTTATTTGATGTCTGAACTCATTCTATGAAAGAAAGCTGTCCCCACATCAAATTTTAATTGAGAGCTGCTGTATCCAAAGAACTGTTAGGCACCCTGGGAGACACAGCTATAAATACGACCCAGTCCTTCAATTTTATCAACTTGTGGAGGAATCTTTTAACATAAACCATGAACACGAGGATGAGTATCTTCGAATTTTAACTGAAACTTACTTTAGAATCATTTCGTCTACCTCCAGATGACATGTTGAGGTTCGGAGACGTTAAGTGACTTGCTTATGGTCCCAGTTAGCGATGACCTTTAGAACGAGGACCCATGTCTTGGCTCTCCGGCCAGTTGCATTTCCTAAGTCATCTTAGAATCCTAGGTGCTCTAGAATCCTACTTTCTAGAATTTCTTCTCCAGGAAGTACTCAAGGAGTACTGTTCTATCCATTATCATGGCCAAGTTTCTTTGCTTGAGCCGTAGAAACCATTGGACCAGGTCTCCTAAAAGTGCCTAGTGTGGTGCTTATGAGCCTGGGCTTTGGAGTTCCACCTGCCTCGAGTCCTGGCTCTGCTCCTTGCAGTGTGACAGCTGAGGGAACTCATTTAACCAATCCCAGCCTCAGTTTTTTAATCTGTTATAAAACGTGGGAAATGTCTGTGCTGCTGAGTTGTGAGGATTACATGAGATAATTCCATGGTAATTGTACAGTGTTTTGTACATAGTAGCACTCAATAAGCGATAGCTATTATGTTTTTTTGAAATTAAATACCAAGGAAGTAAAACTTTAAAAATGTTTTTACTGAAGTTTTAATATATATATGGGAAAGCTCACAGAAATGTGCAGCTTGATGAAATTTCAGAAGCTGAGTATAGCTGTAAAATCAGCATCCAAAACAGGAAACAGAACCTTACTAGCCATCAGAAGCCCTTCCTGGGAGCCTGCACTGCCCTGTTTGAGTATCCTGATGTCTAATAGCATAGATGACTATTGCCTATTTTTATGTTTTCTAAATAAATACTCTTGTATTGGCCTCTGTTTGTATTTGTGAGATTCATCCATGTCGTGTATAGGTGTTTTCCATACATTTTCATTGCTGTCTAGTATTCACTTGTGTGAATGCACTACATTTATTTAACCACTCTGTTGCTGACATTTGGATATTGTCTAAATTTTGGCTGTTAGGAATAGTGCTGTTGTGAACTTAGTAGTACATGGCTTTGGGTGAATGTCTCTGTTGGGTATTACTATGAGGAGTGGAAATACTGCGTCACAATAAGCATATATTCAGCTTTAGTAAGGGAGGTAAGAATCTTAATTTAGATGTTAATACAGCCATAGTCTCTTCAGACTAAAGATGGCCTCTTCCATTTAGGTGGTTGATTGTTAGAACAGATAAGGTTGGAAGAGCTAGAGAAAATAATTTGGCTTTTGTTCCTGGAAACCAAAATCTCATGATGTCATCTCCAAACGATATCTGTTTCCTACACCCCGTGAGTGTGGTCTCTTTAAGACAGGGCAAAGAAAACTCTGCTTTTCTGTGTGCTTTTTCTAGGATGAGGAAAACAATCCCCTTGAGACAGAATATGGCCTCTCGGTCTACAAGGACCACCAGACCATCACCATCCAGGAGATGCCAGAGAAGGCTCCAGCTGGCCAGCTTCCCCGCTCTGTGGACGTCATTCTGGATGATGACTTGGTGGACAAAGTGAAGCCTGGTGACCGGGTCCAGGTGGTGGGGACCTACCGTTGCCTTCCTGGAAAGAAGGGAGGCTACACCTCAGGCACCTTCAGGTAGAGGCTCAGTCATGAAGCGTTTGGAATGCTGCTGGCAGCTTCCATTTCTGATGGAATTCTTTCTCTCGTTTGGCATGTTCTGGAGAGTTGTGACAGACAGGTGGAGCACTTTACCCGCCTGAGAGATGGGATATCTGTTTTCTATCAGATAAAACTGGTAATACTGTCTTACACTAAAAGTGGGAGTTACTGGTGATATGATTATAGCCTCATGGCTTACCTGGGAGTTCCTCACATATTCCCACCTTCTTCCCATACACACTCCTGTCTGAAGCTCTGTGGGTCAGCAGGATATAAATTCCTGAGATGAGGCATCATCAGCATATTTAGGTCATGGACGAAGAGAGAATCAGTTGTTGAATTCTGAACAGCTTTTTTGTTTTTCAGTTTGTTGTTCTAGATTATTAGCCTGAAAGGCTCTGAGGTTAGAAATTGAAAATACCAGGCTTTTGCTCTCTCTCTTTTTTTAAATTAAAGTTTATTGGGATGACAATTGTTAGTAAAGGTACATAGGTTTCAGATGTACAATTCTGTAATAGATCATCTATATATCATATTGTGTGTTCACCACCCAGAGTCAGTCCTCCGTCCATCACCATATATTTGATCACTTTTACCCTCACCCTCCACCCCCTCCCCCTTCCCCTCTGGTAACCACTAAACAGTTGTCTGTGTCTATGAGTTTTTGTTTCTTCATTTGTTAGTCTTGTTCTTTTGTTGTTTTCAGTTCAATATTCCACATATCACTGAAATCTTATGGTTCTCGACTTTTTCTGACTTGTTTCGCTTAGCATAATAATCTCAGGATCCATCCATGTTGTCGCAAATGGCACAATTGCATCTTTTCTTATGGCAGAATAGTATACCAGGCTTTCTCTTAATTCTCCTCTTTGTCTCAGGACTGTCCTGATTGCCTGTAATGTGAAGCAAATGAGCAAGGACATTCAGCCTTCGTTCTCTGCTGAGGATATAGCCAAGATCAAGAAGTTCAGTAAAACGCGTTCCAAGGTCTGGGTGTTTTTCAGGGATTTGAGGGTGGGGGTGGATTTGTATGGGTTGTGTTTGACCATGGCCATCTTTGTACTGGAGCAGGAGAGAGGTTCAAGGTTTTTCTTCTGAAGTGTTTGGTGCTAGCTTCTAATTTTGACCCAGTCAGCAAGTAAAAGGGCATTTTTTGCTGTTTGTTCTTTAATGTTTCTGTTGTGCTGGGCTGAATGAGACCTGCTTGGGCTGCTATGTGAACCTAATACAAATATTAGAATAGGAGTTAGAATGTCAGTGTACCAATGAGTCTTTACTGAAGACATTAGTGATGCATTGTTACTTAAATTTAAAACTTTACATCATTTTTGTTTTAGTCCTCCAATTTGTTTTTCTTTTTGAAGACAGTGTCCACATTTAGAATATATGCATGTGTGATCAAAGTTACTGCTGAAGCACAATACACATTCTTACTAAACCTAAAATGTTTTGAACCTGGAAACACTTTTTTCTGGCTTAAAAATTAAGATCATTTATTGATTAACATCAAGGGAGAGTATAAAAATAAACGTTTAAATTTTGATCAGGGATCACTTTTTTCTTAAACCTTTAAGCAAGCTTTGGAATCTAAGCTTCCTCTGTATCTGTTGATAATGGTCTGATCAATGTGATTTGTCTTACGATTAGAAACAGTGCCTGGACTTGTATATTTCTTCAAGCATTTTCTGTAGGCTAAAGTATAAAGTGGAGTTCAGCCATACTCCATTGCTTCTCATTAGGCTTTTCACTTCACTGCTTACTCCTCCTGTAGGACATCTTTGACCAGCTGGCCAGGTCGTTGGCTCCTAGTATCCACGGGCATGACTACGTCAAGAAGGCAATCCTCTGCTTGCTCTTGGGAGGGGTGGAACGGGACCTAGAAAATGGCAGCCACATCCGTGGGGACATCAACATCCTTCTAATAGGTATGGTGTTAGCGATTTGCTTCAGACTCGTGGTCTTCCCTGGTGGAGTGTGGTTGTGGGAATGTATTACCTGTAAGGTAGTGTATTCTGTACGTGGCCGTATTTCAGTCCCATCAAAAGGTAAAAGGCTAAAATGAGTCTATTTATTATTATTATCATTTCTGAGTTTCATGGTCTATATGTAAAATATATTTTTCCACAAATGGTAAAGGGAATGTGAAGGAGATAACGTTAACCACCTATTACTATATATTTCTGTTACGTCAGGAGCTGTGCTAGAAAAGCAGAATTTTCTGGTGGTGGAGGGCCGGGGGGGGTTCTTAGAGAATAACCACTGCCCCCATCCAATTACAGGAGACCCATCGGTTGCCAAGTCTCAGCTTCTGCGGTATGTGCTTTGCACTGCACCCCGGGCTATCCCCACCACTGGCCGGGGCTCCTCTGGAGTGGGTCTGACAGCCGCTGTCACTACAGACCAGGAAACAGGTAAGGGAGGGTGTAAGGGTCCTTGGCTAAGGTCCAGCAGTGAGATCGAGCATTATTCTTCGAGCTTGCACTAGGTATAGCTTGTGTTGGGACGATACAGTTGAGAGGTTAGTTTGGGCCAGTAGAAAACTGAGTATCTGGCAATAGGGGGTGATTATTTAAGTCTCTGAGTGGCCCTCTATTGACAAGAATGTCTCCAAGAAGACTCTTTGAAAGCGTTTTGAAGGAGAAAGCTTAGCAAATTGGAAGGGAGATAAAAATGAAGATTGTACTATTTCCTAAATTAGAGGAAGGGGTTTGAAGACTAGTGTGAAAAGAGGAGAGATCTAGTTGGGAAATCACTTGAGAATGAGGATGGAGAGAGAAAAATCTGTAAAGAAAGTTGGTTGGAGGTTAGCTGCTTAGGGTCAAAGTGGGACAAGGAGATGCTGTTGAGGTTGGAGCTTGAAAGGATGACCCACCAGGAATTCCTCTAAGTCTCTTAAGAGCTGGCTTCACTATATTCTCAGTGCAATAGTGGGAGGGAGACAGACATCTCTCCCCACGACCCCCTACGACCTGGACTGTAGCAGGTATTTTACCTCCCCACTTCCCAGGGGAACGCCGCCTGGAAGCAGGGGCCATGGTCCTGGCTGACCGAGGCGTGGTTTGCATCGATGAATTTGACAAGATGTCTGACATGGACCGCACGGCCATCCACGAAGTGATGGAGCAGGGTCGAGTCACTATTGCCAAGGCTGGCATCCATGCTCGACTGAATGCCCGCTGCAGTGTTTTGGCAGCAGCCAACCCCGTCTACGGCAGGGTCAGTGGAATCTTGCACTTACTTACTCATTGTCCTCGCCTTCATTTACTTTTGCTGAATAACCGGGTCAAGAAGTTTCTTCTAGGTGACCCAGGGGAATAATGGCCAAAGAGCAAACCAAGTAAGCTCATCATCTTAACTGCCCTTGGTTTAGGGCAGTGGTTCCTTCCCCATTCATACACATCAGAATCCCCTGGAAAGGTATTTATTTAAAATAACTTTTTAAAACTACAAAGAAGAAAAAAAACGACCTGCAGTCTCACATCCCAGGTGACCTGTATTGACATTAAAATGAAAGTACTACGTGCATGTGGCAGGAGGATTTATAAAATAATGGAGAGATAGAATATGGAAATGAAAAGCCATTTTTCTCCTATTTCTTTCCCAAGAGAGCCACTAACAGTTCTTGAGTGTTTTTAGGAAACAAAAACTTAAGCATGTACCAGCATGCTATCTCCTTGTTAGGACTTAATCTATCTTTGGTTTTTAGTATGACTATGATGTGCTTAGATGTCATCTTTTATATTTATCCTGTCTGGGTTTTGCTGAATTTTGCCTTATTTCAAAAACAGCTGCCTAGTATGGATTTATAATAATTTGTTAGACTAGTTTGCATTTGATGGGCAATTGGTGTTTTCCCTTTTTTCTTCTCTGCTATTATGAATGAACCTGTAATGAATATCCGTTTATGTATATTTTGTTATATATTTGGGAATATACCTATATGGTGAATTCTTAGCAACGTAATTATTAGATTAAGAGTTACGTGTAGTTTTATTTTGGTAGAGATTGCCAAATTGCCCTCTTTCAAGATTATACTATAATAATACTTCTAACTAGTACTTATAAATAAATGCTTTATATCTACTTTATATCTCTAACTGAAGCTCAGGTGACTTGAGGGAACTCAAAGCCTCACCTCCTTCCTTCCAAGCAAACCGCCTCACCGAGCTTAGGCGCCTCCAACAGGCTGAGTCTCAAACCCAGCCACCTCCTTCCCAAGCCTCGTTCTCTTTAAGGTCGTCTTCTATCCTCACTCCCAGAATCAGTCCAGCTTCCTGTTCTTTCTTCCTATTGATTTTGCCTCCACTTCCTTTTCTTCTTGCGTTCCCAGTATGACCAGTATAAGACCCCCATGGAGAACATTGGGCTGCAGGACTCACTGCTGTCCCGATTTGACTTGCTCTTCATCATGCTGGATCAGATGGACCCTGAGCAGGACCGGGAGATCTCAGACCATGTCCTCAGGATGCACCGTTACAGGACGCCAGGGGAGCAGGATGGCGACGGTGAGGCCATGAGAAGAGGAAGGAAGGGAAGGGAACCTGAACAGATGCCCTGATCTCAGCCCAACCCAGGGGGTGGGTTGTGCTGCAGTTTCTGGGTTGAAATTGAAGGTGCCCCTGCCTGCCTGGCTACCACTCCTTGCTCAGTGGAGATTATCCTAAGGTGTGTCTTTTGTCCGTTTCTGGGCCTGGGAACACCGTTGAGCATCTTCTGTGGGCCAGGTGGTGCTACCCTCCTTTCTTGTGGGCTCCACCTGTCTGGGTCTTTGCTTTGTGAGTCTTGTCTCTCTTCCCTTCCTGTGCTATAGAAGAAGCAATTCCCTGGGTTAAGCTCTTTCTTACACTCCTTTTTCTCAACTTGGGTTTTTTAGCTATGCCTTTGGGTAGTGCTGTAGATATCCTGGCCACAGATGATCCCAACTTTAGCCAGGAAGACCATCAGGACACCCAGATTTATGAGAAGCATGACAATCTTCTTCATGGGAACAAGAAGAAAAAGTGAGCATTCCTCTCACCTGTCCCTCGAGGGAACCTGAGATTTGTGTCTTAGGAGAGCATGTGTATATGTAATATTGTAACATATCAGAGCATGTGCATGTATATATGCTGTCCAGGCCAAGGTTGTGCTTGGAGCCAACTATGTGGTCCTGTTTTCTTTGCTGGATCCACAGATACCTTTTTCCTGACCAGTTGCCTTATAAATGCTTATAAGTGATTATGCTTAGGTTCTGATCTTTTCCTAAAGATAGGCGCTTTATGACATGCCTAACGATGGTGGGTGTGATTTCATCCTTATGTGAAGGACTGCACAGCACAAGTCATGTAGCCATTTATGTTGAGTTCATGGTGAAGGATCAGTAGATTGTAAGCATTGGAGGCTTTGCAAGTGGATTTGGATAAAGGGAATCTGTGATCAGGTGCTCAAAGCATGAAATGCAAGAGCTTATACTTCTGTGTTCGACTATGGTGCAGTAGGAAATATAACGTAATTTTCAAACTTGTTGGTTTAAGAACATAAAATTTGGAGTTAGAAAACTGAATTTGAGTCTACTTAAGTGTCTCTGAGCCACAGTTTTCCCACTTATAAAATATGACAAATAATACCTAGCCTTCCTATTTCATGAATAATTCCTAAGTAATTCTAAAAAATAGGTGAAAGGGCCTTGTGCATGTTCCATAGAAATGAGATTTACGATAATGGGTTCTAGGCTGTATCTACTCTGCCACTTGACCTTGGCTTCTCTGAGGAGAGGCACAGCCACTATCCCAGGCAGGTGCTTGGGTGTGGCAGGGAAGTGGAATGCAGTGTGTGTGGGTCCAGGGAGAAGATGGTGAGTGCAGCGTTCATGAAGAAGTACATCCACGTGGCCAAAATCATCAAGCCCGTCCTGACACAGGAGTCAGCCGCCTACATTGCGGAAGAGTACTCACGCCTTCGCAGCCAAGACAGCATGAGCTCGGACACCGCCAGGGTGAGTACCCAAGGGGAAGATGGACCTGGGGGTCCCTTTAGGGACTGGAGAAGCAGTCCCTACCATCTGGGAGCTCTGAAACCATTTTAACTTAGTGATGCCTTACCTTTTCCTTTCTGGTCCGAAGGGCTTCCTGACACAATTTTAATCATTTCCTTTTACAAAGGAAAATGAAATAAGAACCCCAGAGATAACATGTATCTGATTAGTTCAGATTGGCCTCCAGAAGCTGTGACCCATTCAGCAAACATAAGTGATTCCTGGGAACTGAATTAGTCTATTCTCACATGCAGTTTTAAAATAAGAGCTGCCCTCAAAGTACTCAAATCTGGGGTGGGGAGTCAGAAAAGTAGGTGGAAAGATCATATATACATACTGGGGGTGCCAAAAAAAATGTACATATTTTAAGAGATGTTATCTATGTATTACTTTTAGAAGTTGAATTGAATTACGGTAGCAATGTGTAGCATGAGGTTTGCTCAAAAAGATGGCTTCAATCAAATGAATGCTAGCATCATTCATTGTATTATAATTTTTTTTTTTTAAGATTTTTATTGGGGAATTGGGGGGATGGGAACAGTGCTGGGGAATTGGGGGAAGGGGAACAGACAAGTTGCTGTCGTTTTTTTTTCTTCTTCAATCTAGTTGTGGAGGATGTTGCTTCACTGGCCCAAGTTGGCACTATCATTGCGCTCTTCCTGGGCGAGGCAGATCAGTCGCTGGCTTCTGGACGGCCGCTCACTGCAGCTGCTGGCTGCTCATGCTGGCTGCTGGCCACACACGGTAGCCCATGGCAACCCACTGCCACAGGGGCTGCAGCCTACGCCGTCGCTGGCGACTCACGGCAGCCCAGCTCCAGGTTGAGCTGTTGTTCAGCATCTTAGCTGCGGAGGGCAGTGTCACTGGCCCTCATATGTGAGATCCGAACCGGGACGCTCTGGCGTCTCAAGCCAGTTCTTAACCCTCGCGCCACTCGGCCGGCCCTGTACTACAATTTTAATACAGTTTTTTCTTGCTTAACATGTGTATACATTTTTTTTGGCACCTTCTATATTTATAAATATATGCCAGTGTGATACCAAAAAAGAACTGAATGTGAAAGACTGTTGGAGTACAGATAAAGAAGCTATTAATTTTTCCTTTAGACTTTCCAGAAGGTATGAATGTCAGGAAAGGATTCCCAGAGAGTGTAATATTAGAACTGGACTTTGACAAATGAGTAGGAGTTGGGCAACTGTGATGGTTTTCCAGAGCTATTTCTAGAAACCTGATATACCAACCTATGAATTTATCTGAATCTTTTGGGGCAGTTCAGTTCATAATAGGATTTCACAAAGAAAGACCCAAGTCAAACTCTCATCATGCGATATAGATTTGGACATGATCCCAGATCATCTCACACTGAAGACAGGAATTCAAATCTTCTGGAACTCCTGCTAGGAACTACTTGATACCTCCAAAGACAACATGCCTAGTACATCACTTCTCTTTATTTTTTTTATTTATTTTTTTATTGGGGAACAGTGTGTTTTTCCGGGGACCCATCAGCTCTAAGTCAGGTAGTTGTTTTCAATCTAGTTGTGGAAGGCGCAGCTCAGTGGCCCATGTGGGGATCGAACTGGCAACCTTGGTGTTATGAGCACTGTGCTCTAACCAACTGAGCTAACCGGCCAACCCTACATCACTTCTTTGAAATGTTAGACTGGTCTTCTATTTATTGAGCTTAAAACCTGCTTCCCCATGACTTCTACCCATGAGTCTCAATTTTGTTTTTTGGAGATTTTGTATGAATTGTATTTTTCAAATTAAATAGCCTCCTTTCTTTTTTAACTGCTTCTCCCATTATGTGAACATGTTCCAATATGTCTAAAAGGCCTTCTCATTGAACATAATATTACACCAATTGGAGCTTATAATGGAGTGTATAACCTCCAGACTCTGGTAGCTTTATAAATCATTAAAAAATTTGGTGAGCTTATTTAAATGTGACTATATTTGTTTGTTAATGTCAGATTGGGTATAAATGAGAATTTTGAAAACTTGAAAGTAGAAGTGACCGTCATATAATGGGAGATGGGAAGGTGTGATAGAGAACCAACCCTTTGTTCTGATCCCTTCTGCTAACTTTTGGACCTTGCACAAATCCATTCACCTCTCAGGTCACAGTTTCCATATTCATAAAATAATAAGAAGGTACGATAATGTCAGGGATGCTTAACTATTGGGTTGTCAGAAAAGTCATGACGTATTTTTCTATGTTTTTCGTTGCAAAATGCGTCATGACTTTTCCGACAACCCAATAGGAGGACACATCAGCATCACCTGGGACTTTAAAGTACCTATGCGTAGTCCATAACACAGACATTCTGATTCCTCAGGCCAGGGATGCCATTCAGACAATAGCATTTTAAAAAGATAAAGGCACCCCAGTTTGGCCCCTGTGAGAACCAGCTGATAACATGTCAGAGTTCTGCTCTTTTGGACTTAAGTGAGTTTACCTAACTTTAAAAAATTTGTCCTCTAATGACCTCTTTCACACCCCTCCCTTAGTGTGTGACCTTGGACAAATTACTTGAAGCCTTCAAGTCCCATTTTCCTCATCTCTAAAACTTCTTCAAATAATTAATAGTGTTAAATACACAAGGAACATAAAAGCCAAGTTCTTGGTGCATTGTGGGCCTTCGCTTTTGAACTTTTTCTGGACTTTTGTCTTTCCAGCTATACGATGCCCAATTTTCTTCCCTGTTCACTTCCCTCCCTCCCTCAATGCTCTCTCACACATATTTCCTTGATATTCTTCATCTTTCAGAATTTTATGTGGTAGTTATAGGGACTGCAGAGCTCCGTCATTTGCTTGGACTTCCTAGAGCTTTTCTGGTAGTGTCATTATTTCTTTATATGTGCAGTGGGAATGATGGGCGTGCCGAAGGAATATGTGTGATTCTGGGTACGAATCCTCTCTTGTTTTCTTCCCCAGACATCTCCAGTTACTGCCCGGACACTGGAAACCCTGATTCGCTTGTCCACGGCCCACGCCAAGGCCCGCATGAGCAAGACTGTAGACCTGCAGGATGCAGAGGAGGCTGTGGAGCTGGTCCAGTATGCTTACTTCAAGAAGGTGAGGATGCTTGTGGTGAGAGAGGTTCTAGTGAATAAACCGTTGATGTTTGGGCTTCACAGCCCCCCATATCGGCCACCTGCGTTTGGGTCATCAGCACAGAGCAGCATCTGTCTGCCAGTGTTCAGCCAGCCTCCCTCCTTTCTCTGGGACCAGCAGCACCCATGGTTCTCAGTCCTGGCTGCACGTGAGAACTAGCTGGAGAGCTTTAAAATACCGTATTTCCCCATGTATAAGAAGATGCTTCCATGTATAAGACGCACCTTAATTTTGGGGCCCGAAATTTGAAAAAAAAATGTATTACATAAAGTTAGTGAACTCAAGTTTTACTCATCATAAAATTCATGCAACTCCTCATCACGGTCAAAACTCCCAACCATTAGCTTGTCCTCATCTGTGTCTGATGACGAATCACTGTCTTCATGTATTGCCTCTCATGGCCTTCTTCTGCCGTGGTGTTTGCAGTAGGGTTTCTTCCTCCCATAGCCAGTCTCGGATTGTTTCCTCTGTTGGAGGAGGACCAAACTTACGTTCAGCAGCACGATTTACATTCACTTTTGCAAACCGGATCACTTTTAACTTGAATTCAGCACTGTACGAAAATCTTTTCTGAGCCATTTCTGGGCAGAACGTGGCAAAACGTTACTACCATAAATACCAGTAACAAGTGCGAAACAATGAGCGCAAAGACAACCGCGAAAAAAACAGGAAATACAAGTAAAAACATCTACAACAATGAGTGCAAAATCAAACGTGAAAAAAGCGGGAAATGCAAGTAAAAAAAACCACAAAAAATACCCTACAACCACTGTATAAGATGCACCCAGTTTTTAGACCCCACATTTTTCGAAAAAGGGTGTGTCTTATACATGGGGAAATCCATATGGCAGCCACATCAGAGCCCTGAGAGGCCCCAGAGGCTCTGGTTTACCTGCCTCTCTGTCTGCCCTTGCTTCCTTTGCCTCTTAAAAAGGTAGGTGTTCCCAAAGGAATGACCTTGATCATCTTCCTCTTCCCTCTATGCTGTTCCCCTTGGCTGTCTCTTCAGGTGTCCCATTGTCAACTTAGAAACTCATGTCAAAAGTTGAACTCTCAAACTTGCGTCTCATCCTCTTTCTCTATATCTGCTTGCGACGTTCATCTCTGTCATTTTAGACACCAAGCCTTGAAACCTTGACTCAATTTTTCACATTGCCCTCAACTCCTGTCCCCCAGTCTGGTGAATTATAGCTCTTTGGGGTTTGGCTATAAATCTGATGAACTTTTCTTGGCTGTTTCTCTTTGCTAGGGTGCAGGCAGTCTTAAATTTAAACACCTGATTTATAAAGAAGTGAATTGTTTCCCACTTAACCATTATGGGCTGGACATTTTTTTTTCCATTCATTCCTTTATTCAGTAAACGCTCATTGAGTACCTACTATGTGAAAGGCAGTGAGCACACACATCACCCAGCATTTTTAAAGATGGGTAGCGACTCCCTTGGTCCTGGTCCTGGGACTTGGGGACAAGAGAGGCTAGGTGACTCATTAGACCTGTTGACATTATTTCTGCTGATGGTGCAGAAGGGACTCCGATTCAGAGTTCTTTACTCAGTTCCTGGCATCAGTGACCTCTCCCGCCCACCCATAGTTGGCTTGGTCCTAGGTTCTGGAAAAGGAGAAGAAACGTAAGAAGCAACATGAGGATGAATCAGAGACAGAAGATGAAGAGGAGAAAAGCCAGGAGGCCCAAGAACAGAAGAGGAAGAGGTATGGTGGGCAAAGAGAAACGAGAGAAAAAGACTCCAGTTAGGGCTGGGGGAAGGGTGGAGGGGCGATCAGGTGCTGCAGGTAGACGTCAGGTTCTTCATGGACGGGTGGGATTTGAGAGTGAAGATAACCTGGGCAAAGGACGGAGCGAGCGAGCCCTCTGGTCTTTTGTATGAACCTTTTGACCTTTTCCTGCTAAAGAATTGGTGAAGAGCGAGAGCAGTAACCTACTCAGAGGTTTTTGAATATTACATTTCAGACGTTTTTTCCCTCAAGATTATTTGTTCTTGTTAGGCTTGTGGTTGAATTTATAAGGGAAAAAGCATGGTGAAGCAGGAAAAGTAACAGCACAGGCCTAGGCCTGCTGTTTCACTTTGACTAGATGCTTCCAGTTCGTTTTTTCCATGGTCAGAGGCACAAGGTGGGGCTCGCCAAAGCTTCTCTTTTAACTACTGTGGGTATTTTAGGAGGAAGACTCCTCACTCGGATGCCAAGGATGGGGACTCATATGACCCCTATGACTTCAGTGACACAGAGGGGGAAATGCCTCAAGGTAAGAGAGCGCCCCCTGCTGATAAGGAGGAGTTCCTTCGACTCCTGACTCGTAGTCACTCTGCGCTGCATTGTTTTGGTGGGCTCCTATTTGGCTCTGCTTGGGGCTCTGTGTCCAAGAGGTTTGTTTCGAGAGCCATAGGAAATCCACAGTATAACTTTGGACAAAAGCTTTGCTCAGTTGTTTGCTTCCCTCCATGATGAAGTGTGCTCTTTACCAAGTCTGGTGTTTTGGCATACGTATCCCAGGTGACGTATGTTGGGGTCTCCCGCCTGACTCAGTTCTTCATTGTTCATTCATTGGAAATACCCCTTAATTGTCCTACCTGGCCCCATTCGAACCCTAGGAAATAGTGTTCAGCAGGCTCACTGAGGGGTGGGAAGTGGAGAACATCAATTGCTCTGGTGTTTGTGCAAATGGCTTCACCTCGCCTCCCCACTGTCTGCAACCATTTATCTTCTGCAGTGCACACTCCAAAGACAGCAGACTCACAGGAGACCAAGGAATCCCAGAAAGTGGAGCTGAGTGAATCCAGGTGAGTAGGGACGTGAACTCCCCATGTCGCTGATGCAAGGACTTCTTCCGAGGGGGAGGGTACAAAACTCTCTGCTTATCAACGGAGCTCAAAACTAGAGGCCGAAGGATTTTTAAAACATTTTATATTCTGATTATAATTTCAAGCTTAAAAATTAAAAAGACAAGTTTATAAAGAACTCTTGTATATCCTTTACCCAGAATTCTAGTTGTTACACTTTACCATTTGCTTTATAAATAATTCCCTGGGAATTTAAAATCCAATGCCCTCGCGAGGTCAGGAAGAAAAGTCTTAGAGCAAGGACAAAGTTTGTGTCTTGCTGTAACCTTGGGTTTTTCTCGGTGGGAGATACATATTTTTCTCACTGATTGTCATTTGTTTTGAGATGAATTTTTACCACTAGAGTTTCAGAAACCATTTTAGCTACGTATTTTATATTTACTGGGCCCCAAAGAAACTCCATGGCTAAGGTTGCTTTTTTATGTTAATACCTAAATATACACACAACACAATATGTTTACCAAATAAATTGGAAACATCGAAAAGTATTTAGTAAAAAACATTAAAGTCAATTATAATTTCACTCCCCAGAAACCATCATTGAACTATACCTGAAAGCACTTTCTAAATCAGCTCATAAAGATCAGTTTTTCATGACTGTGGGGTTTCCATAGGATGGATGCGTAAAGTTTTATTTGTGTTTTCTAATGATGGACATTTAGGGTCCATAAATCTGCTGTTTACAGTAAAACATTCTCATATTGATCACTGTACACTTGTGCAAATGTAGCTGTAAGGTTCATTTCTAGAAGTGGACTCCCTGCATCAAACGATATGCACTTTAAAATTTTAGTACGGGTTGCTAAATTGCCTCCCAAAGATGCAATCCTAGCGTGCATTTTTACCCACAGTATATGGGAATGCCAATGTCCCACACTTTGAAAGCCCTCTTGTTTTTAAAATGCTGTTATTTCTCAATGTATAGGAAGCCCTATAATACAACGGTTTAGCTTTAAAGGGGGGAAACTCAGTCTGTAGCAGCCATCAGAGGTAGGTGTGTATGTTGTGTACAGGGGGATGACTATACTGTATTAATACCTTGGGGTTTCCCAGCGTAGATCTTGTCCGAAAGCATTTGGGTTTGTTCACTCCTCCCACACCCGTTTTTCCTGTCTTGGGCAGGTTGAAGGAATTCAAGGTGTCCCTCCTGGAGGTGTTCCGGGAAGCTCATGCACAGTCGGTGGGCATGACGCGCCTCACAGAATCTGTCAACCGGGACAAGGAACAGCCCTTCTCCTCAGAGGAGATCCAGGCAGCGCTGAGCAAGATGCAGGAGGACAACCAGGTCATGGTGTCCGAAGGCATCATCTTCCTCATCTGAGGAGGCCTCGTCTCTGGCTTGGGGCCCTGCCAAGAAAGTTTCTCCCAGGCCCCCCACCCCCGATGCCGGTCGATGCCTTTATTCCCCGAATAACAGTGTTTCATTGAACTGAAGTTGAGGGACACGTGATGAAGCTGAATGAGGGTTCTGTGGACGCTTTGGGAGTGAAAGCTGCCCTGAGGCAAAGCAGGAGGGAGGTGGGGAAGGACTGCGGCTGTTGCCCCATCATTGCAAAAGACTGGACCGTACTCCCCATCCCCAAACAAACCAAACCATTTGCTATAAATAGCATGATTTGCTGAGTGATTTGGGGGCACAGCTGTTTTGTTATTTTTGTTTTTCCCATCCTTTCTGTGTCTGTTGGCTTTTATTTTTTACTCGAGCACTTTGGTTTAGAACAGGCTGGGTTGTTTTAACGCTGTGTAGAGAACCTCTTAGGCAAGTCACAAATGCCAAGAAAACATTTTTTGCAGTAGCACCAGGTAAGACTAATAGGTACTCTTGACCTAAGTATCCAAGACATGGAATAAATTTGCCCATTTTTATACTGTTCACATGGCCTTAACACTGCTTTTACAGACACATTTTATTGTTTCTCTGGAAGGGTCTATCCGCAACATTTGCTGCTCCTGCGTTTGCACCAAGCTACCACAAGGTGGCAGCAGGCTGCTGTGCGCTCTCTGGGAGTTCTTGTTTTTAGGCCGTTTTCTTCCCCAGTGACTCCAGCATTTATCAGTTAAAATTGTGCAGACCAAACCCTGCCTATTTGAAATAGCTAAATAACCACAGGAGGCCAGTGAGTGAAAGTCCAGAAAAATTGACCTTCCCGTCTGCCTTTTCCGAGCTTGACTCAACCCCCTTCATAGAGAACCTATACCTGACATATCAGACACCTCAAAATCATGTGCGTGTTGCCCATTAAGAAACCCCCTTACAGGATTCAGGTGAAGCCACTTGTACCCAGCTGTCCAACCCTTGGGATTTGTTAGGTTGTTTGCACGGAAGGGCAGTGCTTCTTGTCTACTGCTGTATGGTTTCAATAGCTTCCAAAGAACATTAAAGGTTACCTAAATAAACAAAAAAACAAAAACTGTGTGACTTTATGGGGGCCTGGGTCACATGAATTAGAAGCTGCTCTGAAGAGAAGAGGTGCTGGTTCTCAGCTGTAAGATTGGTGAGGTTCATTATCCTTTTTGCTGGGAGCAGCCCCTCACCCAGAAGCCATGAAGCAGAAGAGGTTTTTTGGCTTCTCATAGCGTAAGTTTTTTGTTTGTTTTTAAAGAAGACAAAATTGTTGGGGAGTTCAGTTTCACCTTTTTGATTTCACAGACGCGAAATGCAACTCCTCTTGGAAGTGATCTGGAGAATAGTTCCAAAGGAGAGGGCAGCAGTACCAGAAGAAGGAGTCTTACGCGAATTGAGGACTGGCAATGAGTGACGCTGTGCTGGGTGCCAAAGTAGCATCTTGTGCTCATGATGCCCACAGGCTGAGGAGATGCATGTCTAATGTGTCAGAGTTCAAGAAATAGAAAATATATACCAAATGACACAAAATAGGAGCTATAGTAATTGAGGGGCCACGAGAGGGTCAGGACAGTGGAAGCTACTGATGGGGTACTGATAGGAAGGAAAGCTCGGGGTTTTCAGGGGCCTCCTCAATGTGTCCAGAAGGGAGTTTTGTCAATAGGACTGTTGCTGTCCTTCCCTCCTGAGGAAACAGGCACAGAGTGGGAGAGGAACTGCTGCACCCAGCATTTTGGTAACACCTGTAATGCCAAGTTGACCTGCTTACAGTTCAGCTTGCTGCAAGCCAACAGAAGAGTAGAAGGCAGAAGACAATTTCCAGCAGCCACAATAGATGCGGTGTTAAAATAACTCATAGGAACTCAAGGGATCTACAACTGACTTTAAAACGTGTGGATAGTTTCTCAACTTAGAGCAACGTGAAAGAGGCTGGTAAGTACTTAAAGAATAGGTTCTTCCTCATTGCCAAGAGGTCGCTGAGGCAGGGACATACCTACTGGTCAGTGGTCCCTAATGATTTTTCTGTGGCCACACAGTGCTGAGATTGCAGTAGTCACCCAGAATCATCAGAAAAAAATAACGTGCTTCATTCCAAGAGAAGTCTTTTTACACTTAGATTTGCTCTCTGAAATAGGTAAAATAATTTGTGGGGCTTAGAGAAATAAGTTGTATCTTGAAAGGTTATGCTACCTTATTTCTTAACTCTCCTGGATAAATGAAGCATGCATGTGAAAGGGTAGTTTTCAAAAAACCCCAATTTGGTAAGTGTCGCTGGAATTCATTGTCACTGACTAACTTCCGGTAAATTTTGTGCTGCTTGCTTGTTACTTCATTTGTAAAATGGGATAATTACAGCCTGTAGGGTGCTTGTGAAACATAATTGAGAGTAGGTGGTACGTGCCTGCCAGCATGGAGCTACTCCCTGATACTTCCATTATTATTGCAAATGCCAAGTTTCACCAAAAAAAAAAAAAAAAAGATTCATTTTGATTCCGGAACTCCGTTCCCTTCCCTGTCTTTCCTGTCCTGTTGGTGTGGCTCTGACTCCAGCACTTCCCAAAGGAGGACTCTCGCCTCCAGCTTGTGGCAGTGGATTCTTCAGCCTTCTCCCAAGGACTGGAACCTTCTGCCCGATGCGGGCAGTGTCCCCCTTAATCCTTAAGACAGCCCTGTGATGTACGAGTAGGAGGTAGAGTCATAGGACAATGTGGAAGAGGAAGATAAAGGCTCCCAGGAACCAGAAAAGTTACTCCTCATTTCCCCTGAGATTTCAAACTACGCCAGTGGTCCTAATGGTTCCAGACTTTCTGAGTGGACATATACCCAGAGAGCTTGGCCAGTGGAATATGGCAGGTGTGTGCTGCTTCAGGCCCAACAGCAGCCCTGCGTCTTCCCCTTCCCTGCCATCTCCCCTCCTCTCAGGAGCCAGGTCACTTCCCCTCCTGCTCTACAGGTAGGGAGGTGGAGAGGTGGAGTGTTTTGCACCGGTTGCACCCCGGAAATTTCTCCAGAGAACCAAAAGGTAGCAGAGGGAAGTAAGCCCTACCCTGGGAATCAAGGGCGCTGCGTTTGAGTTCCCTTTCTGACAGTATGTGGGTAGTTAACGTGCAAGCTGGTCAAGCCACTCCCTTAGAGGGAAATGCTTTGTTTCTTGGTTTCTTTATCTGGAAAAGGAGGTGGAAAAGGAGGGATCTCTGAGGTCCCTCTGGTAATGCATATGACTTAACAGCCAGTATCAGTTGTCCCCACAAGACACCGTAGCCCTGGTACCACTTGGAGCCAGGTCACAATGAGTCTTCCATCATGTTGTTAAATGGTTTTTTCAGGATAGCAATGTCCATGCCTCTATTCTGCGGGACAGACGCCAGAATATTTCCAATGATATCAAGAGATTTAATTCCTAGAAAAACTTTAGAACAAATTAATTTTTATTTGACTCCATTTGAATTTACTGAAATACATAAACTTGTTCACTTTCTTTTGCAGGTCTGGTGCCTCAGTGATGAGTGCTGCTGCTTTCTGCCTTCTCCATTATCAACCAGCATGTAATCCTAACTCATTCTCTTCAGTCTGTCCTCAAGGGAGAGAATTAAGATTCTGAATTCTTTTCCTAAATATTTTTACTATTAAATCCTGAGTATTTTTCCACAGCCTGTAGGAGGATATTAGCCTCTGCTGAGATTTACCATTCTGATAATAGTTCTCCCAGCAGGTACTTTTTGTAGCAAGCTAAGCTTTCCTACCTTTAAGTACCAATACTTAACCTTGGCATAGAAAGGTCAGCTCATGCCATCTTGCATGCATGTGCTGCTATTGTAGTCATTTAAGTGGGTAGAATCCTGAAAGACAGCTGTAACAGAACCAGATATCATCAGAAACAGCCTAAAGTTGGATTTGTCTACGTGCATTGGTTCTGTTTTTAAAAAGGATTGTTAGGACTAATAAAACCTAACATGGACTGTTTGGGGAAAGAGCAAACAAAATTATAACTACTATAACTTTTTCTTGGTGAACTTCAACACCAATTTTAAAAGTGATACATCCCAATATACCCAGTGTACTAGCAAGTTCCAGGTTAGGCATTTGAGACTGGGATTAATAAACAGTCATCTGCAGTTTAGGGACTAAGAATGTTTCTGAAACTTTGAACTTGAAGTCAGATTTCTGAAAATCGACACTGCAGAATAAATGCAAGAGTTCATGTCACATTTAACTTTAATGGATAATAAAAAAAGTAAGCCAATTAGAGTTAATGTAGGGATGTTGTATGAAGGTTCCAAGCTCCCAAACAGACTGACTCCTACAAGCAACTTCTTCATGCACCTAGTGATTGGGGCAGGTGAGCAGGTGTGGTCCTGCTAATAGCCATCATTTGTTAAGCGCTAAGCACCATATAAATGATCTCATTAAAGCTTCCCTACAATCCTATGTGTGGGTTTTATTATCCCAATTTTATAGAAGAGGTAATAGGCTTCGAGAGGTTAGGTAATTTGCCTAGGGGTAGACTCTAAATTCAAACTCAGGGCTATCTTGATTCTTAACTGCCTCATTCTAACCACCACACTGTGCTGTTCCCTTTATAGGGCTTCAAAGGGCTGAGAATGTTCTAGGAGCTGGAGGCGGTCAGAGCTACATCTGTGAGTAAACCTGATGTGACAAGATCTGTGGGTGCCAGTGTGCAGAGATGAAATTGAAGACCTTACCTAGCTGGTAATACTCTCAGCAATCTCAGCGATTTGCTCTACGGGCCAAGAAGCTTACGTGACAAGGATTGGTGTTTGCAGAAAGCACGTGCTATCGTGAGCACTATAGTTACCAGAAACTACCTTTGTGGAACCTGTTTACATTTTTTAAAAATTAAAAACACAAATGTAATTTTTTCTCTTTTTTT
>NW_017731638.1:1508529-1527857 GCF_001890085.2 Hipposideros armiger | reverse complement strand
TCATATGTGGGATCTGAACTGGGGCCCTCTGGCATCCCAAGGCAGTTCTTAACCAACGCGCCACTCGGCCGGCCCTGTAATTTTTTCTTATTAAAGAAACAGTATCTTTTCATTAGAGAAACAGTAGTAAATAACCATAAGAAGTAAATAGAAAAACCTGTAATCCAGCTACCCAGAGAAAACATTCCTTACGTTTTGTTCTAGCTACATCTAAGTATATGGGTATATAGTTGGCACCTGCTTATTTACTTCCTTAGGATAATTTCCTAGAAGTGTAATTGTTGGACCAAAAATCTGAACATACTTAAGTTTTAGATAAAGTTTATTAAATTACCTATTTCTGTCCCCACATGTACATATAAAGGATGCCCTTTGTCCTACATCCTTGCTGACACTTGATATCTCCAGCCCCATCTCTACCTTTTTAAAATTCCCAAATTTAGTCTGGTTAAGATTTTAAGTTCATTTGTAAGATGTCATATATTTCTCACACAATACCTTCCCAAGTACTTACAGTTCAGACTTATGGAGATGGTTTAAAATTCTTCCTACAGTTAACATATAACAAATGCACAAAAGACAACTTTCCACCACTATCTAATTTTGAGCACTGGAGGTAACAAGTATTGTTATCTAGAGGTGAAGAGTAAGGCATCTTAGGAGCTGTCATCAAAACCATCTGGCCAGATCTTGTGTCCATTTATCTTGTTAATACACAGATAAATGTGTATAAGGTAATGTGAAAAGACTAAAAAGGGTTCAGAATAACAAAAAGACTGGTTTCATTTCTTATGGTCTTCAGAGAACAGGCAGAGTCGCTCAGGGGTCCAGAATCCAGTCCAGACATCACTTAGAACATGTTGCTCCCTCTGCAAGTCCGACGCCCTGACAACCCATCACCTTTCCACCACGCCCTGGCTATCTTTGTTTCAGATATCCTCCAGCCTGTATCTGGGGGAAAGTTGTTTTTCCTTCTCTGGGCTTGGTGTCAGAAGCCTGGGGTTTGAATTCCAGCTCTGCTATTTAATAGCTGTGTGGCTTTGGACAGTTTCCTTGCACTCTTGAAGCCACAGTTTCTTGACCTGTGAAATGGGGAGATTTAGCATCATTTTCTCATGGAATTGTGGTAAGAATCAACTACAATTCTGTATATGAAAGTGCTCTGTGAGCCATATAGTTTTATCTAAAATGTAAGGCTGTTAATATTAGAATCATTTTCCTCCCTGGGCATCACTTTGTTGAAGAGGAAAATAGCCCTGGAAGAGCGGGAGAGAGGGGTCACTTTGTGTGCAGATGGAGACTAGAGGGAGTCAAAAGTCCTGAGTCCAGGCCAGGCTCCTCTCCTGGGGACTATCTGTAGGAAAGCCATCCAACCTTCATCATCAGCCGAGAGGGTTAGATGATCATCATCAGATCATCTCTAAAGATCCGTGCAGCTCCTGAAATTTATGATGGAGCAAAAGTGAAGAGCAGCCTACCCTGCCTTAATGGCTCACCTGGATGCTAGGTGAAGGGGCGCTCGGGACACATGAACCTGTAAGGTGTGAGAGTGTCACAGGACAAAACCAATCAGCAGTCGCATTCTCTGGGTGACTTGCTCAGCATAAAACCTACGTAATGGACATAAACATGTGCAACCTACAGGAAGTTTTCTCTGTAACTTACGTAAGTACTGGGGCCTGCATGGCCAAGGACCTTCTCAAAATAGTTTTTCCTTGAAATCCTTTTTCATCCCCCTTTCCTTTGATCTCCCCGCTGGGTCAAATGCAGCAGAGAGAGCAGGGAAAGGAGCCCTGCTAAACTGGGAGCACCTCTCCGGTCCCCCAGCTTCCACTTTTCCTTCCTACCTCCCTTCCCCTCTTCTATCTCTTTATTTCCTGTCCTCCACCCTCCTCCTTCATACATCCTCCCATTCCTTACCTCTGCAAAGGTGAAGAAATGTCCCTCACAGGAAACCCATTTCGACCTATTATTCTACAGCGTTTCTGTGAAAATTAGCACCCGAGATTTATCATTCTGAGTCAGTCCCATGCAGGAGTGAAAGTGACACATTTGTCAGAAAGGTGTTTGTTTCAGTGCTCTCTTCTCCTCCTCACTCTCCAATTCATTCTCCTCTTAGCTTGGATCTTCATGGGACACAAACAGTTGGTGACACTTAGAAGTTTTAGCGCTTGGATTCGTGTGACTGTTTTCCACAGAAAGAGGGGGGAAAAAAACCTGAAGAAGAGGGTAGAAGATACATTACTCTATCCAGCCACATATGCACACTCATGCACACATATGCACACTCACACACACCCCTGCTCCCAAGATTGAGACTGTGACTACGTTTAATGAAAATGTCAATACTATTTTGTTTGTTTTCATATGATCCTAAAGTTGGAAGAGACCTTGGAGGTGGTCCTGTCCAAACAGCCCCCTGAGGCGTGGTTCCCCTCTGGACTGTCACTACCAGGTGCTCATCAAACCTTGGTGTGGCCTTCTACTGACAATCCAGTCCCTCTCCCTTTAAAAACACTTCCAAATATTTGGAAATAATATTCCTTGTAAGTTTCCTCTTCTTCAAAATATCCTTTTTCAATTAATATTTTTTTGAAGACTCCGCTGATCTATTAGGAATTGAAGGAAGGAGAGGAAAAATGTCCTCCTTTATTCTCTTACGTTCAGTGTCTGGGGTCTTGTAAGTTAAACTGACAAAAGACAGATTAACAGGAGAAAGGAGTTATGCATACAGAGGCCTTCATAGAAAAGAAGTGAAGGTCCAAAAAAGTGGTTAGACCTGGGGGCTTATACACCATTTTTGTTTTTGTTTTTAAAGATTTTATTGGGGAATTGGGGGAGGGGAACAGCGTTGGGGAATCAGGGAAGGGGAACAGAGAAGTTGCTGTTGTTTTGTTCTTCAGTCTAGTTGTGGAGGACGTTGCTTCACTGGCCCATGTTGGTATTATCATTGCTCTCTTCCTGGGTGAGGCAGATCGGTCACTGGCCTCTGGACGGCCGCTCACGGAGGCGCTTGACCGCTCATGCTGGCTGCCAGCCACACACGGTAGCCCATGGCAACCCACTGCAGCAGGGGCTGCAGCCTACACCGTCGCTGGTGACTCATGGCAGCCCAGCTCCAGGTTGAGCTGTTGTTCACCATCTTAGCTGTAGAGGGCAGTGTCACTGGCCCTCACATGTGGGATCTGAACCGGAGACCTCTGGTGTCCCAATCCAGCTCTTAACCAACGCGCCACTCAGCCGACCCTTATACAAAGCAATAGAAGGAACTAGATAAAGGAGGAGAGGGGTTTGGACTTGTAGCAGATGTAAACTGTAGGAAGGTAAATATATGGAGGAAACTAATAGAAGCTAAGTGTTATTTAGCAGGGTTTGTAATGCAGACTCAAGTTGGTGCCTACTCCATTGATAAGAGTTGTCCTCTTCCTAATATAGGAGAGGGAGACACCTTTGCAAAGGGAAATTTATGCCCTGCTTTTACTGGGTTGTCGGAAAAGTCATGACGCATTTTTGCAATGAAAAACAAAAAAAATACATCACGACCTTTCCGACAACCCAATAGGCAAAAAGGGGGAAGGCAGAGAGAGACTTTTCCGAGTCTGTTTCTCTGTTGCCCTCAGCTCAAAATAGTCCTCCTTCCAAAGTGGCATATTTTGTGGTAGCATGCCCTTGATCTCCTTATCAGCAAGAAACAGGTGGAAGAAGAAATTAACTACTATCAATATCAAATCAAATCAAGTGAATTAGATATTCACTGAGCACCAGCTATGTATGGGCAGGATATTTTGCTAGGGGCGTGGTGGTGGTGGGAACATAAAAAGTCACAGTTGTCTCCTTTAAAGAGTTTAAAATCCAGAGAGCAGATGAGGAACACACACTCGAAAACTTAAAAAGCAAAAGCACACACCGATAGCCATGTGCAGTAGAGAGGTAATTGCTAAGTGAAATGCCATGGACAGTAGAGAGGTAATTGCTAAGTGAATTGCCATGGGAGCAAGACGAGAGGTCAGAAGGGAAGAAGACAAGTACAGTGCAGGTCAGAGGAGAGGGTTTTAAGGAAGAGGCCAGGCATTTGGGTGGAACCTAAATGAGCAGAGAGAACTGAAATGGTCATTCCAGGAAAAGGGAACTGGTCTGCAGACTGCCAGGGTTCAGAAATACAAAACGTTTTGTGGAGCAGAGGCTGAAAAGCATTTTCTCACGTGAAATTTTTGGGGAGGTGACTTTCCTTCATACACTAGGCTGGGGCCACCCATTAGATTTGGGCCAACATCAAATGAACTAGTTATTAAATCTAGAAGCAAGAATGGAGTGTGAGGTCATCTTTCTGGGGCTTGCCATCTTTCTGGGGCTGGCTCATGACCTCAGAACTCTGTTGGTTTTGTCAGTATGATGACAGTTCCAGGAGCAAATGTTGCTGATCCCCAGTCCTGTATGACCTGGTAGAAAAAAGCCGAGGAGAAATGTTGGTGGGAGGAAGCCAGGAAAATTCGACAGCGTTTGACAGACACTCACATGGACTTTCCCCAGGCACCAGCACTCCGTAATATGTTGACTAATTCCATCCAGCTTGATGCAGGAAATCACCGTGGCTGCTGAGTAAGTGAAAGTCCGCACGAAACGTTGAGTTGCCTGCAGCGAGCCTGTGGGTAACTTGGTTATGCCAACCCAAAGCGGCTGCTGCTGAATTTTGACATGGAGCAACCTCACTTTCCTATTGTCCTCTTCAGCCCCACCTTTGCCAAGGAACCCTCCAGAGCAGGAGAACAAGTCTGGTTCGTAGCTACGAGGGAGTCAGCTATGAGATGGAAGGCTCCTGTGTGTGTGTCCCAATCGCTTTTCAAGGATGCTTGATTCTCAGTTCCTCGGTTGCAGAAAACGTAATGCATCGAGTGATTTATGGGAAGTCATTTATGGGAAGTCCAGCACTTTCTTTCTTGTTCCCTAAAGCAGTGCATCCCAGACTTTCATATGTGATATGAATCATTTGAGGATCTTGTGACAATGCAGAGTTTGATTTAATAGGTTTGGGGTGGAGGTCCGAGATTCTGTTTTTTTTTAAACAAGCTCCCAGGTGCTAGCAGACCAGATGCTGCTGGTCCCAGGATCGGGCTCTGGGCAGCAAGGCCCTCCTAGCTGGCCAGGGTGGGGGATGGAGCTGACTTTCTCGTTCCAGATTCCTGCTTGACCCATTCTTGCTGCCTCCCATCCCGAGGCTGCTGCTCTGTCTCCACATTACTTTGCTGCTCTGTAGACATCATACCACTGTTTTGTATATAAAGAACTTTACCTCAGACATGGAAATAAGGGAACAGAATTCAAGCGCGATGTAGACAAGGAAACAATTTTTATGCTGAGCTCAGGACTCAAAAGTTCCTTTGCCCCCTCAGCTACTGGAAGTCTTACTGGCATCTCTCTCCGTTTCTCTTCTCTCCAGGGAAAACTCAAATTCCTGTTATTTGTATGTGTAGTGATTTTCCGTTAAGTGTGTACTCTGGAAAAGGCTCTTTCTTTGCGCTTAACCAAGGAACCAAGGTAAATTCTTTCCAAAACAGAAGTGCCATTTGGTCTGACAGAAAGTTCATGGCACTTCTGGATAGAGGAAGCTGTGCTGTGCTCATTTTCCTTTTCTTTTTTAGACAGTAGTTTATTTTTCTTCTTTGTACCCATGTTAAATACCCAATGCAGTGACTGACTGGTACAGTGAAGGAGTTTAATAAATTGTGCTTTTGTTAACAAGGAGACAAAACTCTGATGCAAAACAAGGTGATAAAACGCTGGTGCAAAAGCCTCCACGGGACTGTAGAATAGATTCACAATTGAGAGGTTTCCCCATTCCATCTGGAACTTTCTCCGGTGACCTCAACCCTATTCTTGTCCAGGATTCTCACACAATATTCTGGGGGAAACTCCTTTCTTAAGTCTTTCCCCTCACCTCTTACTTTTCTTCTTTTTCAGCTTTTGCTCCAATCTCCTTCCTTTATCTCTCTCCTCTGCAACTCTTTTCATAGGTTCTTCATTTGTTTCTTCAGAAAATCAGGAGTTATATTCTTTGACACAAATACATGTGCAGGCATGGGAAGAGAGAATGGGAAACAGTTACAGATGGAGAAGGGGAAGGGCTTCTGTGTCTTTTATCCTGTGTTAATCTAATACCAAGTAATTCCTAATCCTACAAACATCAGCATAGGATGACCCTGGTACAGTATTTTCATCTGTCAAATAATCATTACAATGATCCCTCTAATTTTTAAACCAAAAGTAAAGTTGTTTTGTTCTTAAAAATCTTTTCACTGTGAAAATGTGTTGATCTTTAAGAAATGGGGTTAATTGCTATGAAGTGTGATTTTATGGTCAGCAAGCACATATGGGTGTGAATATTTGACTCAAACAAATAGGCAAAACTGACTTAACAGGTGCAAAGAATCCTGAATCTGGAAATAATCTTTTGCATTAAAAAGGGGGACAGGGAAAGGATGATGTGGAGTTTGTGGGGTTTGTAGCTTTACAGTAACATGCTGTATTGTTACCACGTTTTTTTTTTTCCTTCAACAGGCGACAGAGTTGGGATTTTGAAAGGGAATGGGACATGGACTTTCTAAGTGATCTAGGGACTGAGATGTCAGATAAATTTTATTTTTAATAGGCTTTAATAGCCTAAGCAGAGGAAGAATATTTGTGCTTGAGAAGGAGAAGAGCTGCAGGGGACTTAAAGGCTGGGAATAAAAGCCATAACACTTTGAGGCCATTCTGACCTAATATTCTTAACCCTTATTCAGAAGGGCCTGACCCTAACATAAATAAGTGTTCAGGGAAATTAGAAAGAAGCATTTTAATGTCATTTGGAGATAAGGCTGGGGTTAAAATAAATTATATACTAATAGCTTTTGTTTAGTGAATAAGATAGTGAATGATTGCTTGCCTCAGTTCATTTTTTTTGGTATTTAATTCTTTATAACTATTCTTTAAACTGAGTAGAGGATAACATTGTTTAATTGACTATTTTAATGAGGAGTCAGAGCTCTGATAAAAAGTACAAATAAACAGAAAAGCCTGTGAACTCATTTAATGTCTCTTATCAGTCAGTTTTGACTAGGATTTGCGACAGTAACAATCTCTGAATCGCAGTGTTTTACGAGAACACATTGATCATGCTAACATGTCCAAAATAGGTCAGCAGGGAGGCTCACCTCTTTGTACTCAGGCAGAGATGCAGATTCTCTTACTATGCCATCATTTCCCCACATGTTACCATAATCCTGGAGGCAGCAGAGGAGAGGATATGAGAAGGACAAATGGGTTTTTGGTTCTTCTGCTTAGAAGTGAAACACTTCACTTCCACGCACATTTCTTTGGTCGAAGCAAGTCCCATAGCAAGGAGGCAAAGAAGTGTCATCCTCCAGGTTCCTGGAAGTAGAGAACAGCATTTTTGTGATTATTAGGTGTCTACCATAGTCCATCCTTCTCTTCACCAAATATTTGGTTCACTCTCCTTGCATATATCATATCTTCACCTTCTCCCTAAGGGAGAGCACCCAAAAGTCCCATCCCATCAGAGTAACTAACTCAAAGTCTAGAATTTCTAAATGGTATACTATAGCGCTCTGCGTTAGCTCTGAGTGGGTAGGATAGAGCAGGAAGATAGCAATAAACACTTCCATTTGGAAAAAGAACAAATGGGAGATGCATAGTAGTTTTGGTCCATAGCAACTTAGAAATCCTGCTTGGCTGGCTGTTGGGGTCTGGGGCATGTGGAATGTTGTTTGGTCAGACCCAGATTCTGCTTTTCAAGAGGGGCCCAACTCCCAGAGACTCTTTGTGATTTCTGGCTTCAACCCCTGGGAGGTATTTTTCCCCCAATTATCTCTTTGGTCACATCTGAAATAGTACTGGCAAATATACCTTCCTCGGCCCCTTAGTTTCTGCTTCTAGATGGTTAGGGGATTTAGGGTTGGTTCATGATTAATTTGAAAAGCGCTCTCAAAGACTTAGTTAACTTCTTATCTAAATCGGTTCTTTTTGTGGCATACTTCCCAGAAAAATCTCTATTTCTTTGCTTTTCATTCCCATAACTCTCTCAATTTAATGGTAGTTTACTAGAACTATACCCTTACACTCTTTATTCTGGGTCTTTTTATTCTATTAAAAAAGAATGTACCAGATGCTCAGTCTTGATTCGTGCCCATGGGAAATTCATTTGGTTGAAAAGTTTAACTGGGAATTTCTCCCTCAAAGCCTTTTTCAATCTTATCTTTTGCTTTTGGAGGATAAAAATTGTTTTTTTTTATTTTCAGCCTTGCAAGACTGAATTCTGGACTGTCTTCATTCTCTTTCATTTTTGTTTGCAAACCTGCCGGCTTCTTCCTGAGTTCATCTCTTTCTTGTATTTCCTTGTTAAATGCAGTCGCTAGCATCCAACGCACACAGCTAACATTCTGTTTTCCAGCCTTTTTCTCTAGAGCTCTTGTACTTCTAGGTACAATATCTGTCTCTTAAATTATTTCAGGCAATAATTTTGCCAAATGTTTTGCTATTGCATAATGTGGGTCATCATCTATCTAGGCTACAATTTCATTGTCACCATAGCCTTCCAGATTACCTCTGTTGACAACGCCACTATTTTAGCCTTTTGCTATGATAGAACCTCACTTCTAGGCATCAGTTTGTATATCTACATTATATACTGTTAGGTTGTGGCTGCATACTTTGATTAGATTCATCTTTTTTTTTTCTTTAAAGATTTTATTGGGGAATTGGGGGAGGGAAACAGTGTTGGGGAATTGGGGAAGGAGACCAGCCAAGTTGTTGTTCTTCAGTCTTCGTTGTAGAGGGCGCCAGTCGCCATCTGGCTTCCAGTCGGCAGCTCGTGGCCTCTGAGCTCAAGGTGCTGAGCTCAATCTTAGTTGTGGGTGGGTGTAGCCACCATCCCATGCAGGAGTCTAACCAGAAGCCTTGTTGTTAAGAGCACACGCCCTATCCACTGAGCCATCTGGGCGGCAGCTCAGCTCAAGGTGCTGAGTTCAGTCTTAGTTGTGGGTAGGCATAGCCCATCATCTAACAGGCAATCTTGTTGTTACACCAGCTGAGTCATCCTGCCACCTGTTGGCAGCTCAGCGACAGCTCAGCTCGAGCGCAGCGTCACTGGCCCATGTGGGAATCAAACCGGCGGCCCTGTTGCTCAGAGCTCACACTCTTAAGCCAACTCTTAACCAACTGAGCCACTCGGTCAGCCCTAGATTTACCTTTTTCTGAGTGAATATAAAAACTCTTGAAGATTGGATTTATAAAGCTAGATGTGTACATGTAATCAATATCTCCCACAATCTCATGTCATTATTTTTTTGTTAATATATGTGTGTTTGCTTTCTTTCCATAATAAGATTTTAAACTCATTAATGTAGAGTCTATATTAGTACAGTCTATTACCTATAATAGCTCCAGCAAACATGTAGTAGAACTACATGTTCAGGCATTAAAAGTAGGGCACATGGTCAGCCATTAAAAGGTCTTGCTGACTTGGATGTTTGACCAGCTATAATATTTTACCTCATGTGAGGCTGTGTGTAACTCATTCTTGGAAATGCAGAGTCTTGTCCTGTCTCTTTCTGTGGGGTCTCTTTCTGAATTTTAGAGTGTCCCAGCTGTCAGTACATTGAATGCTGGCTCCACTTGCATTATGGAAAACCTTAAAGATGGTAACAGCTTGGGTCACGGGTGAACAGGGCCAGTTAGTGAAGGGCTTCACCATAGTCAGCTATGTGCTCACCATATATTTATTATTATGTCCCCAGTATTAGCACATGATTTACAGTATGAAAGTGTTCAATAAATGTCAGATGAAATACTGATCTGAATCTGTTGGTTCAGTTCAAACTTGGTAAAAGCTGGCTACTAGTTTGACATCCTGATAAATTAATCATTTTTACCTTGATAGGAGAAAACACTGTGACCACTGGATGTACAATGTCAATATTGCTTCCTTCTTACACAAAAGGCCATCCTTCCCAGCAATCCAGATAATCTTCTTATATTAAGTTAAGCACTTTTAATTCAAGGTGATTTACTTTTTCCTTCTTTCAAGAGAGCTGGTGTAGTATTCTATGGATTGAGGTATGACTCTGAGTGGGTAAGAGAACACTGGAGAAAGCGAATGACTCAACCACTCAATTTTATATGCATTTATGGGTCTATTGCACATATTGCTTTGGTAGCATGAGTGATACATGAAAACATGGCTCTTGATTTCATGGTGGTAGCTTCACTGAGTATGTGAAAGGACATATATGGTGAGGTCTTAAAAATTCTCTGTAAGGTGAACTTAAGGGTTTCAATCTAGCTAGAAGGGATTGGGTAGGGGATTTGTCTTGAACCTGTGTATGCATAAAAATACACTGCTTTAATTTAGGTCATATAGTTGGGGATATACTATTTAGAGAAGGAGACTGGTAGAGATCATTGGGGAGACTATAGTTACCCCAAGTCCATGAAGACCCCAGAGACTCATTGTAAAACATTTAAGCAAGTGCAAGATAAACCAAATATGAGCAGAGAGAGGTGATGTGGAAGGGTGTGATGCCTGAGAGATGATTCAAGGAAGTCTTCTCATAGGAGTTAAACTTCGTATTGTTCCAGAGATGGGGTGCAGAGAAGACTCCACAGGCATGGAGAGTAGAAATGTGGATGAAAGGCCCATAGTCACAGAATTTTAATTAAACTTGGAGGGTCTTTCAATGAACCTAAGAGCTGCTTTCCCTTTATTTTTTTCAGATAAGAAAATGGAGAAAAGTTGTTCAAACACGTGATAGATGGAAATAACTGTGTCCTGCTAGAATGTGCCTTGCCTTTTAAAAAATGCATGTGTAATTTTACCTAATCTTCTTGGAGATACAAAAAAACAAGGTACTGTTATTTCAGAAATGTCTGTGTATTTCTAAGGTACAATGCCTGACATATAGCATTTACTTAATAAATATTTATTGACCTGAACTTAACTGACACAAATTAACTTTTTGCAGGTTATTTAAAATTACACATTGGAGCATTAAAGGCTGTACTTGCTGATCCCTTTTAGTTAAAAAAAAAACACGTCGTCAATCAGAGATAGGCAAGACAGTGGTTACCACATGTTTTATGAATAATGATTATTTAAAGCATCAGTAGGTGTCTGACCATAGGGTTAAAATAGAATTAGTTTAGGTTGACTACGAGACTACCTGAGGATATAATTTTGGAATAGCTCATTGATGTCTTTCGTTTCTTTGGTTTTGTTTTCCATTCATAAAATGTTGCTAGAGAGAGGCCTCTCATTTAATACCAAGGCTCCTCTAAGGATGACTTATCTCCCACTTAAATCACGGTTCATAGTGCGTGACTGGAAAGTAGAACATATGGTGCGTGACAAGGGTTCTTAGCCATTTGTGGAAGAAAAGATCATGACAGCAATCTGTACCTTGGTTCATCTCTGAAGTAAATTAGTTAAGATTTCTGCTGTGATTTGAGGGCAGTGGGGGTGGAAGTGGGGTAGAAGAAAAGGAAGCCTTTGTCCTTTTTTCCGTCATCCTTTTTTAAGGTCCCCCTTTGATTCCTCTTCAGGAAGTGGAATAGAAAAAAAACCCAAAAAACTACATTCGTCAGTTACTCTGGGAAAACCACATCTTCAGATGGTAAGCAGGTCAATCAAAACAAGGACAGTGATTGCTATAAAGCTGACAGGTACTCTCACAGGCATACCCAGGGTGACACATACACCGAAAGAGCTTACGGCACAAAACAGGCAACCAGAGCAAAACGACAATGGCCACCCTGCAGAACACAGCCATGGTGAGTAGTAATAATTTCTCTTTAGGTATGGTCATCCCTAGGATTTCAGAAAAGCAGATTTCTAAGGAATTAGGCTTGATTGGTATCTTTTGGGGAGTAATTTCTTTAAAAAACAAAGCTGACTTTCATTTTGACTGCTACTGGTAGAGAAAAATAAAAAAAAAGATAGCTAGACGTTAAAATGAGGTGAAAAATATAGTTTCACCTGGTGGCTTCTGCATAGTTGGTGTTAGCTTGCATAGGTCTTGGTGTCACAAACTGGGCACACACTCTCCTGTGGCCACCACTATAGAGTTAGCTTAGCTTAAACTCTAATCTCATGTGGGAGCTTACCAGCCTTTTAGGATGTGCACATACATATTTTAACCAAAGACACTGGGGCCCCAAGTGGTTTCATGATTCCATCAAGACTAAAGGTAGGGGTGGAGTGCCCTAGATGGAGGAAGTGAAACCACCCAGTGATGAACTCTGAACATCTCCTAGAGGAGGGAAATTTGCCATGTTTCTCATAGCTGATTATTTTCTGCCTTGTTTTTTTTTCCTCTTGGAGGAAAGAGAGATGTGAGTGTGATGGAAACCTACCCCCATTGCATCTAGTATCTTGCCTGGCACTAGTCAGGTAAGACCTGGGAAGGGTTGAATACAGAGGAAGCATGAAAACACTGCTTGGGAAATCACTCATAACACTCTTTTTAAAATTTAAATCACCCTCTTTTATTCTCAGTTTATAAGCCATGCAATTTAAAAGAGCTTGGATTTCATTTATAAAGTCATGGCTATGGTGAGGATAATACTATGTTATATTTACAGATTGTTTTAGAGATAATGAGAAATGCAGCAAAGTGCAGCATTTAGGGGGCATAGGCTTTGGAGTCAGACCTGGCTCCACCACTTACTAAATGTGGGATTTGGGGTAAGTTACTTAACCACACTGTGCTTTATTATTCCCCTTATCAGTATAGGGGGATACTAATGGTTTCTCCCTCATGGAATTTCGGTGGGGAGATTAATTGCTATCATTATAAATGACTAAATCTCTACTCTGAAACAGCAGATCTATGCATGTGTAGTTTTAATTAACCTGGCCATTTTAATGTAACAGCAGATAAAGATTGAGAAAACATTCAATAAGTGTAATATACTAATATTAATAATATTATTATTTTTACCTCTGAGACTCTCATCAACTCAGTGAAGTAGGTTAGAAACTACTTGCCCTATTATACAGATGAGCAACAGATCAATTAAGTTCAGAGATTCAGCATCACTGGGTACTGTACTCACATAGCCGGGACATGAATCTAAGTTTACCGGCTCCCAGGACAGCATTCTTCTCCTTGAATGGTTCAGAGGCAAGATTTCTCAACCTCTCAGAGAACAAGTGTTGTATATATAATTCTGAAGAATGAGCAAGGGCCTACAGAGAGCCCCTGCTCTGTATTACATAACCACTAAAATCTACCGTTTCAGATCAACAGCCTCATGACACAAACTAGACATTTTGCAGACATGATCTGATTTCCTAAATAAAGGGCCATGTGACCTACAATGCTCATGCAGTTCTGATGCAGCTGTCACACTGCTTAAAATACTTGGCTCCTCCAGTGAGGCAAAGGTAAGATGAAACACCTGTGAGTGGCTAATAATATGTTGCTAATAATAATAAGGATCTTCAATAGCAATAGCACTGACCACTGACACCTACGTTCGAGTCCCCAGACTGGCATTAGCAGGCTGGCAACCCCAACCAAGTGATTTGTTGCCTCTCAGACACAACTTCTTCACCTATCTAATCAGGATTATTAATAATAACATGACCTACCCTACAAAGCAGTTGTGAGAATGCAATGGGTAAAGAGATGTGAAAGTGTTTTTTCAATTGCTTTAAGAATATAAATGTCTGGAACAACGACATACTAGAAGCATAGCAATTTTTGCTAACTCATACAACCTCGAGGTACAGGGACTTTAAAGCTTTGATAATGAAAATTAAAAAGGATTTAGTGAATATGATACAGAAAAGAGACAAACACAAAGGCGGAGCTTACATAAAGAACCTAAGGAAGTGATCGATAGATTTGGGAAGCTTTTTAAGGACCCTCTTGTCTAAGCAGGCATCCTTTGACTTTGAAACTTCATAGTGCTATATCTAGACAGAAGGCGCATGAGGGCAAGTTTCACGTCTTTCCTGCCCACTGTGTATCATCAGCACCATGTCGACTTAGTACTAGTCACCTGCACTGAATATTTACCACGTGCTGGCCCTGCTCTTCATGCTTTATATGGGTCATAATATCATTTCACCTTCACATTTTCTGGTGGAGGAACCTGAGTCGCAGCTAGTAAGAGTCCTGGAACTGAGTTATGGACCCAGGACATCTGATTCCAGGGCCCACGTCCTGAATCACCACACTTATAGAGATGAGAAAGAGTTGTTAGATGCATGAATGGTTATGGAAGGTGAAAGGAGATGACTGCTGATTATCTGGAGGCACATCAGCCTCATTCAGGCTTATCTGAGTCAACATTGCTTTCAGCTTCTTTTTAGGATCAGCTACCTTGGTATAGCAAGTTGACATCGTAACCTTTTTCTTTTATCATTTCTTGCCTTCAGCATCTGCAAAATATAAAACAGGAAGTCCTTTTAACCAACATATCTAATCTCCTTTCCTACCTTACTTAAATCATGAAAGGTATGAGCTTGAACAACGTTGAGTCCAGAGAATGAAAGCAATTCAGCTTTAGCTCTTGTTCTGCATTATTTTGAGAGTTGGTGATGGGCCTTGTCTATCCCCAGTGAGGGTCAGTGGTGATGGAGCGGGGAGCAAACCACTGTCATGACTCTGGGAAGCTGGAGAAAATTTTACCTTTTCTTATTTAGCTCTTCACAGAGTACTTCCTTTGTGCATTCTACAGGAATGCCAGATAAACCAATATTTCAATGTAATTATAAAAAAATATATGTTCCAGAGTTAAACTAGTTTTCCATAGTCCCTGTTATGCATTATTAGTTCCCCTGCTTCTTTCAATTAGAATGGATAATTGGAACTTTGCTACTGCTGGTTTTGCATAGTGAATTTCTCAATGCGTTGAGCTTAACTATATTGTTAATTTAATTGTATTGTTTTGTTTATTCATTCAGTCACCCGCTTTTTCATTCATCCAGAAAATATTTATGGAACATCCATTCTATGACACGTTCTGCAGCATGAACTTGCAATCTAATAGGTGTAGATCTGACACGAGCACAAATACTGCATTTCCAGGCAATAAATTAAGTGCTAGATGATAAAAGCTTTATGATTTAAAGATAGTTAACATACTTCTAATTGAACTACTTTAGGGACAGTTTCTGGAGGAGACCACATTCTGAGTGGGGCCTTGATGGAAGGGTAAGATTTGGAGAGATACAGGTGGGCAGTGTATTCTAGGTGGAGGGATGGCTGGGAGGAAAGATTTTGTGGAGGATTCATGGGATATGAGGTCGAAAACAAAAGCAAGAGCTATCATTTAGTAAGCCTCTATTTTGGTTAGGCAGATGTACAGGTGCTTTACATAGAACATTTCCTTTAATTCTGTGAATATTATTATAAAGCAAGTATGATAATCCGGTTGAAAAGAAGAGAAACCAGAGGCTCAGTGAGGAGACCAGGTCAATATTTAAACCCAGTCACAGATCCTGATCTCTTTCTGTGCCACTGGTTAGGAGTTCTCATACTGTGGAGGGCTCAGTCACTCCGTTTCATGCCCTGATACCTTCATGTATGACCATTCCCATTTTTAGGTGAGGATCTGAGGTTCAGAGAGAAGCATCAATCCCATAAGCCACCAGGAATGCTGAGCTCAGCTAAGGCATGAGATCCGTCTTGCCAGAAGGTGACACCAGAGTCCCTAACTAACTGCAACTTCCTCTATTTTCCAGGTCAAGTCCCTGCTGCTGGTGATGCTGGGGCTCACCCTCCTGCAGGACACGGCAGCTCAGATAACCCCCAAAGCAGAGGATGCTGCCCTTTGCCCTCCTCTGGAGGACAATAGCGTAAGGGTTGACATTCACATCCTCAATCAAAACCAGGGTGTTCACATCGCACATGACTTCCAGAACCGCTCCAACTCCCCCTGGGATTACAAGTAAGTGCAAAGGAAACAGAGCTTCACATTTTATCTTTTTTGAAATAATTTGTTAATTTATTCTAATTGTAGAAAATTAAAAAAAATAAAACAAAACAAAAAACACTAAAAGCCCTCACATTTACTCTTAAGAACAGAAATCTCATTTTACCTGGGAGCTCACATTTTTCTTGCTGTTTTGGGTGAGGTCTTCCCAGGTGGTCGAAGGTCTCACTATTATGTGTCCAGCTTCTCATTGGCTCTCTGCTTCATGTGGCCCTAGATTGGACTTGACACACTTTCTGTGTGGGAAGAGAGGGCTCTTTAAAGCAGCTCACACAATCATCTCTGTACGGAATATAGTGGGAAACAGCAGTCGGTTTCGAGACATTCACTCAGACTCACTAGGTCTTTTAAGGAGCGGCGTGGAGGGGAGAGGCCTGTTGGGGACGTGGGATGCTGGGTGGAAATGTTCAGGGTACAGTCTTGTGATTTTGTCTTACATGTAGGCTCTTGGAATGTCAAACACTCACCTATATTCTCCAACTATAAGTAAAAACGGATTCCAGGGGCAATTAGAAGTCCTTCTGGGACTGCCTGCATTCCTTCCCATGTGAAGGGAGTGTGCATGGTGGCAAGTTGGCTGGATTGGCTTTATGCCTCCTGGCAGAGGGGGAGCCTGAGAGAAGGCACTGGGTTCATAAACCCATGGGGCTTTGGGTTTTTTTTTCCCCCCCAAGCAGCAGGTTTTGTAGACTGTATACTGGGAGACCCACTAGTGTTTTCGGCCTTTAAGCAAAAGATGAATAATAATTAAAATAATAACAATGTAAAGAAAAATAAAAGACCTAATATTTGTTGAATGCCAACATTTTACAGTGTGGCATTTCATATGCATTTGTATCACTGAACGTTCTCGACAATCCTATGAGAGAGGTGTAGGAGAATCTTCATTTTATAGTTGAGGACACTGAGCTTTAGGGAGTTAAGTTCCTGCCGGAGGGTGGTGTATGAATTCAAGCTCTCGGTTCCAAAGCCTGAAGGACAGCCCTGAATTACTCAGAGCAGCCTCCCTGTAAGTGAGCTCCCAGTGCTGCAGGGCTCTCCTCCTCTGTCAATCTTCCCCACCCTTGTCTAACCATCTGCTTTTGCCTGCTCCTGCTGCAGCATCACCCGGGACCCCCACCGGTTCCCCTCTGAGATTGCAGAGGCCCAGTGCAGGTTCTCAGGCTGCGTCAATGCCGAGGGGAAGGAAGACAGCTCCATGAACTCCGTTCCCATCCAGCAAGAGTTCCTGATCCTCCGGAGGGAAGCCCAGGGCTGCTCTCATTCCTTCCAGCTGGAGAAGATGAGGGTGACTGTTGGCTGCACCTGCGCCACCCCCATCGTCCGCTATGCACGTGGCTTGAGCGCTACACATCAGCTCAGCTGAGGAAGCTGTAGAAATGCCACACCTCATCCAGCACTCTGAGACAAGTCCTGCGTGGTCCCCAATTCTCTCCACTTTCATAGGACTCTTAATGAGGTCTGCATGGAATTCTCAATGCACTGTATTAGATGTAGTATTAACTTTCTGGAGCGCTTCTGAATCCTAACATAGTCCTGAGATGTTTCAATGTTCCAATGTTCCAACCCCCTGAAAATGGATGGAGGAGAATGAAGGATCCCTTTGTCCACCGTCTACGTGTGCGATGACCACCACGCAATCACACGTGATAACCAGTCATGGAATCACTCTGATACAGTGCCATTCCCTGGGAGCTTTGTTGGTAAAATGGGCCACTCTTCCACATGGATGAAAATACACTCACAATTTAAGGGTATGTGGGAGGGGCTGTGTAGGATGGGGTGGGAATGATGGGCATAAAGATTTAATACATACCGTATGTTTGTTAAGCAGTTGCTTTATATAGGTGAGGTTTGCCTGATATTTATATTTGTAAGGAAACTGTTCACATATTTATGATGTACTGATTATATAAAATTTTAGGAGGAAATTAATATGTCAAGTACTGATGTAATAAAGTATTAATGATTGAAAAATACTTTGGACGTTCATCTCAGCTTGTACTCACAGACCTTGTAGCCCTAAAAATTTTGCAATTCTCTATACCTGTCATTTGTTTTTCATGTTTTCTCATTAGAGCACTAGTGCTAGAATTATTTTATTATTATTATTTTGTGTGTGTGATCTTGGTGATATTAGTCTTTCCCCAGCTTTATTGAGGTATAGCTGGTAAATAACACATGGTGTAAGTTTAAGGTATACAATGTGATGATTTGATACACAAATATACTGCAAAATGAGTACACAATAAGGTTAGTTAACACCTCCAACCCCTGACATAGTTACCTTTTTTTTTCTGTAGTGAGAATGTTTAAAGTCTACTTTCTTAGCAAATTTCAACTGTAATTATGGTCAATATGCTGTACATTAGATCTCTCGAACTTATTCATCTTATAAATGAAAGTTTGTACCTTTTGTCCAACATCTCCCCATTCCTCTCATCCCCCACCCCTGGCAACTGCCAATCTAGTCTGTTTATATGAGTTGGAGAATTATTTTATTATTAATGGTTCTTGGGGGTTACATGGAGAGTTAAGGAAAATGGTGCAAACAGAACTCATGTTCCGTGGTAACTCTTTACTGATCCATCTTCCTAGCTACGTTATTTTACAAAGTGAATATTTTTTGGCCAGTGTGTTAGCCAGTAGAGATACAAAGAAAATGCATATGGAAATGCATATGGAAGGGGCACAGGAATGGTAATGGCCGCCCACAGAGCCCCTGATCATTAGGGCCACAGTGGTCACTTAGCATTTTCCTCATTCTGACTTCGGTTGAGTCACTGGTTGTCCTTCATCCATCTCTAATCCTTCTTGGGGACACAGAAGCTTCCAGATTCTGGTCCCTATGACACTCAGAGGTTCTGTTATCTATCTCTTGCCCAGCTGTAACACAGCATGTTTTCTTCTTTACTGCTGACACACTAATGGTTCCCATATCTGCATTGCTGCTGCCCTCCAGGTCCCCGGGTGTAAGTGGGGCTTAAGGTCTCACTCCTACATGCAACTTGGCTTGAGGATGAGCTAGTGGTAGGAGCCTGGCACCCATTTTTAACTCTTTAGTGTGAGAAACTTTTATCTAGTTTATTGGTAGGGGTGGGGATGAAGTATTTTGCTAGGCTGGCTCTTCATCTCTCTGCTTCAGAACATTTTGCTTATGGCAGAAACATTGATGCTTGTACTTAAGAAGTTCAGGCTCTTGAAACCTAAAAAAAACATTTTCTCTCATACTATCAGCTTCATAAATTTGCTATGAATCTCACAAGTCTATTCTGGTACTCAAATTTGTGTAATGAGTCTTCCTTTTGCTCTTCATTTTGGCAGTAATAGCCCTA
>NW_017731638.1:1500260-1502114 GCF_001890085.2 Hipposideros armiger | reverse complement strand
AGTGACCCTGATTTGAGCATGAAGTTCTTGCTTGCAAAATGGTTATCTCTTCTTTTGAATTGTACAAACATCATAGCAATATCAGAGATTATCGCATAATGACTAGACACATGGATGATGGAGCCAGATGCCAAGTTAAAATGCTGAGCCTGGCACTTACTAGCTGCGCCAATTAGTAATGACCTTGGACAAGTCACCTAACCTCCCTTTTCTCTATTGAAAAATGGGGGTGATAACAGTACTTACTTCAGAGGGTTGTTGAGAGGCTAAAATAAATAATATACCTAAGGTTCTTAGAATAGTCCCTGACCTGGTAAGTGCATTGTCCAGTGTGTTAAAAAAGAGAAGTCCTCCATTATCCCGCCACAATAACATAACTTTTAATGTTTTTCTTTTTCTTCTGCTCATCTGTCTCATGCTTTATAAGGCTGTCCTCATAACATATGAGTATATGCAATCTGTATGTGTAATTACTTAATATTATATGTTATACATTTTCTGTTTCCATATAGTGTTCACAATGATTTTTAGTGACTATATACTAATCTTTCAAGTTTATGAGCCAGAATTTATTGAGTTATTCTTTTATTTTTGGACCTTTAACTATTTCTTCTTATAAAAAGTAGATAATGCTTATATCTGCTTTAATTGCTTTTTTATTGTGAACTATATAATATAGACAGAAGAGTTTATGTCTTTATGTATGTACAGTTGTCTTCCATATTAAAATTCTCGCTGTATGTGTTTTGATATCTATAGTCTACCTTGGACAAATTACTCAATATCTCTCATCCTCAGTTTTCTCAACTATAAAATGAGGTTGATAATAACACTTGCCTTATAGGGTCATGGTATGGATTAAAATAAATAATAACTGTAAAGCATTAGAGCAGTTTCAAGTCTAACTAGCTGTTACTAGTCTTACTCCCCAGTTTAATAATCCCCTTTAGGTAGGGACTATGCATAAATGTTCCCACCTTTTAAATCTTGTTTTCAAAGTCACATAAATCAATGCATTAGACACAGGTAGATTTCTGAGTTGTTGTAGGGTTGTGGCTGTTACAAAACTTCCTACTGCCCTGGCTTACCTCTGTGGTTTCCTTACATGCTGCCTGTAGTGAAACACCACAGCCTTTGCATGGCCTAAAGGAAAGGACCAGACCTTGTTTACAGTGGTGACAAGAGCAAAAGCCATGTAACCATTTCCCACAACCACATTCTCATGACTTTGACGGAAACCAGATCTGGGAGGCCCTACTTTGGATGGGCTGCGTTGTGCTGAGTGCTGGATCTGAGTGCGAGTGGCCTCCACAGATGGGACACCATGCTCATGGAAATCTCTTAAAGTACTAGTGCATCAGGAGAGCATTTTCTGAAGTCCTAGGCATCTGCTGATTCTACACTCCTTGGCTTTTCAACATCTAAGAGAAAACCCCCCCAGATTTCCCACAGACCACTTGTCAAATGCCTGATTGCCTTCTGTGGTCACTTCAAACCCTAAGTGGGATCCATTAAGAAAACAAGATTTGCTTCTGCCACATGGTTTTTTACTGTGTCTAGATATGGGATACCAAATGCCTGGTTCCTATATTTAAAAACACACAGGAAATAGAATTAAGTTTAAAAGAAAACGTCATTTGGGTCTACGAGTCTGTTGCTTAGCTTGTGAAATCTAGTAAGTACAATGGCTGGGGTGTAAGAATTTAGATGAGTTGAAGTTCTTGTGACGTGAGAGGGTGTTTACTGGGTGGAGAAATGATTTAATAACTCCTGCTGTACAGAAAGTGAATACCAAGGGATCCCTCATTATTCTCGTCAGTACTGGGACCCATGTGTTGAAAGCTCACACTTGTT
>NW_017731638.1:1494685-1498160 GCF_001890085.2 Hipposideros armiger | reverse complement strand
GGCACTGTCTGTGAGGGAGTTTTTAGCCAGTGAACAAATAGCTGTATTGGAGCACCCTCCCTACTCACCTGATCTGGCCCTCAATGACTTCTTTCTTTACCTGGAGATAAAGGGGATATTTAAAGGAAGACATTTTGATGACATTCATGCCATCAAGGGTAATACGATGATAGCTCTGCTGGCCATTCCAGAAAGAGTTCCAAAATTGCTTTGAAAGGTGGACTAGTTGCTGGCGTTGGTGCATAGCATACCAAGGGGAGAACTTCAAAGATGACCGTATGATAGCTAACAATGAGATATGTAACACTTTTCCTAAGATGAGTTCGTGAACTTAATTGTCAGACCTCGTATGTACCACCTCTTCTTTATCCGTTTACCCATTGATGGACACCCAGGTTGCGTTCATATCTTGGCCATTGTAAATAATGCTGCAATGAACATATGAATGCACATGTCCCTTTCTAGTAGTGTTTTGGGTTTCTTCAGATAAATACCCAGAAGTGGAATTACTACTGGGTCCTACGTTGTCTCTTGTTATAGTCTTTGTTTTAAAGTCTATCTTGCTTGGTATAAGTATTTCTACTCCAGATTTTTGTTTGTTTCCATTTTCATGAAATATCTTTTTCCATCCCTTTACTTTCAGTCTGTGTGTATCTTTCGATCTGAAGTGATCCTTTTGTAGGCAGCACATGTAAGGGCCTTGTTTTCTTATCCATTCAGCCCTCCTATATTTAAAAAAAATGTTTTGTTAAAATATAACTAACATGCAATATTATATTAATTTCAGGTGTACACCATAGTTATTTAACATTTATAAAACTAAGGAAATTATCACCATGATAAGTACAGCAACCATCTGACACTGTACCATGCTAACACAATATTATTGACTATATTCCCTGTGCTGTACATTACATCAGGTGTACAGCATAGTGGTTAGACATTTATATAATTCAAGAAGTGATCCCCCTAAATATATAGCCTAGTACTCACTTGGCACTATACATAGTTATTACCATATTATTGACTATATTCCCTATGCTGTATTTTACATCCCATTGACTATTTTGTAACTTCCAATTTGTATTTCTTTTTTTTTTTTAAAGATTTTATTTTTCAATTGGGCAATTGGGGGGATGGGAACAGCGCTGGGGAATTGGGGGAAAGGGAACAGACAAGTTGCTGTCGTTTTGTTCTTCAGTCTAGTTGTGGAGGGCATTGCTTCACTGGCCAAGTTGGCACCATCATTGTGCTCTTCCCAGGCGAGGCAGATAAGTCGCCNGGTTTCTCCAGTCCTTGCCCTGAAGTTACACAACTCAGTCACACAACTCAGTTTCCCTCCATATGTCTCCAATGCCCCCAGAGTCACCATCCCTCTGCCAGAGCCCAGGGTGAGTGCCTGTGTGGACCCTTTAAGAGGATGTCTGGGTTTCCTGCAGCCTTCCCCATCCTACCTGGATGGTCGGAATCCCCACTGTTTGTTACAGCTAAAAGTTGTGGGAGCCCCTCTTCCTGGCACCAGTCCTCCAGGCTGGGGAGCCTGGTGTGGGGGGCTGGGGTCCCTTGCTCCTTCTTGGGGAACCTCTGTGACTGAGATCTGTCTCCTGATTTTCAACCACCACACGTGGGTATGAAACCAGCCCATTTTGTTTCTCTGCCCCTCCTACCAGTCTCAACGTGGCTTCTTATTTATATCCTTAGTTATAAAACTTCTGTTCAGCTAGACTTCAAATGGTTTTCTAGGTTGGTTGTTCTATAATTTAGTTGTAATTTTGATGTGTTCATGGGATGAGGCAAGCATGGCATTTATCTACTCCACCATCTTGGATCTCTGAATACAAAATTCTTAAAAGAATGATTGAATAAATGAATGAATAAATTAACATGGCAGTAAGCAAATGGCCCACTTGTGGATAGTTTTGTATGCTCTATTAAAGATGCAATATGAGCACAGCTGTGTTTCCTAAGATAATTTTGGTGCAGTGTGCCAAAGAGATTGGAAACCTGAAGGCCAGCTATAAGATCAGAGAGAAGGCAGTTTCTCTCCTATGGTAGATTCACATTGCTAGAGCCAGATGGACCCCTGTAGATGACTTGCTCAACTTTTCTCATTTACAGATGAGGCCCAGAGGAATTAGGTAACTTGCTCAAGGTCACTTGGATAGTTAGTGGCAGAAACAGGTTCACTGACTCCAAGTTCATGAATTTTCATGTTGGTTTTATTTCCAATAAAGACCCATTTCAATCATTTCTCTATGTGGTTTCGGGCTGGCCCTGAGACCAGGTACAGAAATACCACCACACCCCACGTCTCTAAATACATTGTACATGGTTCTCCCTAGAGTCTGGAGCCCTGAGTTACAGCTCCCCTTCCCTGCTTGAGCAGAGGGCTGGCTGTCATTCAGGAACTTGCAGGTCCTATCCTGCTCACAAGGTGGCACACTGCACCCGTTTGGTCCCATATTCCTCAGCATAGGTCACAAGGAAATAAAGAATTAATTCTCTAATGGGGAAATCTCTCTTTTTCAGCCGCCGCTTGAGATACTGTTAAGGCAGAATGAGCAAGCTGTTTTTTTAGCTCTTGAGTCAGCAGTCCCTTGTTTTGCTTGTAGGAAAAATGGTCTAAGTTGAGTGGTTCAGGCATTCAAATACAGCATCACCATCATGACGCATGGACAGAGGAACGTTCCCTTCCACGTGGAAACCTGAAAGCATACAGCCTTTTCTTTTGATACCCAGTTCTTATTTATGAAGGCTTGGCTGAGGGGGGAAAAACATATTCTTAAGCTCTCTCTTCCTCTCTCCCTTTCTCCCTACCCCCTGTTCTCAAATCTGGGTAAAAGTCACCTATATTTATAATGCTGCATGGGAGAAAATTTACTTGTAATTTACAGTGAGAATGATGGTTATTAAATTGGCTTGTCTTTTTTTTTCTAATATGAGAGGTAAAAAAATTACTTAATATTTAGACAGCCCTTGGTTTTGAACCTTGGTTCTACCATTTTATGGTTGTATGAAATGTAACTTAGTCCTGAGTGAGACTCAGGTTCCTTACATGTTAAATGTGAGATAATATCTATTTTAAAGAGCAGTGTGCAATGTACTTGTAATAAAAAATGTAAAAGACCATATAGTTCCCGGGAAATGATAGACACTTAGTAACTGGTAGTCGTTACCCTGAGACAGAAAACTCACAGCCAAGTTTTATACCTAAACACCACAGCTATAATATTCCTCATAGTTATTGCATCTATACTCTCCATTTACTTTCATACACATGTATATACTGTAGTCCCCCCCGTCCACGGTTTCTCTTTCTGTGTTTTTAGTTACCTGGGGTCTCCTGCAGTCCAGAAATATTAAATGGAAAATGCAGGAGTAAACAATTCCTAAGTTTCAAATTGACCCCCTTTCTGAGTAACATGATGAAATCTTGCGCCATCCCTTACCCTTGAGAGAGGTGAATCATCACTTT
>NW_017731638.1:1491946-1494185 GCF_001890085.2 Hipposideros armiger | reverse complement strand
TGTTCATTATAGCCTATTCTACTGATATAAATTGAAAGACAAGCATGTTTGATTCAGTAAGTCACAGAGCTGGCACACGTTCAGCTGGAGTCTCTTGCGGGCACAAAGGAACACACATTTTCTCAAACACTGACATAGTTTTTTGGTACCCTGTTTGGTGCTAAGGAAAGGATCATTGAAAAAAAAGATAACTTCTGAAGCTGATGAGTTCCAAACCTTGTTTGTTCATTTCCAAGTGTCATAAAAGACTACAAAAAAATCATTCTTTCTTTTTAAAAGAGTAGCCAGGAGAACAGAATTCCTTCAGGCAGCGAGTGAGATCAGGTGTGGGGTATTGGCCCACCGGTGTCGCGGAGAAAACTTTATGTATGGAGGACTTTTCTTCATGTATTTCTTATATTTGTGGATCTGATAATTTGGGAGATTATGACTTGCCAAGTCATAATTCTTCATCTTCTTATATTTGCAATAAGATTAAATTGATCTCCAGAAGATCCTTACTTTTTATGTCTGGAGTTTTAGTGTGGCTTAGGAAGCTAAACTCAACAACAATTCCAGTGAGGGTTGCAAAAAAATAATAAAAATGATAGTGATAATAGCAGCTGATATATACTGAGTATTGGCTATGGGTGTCAGGCACTGTGCCATTTTACGTACATCTTGGTCCTTGCAAGAGTGGCATGAGTTTGGAAATATTATTGTCTCTGTTTTACAGACAAGGGAAATGAGGAATTATCACTTCCAAGGTCCAAGGTCACAAGAGCTAGTAAATATTAGCTTCAAGGTTTAAACTCTGGTCTCTTGGACTGCAGACCCTCTATTGCCTGATCATCAAATCGATTCATTTACATAAGTTTGGATAAGAGGAAAACTGGAGGTTTTCAGGATTAACTCTTAATCTACAAAAAGCACTGGAAATCCATGACTTGCTGCTCTTCCAGAAACACACCTCTGCTTACTAGCACCAGGCACATGATCTTGGTCTTCTGATTTCACAATAGGGGCTATGTGAAGTGTGTGCTTTAAAAATTGTGACCTACTGCTGGCTCACTGGCAGCTATTTAGTGATTTTTTTTGAATATTGCTTAACAATAAAAAGAAAATATCTTGATACTAAGATAAAAAAAAGAATAGTGACCCTGATTTGAGCATGAAGTTCTTGCTTGCAAAATGGTTATCTCTTCTTTTGAATTGTACAAACATCATAGCAATATCAGAGATTATCGCATAATGACTAGACACATGGATGATGGAGCCAGATGCCAAGTTAAAATGCTGAGCCTGGCACTTACTAGCTGCGCCAATTAGTAATGACCTTGGACAAGTCACCTAACCTCCCTTTTCTCTATTGAAAAATGGGGGTGATAACAGTACTTACTTCAGAGGGTTGTTGAGAGGCTAAAATAAATAATATACCTAAGGTTCTTAGAATAGTCCCTGACCTGGTAAGTGCATTGTCCAGTGTGTTAAAAAAGAGAAGTCCTCCATTATCCCGCCACAATAACATAACTTTTAATGTTTTTCTTTTTCTTCTGCTCATCTGTCTCATGCTTTATAAGGCTGTCCTCATAACATATGAGTATATGCAATCTGTATGTGTAATTACTTAATATTATATGTTATACATTTTCTGTTTCCATATAGTGTTCACAATGATTTTTAGTGACTATATACTAATCTTTCAAGTTTATGAGCCAGAATTTATTGAGTTATTCTTTTATTTTTGGACCTTTAACTATTTCTTCTTATAAAAAGTAGATAATGCTTATATCTGCTTTAATTGCTTTTTTATTGTGAACTATATAATATAGACAGAAGAGTTTATGTCTTTATGTATGTACAGTTGTCTTCCATATTAAAATTCTCGCTGTATGTGTTTTGATATCTATAGTCTACCTTGGACAAATTACTCAATATCTCTCATCCTCAGTTTTCTCAACTATAAAATGAGGTTGATAATAACACTTGCCTTATAGGGTCATGGTATGGATTAAAATAAATAATAACTGTAAAGCATTAGAGCAGTTTCAAGTCTAACTAGCTGTTACTAGTCTTACTCCCCAGTTTAATAATCCCCTTTAGGTAGGGACTATGCATAAATGTTCCCACCTTTTAAATCTTGTTTTCGAAGTCACATAAATCAATGCATTAGACACAGGTAGATTTCTGAGTTGTTGTAGGGTTGTGGCTGTTACAAAACTTCCTACTGCCCTGGCTTACCTCTGTGGTTTCCTTACAT
>NW_017731638.1:1485720-1489916 GCF_001890085.2 Hipposideros armiger | reverse complement strand
CTACGCCATCACCGGTGACTCACGGCAGCCCAGCTCCAGGTTGAGCTGTTGTTCAGCATCTTAGCTGTAGAGGGCAGTGTCACGGGCCCTTATATGTGGGATCTGAACCGGGGCCCTCTGGCGTCCCAAGCTAACTCTTAACCATCGCTCCACTCTGCTGGCCCCCAATTTGTATTTCTTAATTCCTTCATGTTCTTCACCCTGCCCCCACCCCCTCCCATCTATGACCTGTAGAAATTTAGTACATATCTGACACCAATATTATTGACTATATTCCTTATGCTATACATCCCCATGAATACTGTGTAACAATCAATTTGTACTTCTTAATCCCTTTCTCTTTTTCACCCAACCATATTCCCCCCTCCCATCTGGTAACCATCAAAATGTTCTCTATATCTATGACCTCTTTCTGTTTTGTTTGTTTATTTTGTTCTTTAGATTCCACTTATAAGTGAAATCACATTGCATCTGTCCGTCACTGTCTGACATACTCCACTCAGCACAACACCCTCCAGGTCCATCCATGCCACTGCAGATGTCAAGAACCCATTCTCTTCTTAATCCCTTCCCCTTTTTCACCCACCTCCTCTTCCCCCCTCCCATCAAGCAACCATCAAAAATGTTCTTTGTGTCTGTTTGTTTCTGTTTCAATTGTTTGTTTACTTTGTTCTTTAGATTCCACTCATAGTGAAATTATATGACTTTTGTCTCTCGTTGTCTCACCACAATACTAACCACAATATTCTCCAGGTCCATCCATGTTGTCGCAGATGACAAGATTTTATTCTTTCTAATGGCTGAGTAATATTCCATTGTATATATGTACCACCTCTTCTTTATCCATTCATCCATTCAGGGACATGCAGGTTTCCTTCATATCTTGGCTATTGTAAATAATGCTACAATGATTGTATGGACGAACATGTCACCTCGAAGTAGCATTTTGGGTTTCTTCAGATAAACACCCAGAAGTGGGATTACTGGGCCCTTCTTTTCTCTTGTTACAGCCTTTGTTTTAAAGTCTATTTTTTCTGGTATAAATATTGCTACTCCAGCTTCTTTTTGTTTGTTTCCATTTTCATGAAATAACTTCTTCCATTGCTTTACTTTCGGTATGTGTGTCTTTTGATCTGAAATGAGTTTCTTGTAGGCAGCATATGTAAGGGTCTTGTTTTCTTATCCACTTAGCCACCCTATATCTTTTGATTGGAGCATTTACATTGAAAGTAATTGTTGATAGATATGTAGTTATTGCCATATTACTATTTATATTTTTTTATTTTATTTTATTTTTTTGTCTTAAAAAAGTCCCTCAAAGGTTTCTTGTAATACTGGTTCAGTGGTGATAAACTTCTTTAGCTTTTTCTTGTCTGGGAAGCTCTTAATTTGTCCTTTGATTCTAAATGATAACTTTGCTGGGTAGAGTAATCTTTGTTGTAGGTCCTTGCTTTTCATCACTTTGAATATTCATGCGAGTCTCTTCTGGCCTGCAAAGTTTCTGTTGAGAAATCAGCTGACAGTCTTATGGGAGGTCCCTGTAGATAACTAGCTGCTTTTCTCTTGCTGTTTTTAAGAATCTTTCCTTGTCTTTAACCTTTGAAATTTTAATTATGATGTGTCTTGGTGTGGGCTTCTTTGGGTTCACCTTGCTTGGGACTCTGTGCTTCCTGGGCTTGAATATTCAGTTCCTTTGTCAGGTTAGGGGAGTTTTCTGTCATTATTTCTTCAAATGGGTTTTTAATTTCTTGCTTTCTCTCTTCTTCTGGTACCCCTATGATGCAAATGTTGGTAGGCTTGATGTAATCCCAGAGAGCCCTTAAACTGTCCTCATTTGGGGGCATTCTTTTTTCTTTATTTTGTTCTGTTCACGTGTTTTCTGCTACCTTCTCTTCTAAATTGCTGATTTGATCCTCTGCTTCATCTAATCTATTGTTGATTCCCTCTAAAGTATTCTTCACTTTAATTATTATATTCTTTATTTCTCACTGGTTCTTTTTTATGATTTTTTCCTTCACTTTTATGTTTCCTAGCCCTTTGTTGAAGTTCTCCCTGAGATCACTGACCATCCTGATAACCAGTGTTTGGAACTCTGCATGATAGTTTGCTTGTCTCCATTTTGTTTAGCTCTTCTTCTGGAGCTTTGTTCTGTTCTTTCATTTGGGACACGTTTCTTTGTCTCCTCACCTAGCTACCTCCTTGTGCCCGTTTCAATATATTAAGTAAGGCTGCTATGTCTCCTGGTTTTAATAGAGTGACTTTATGTAGTAGGTATCCTGTGGGGCACAGTGGCACAATCTCCCAGGTCACTAGCGCCAGGGTGCCCGAGGCGTGCCCCTCGAGTGGGTTGTGTGTCCTCCTGTTATAGTTGAGCCTTGGTTGTTTTTTGCACATCAGTGGGAGGGATTAACCCTGAGGCTTATTTGTTGTGAGGACTGGCCATGGCTACAGTGAAGAAGCTGTTGTGCAGGGGCTGACACTATGAAACAGGACTCACTGTAGTAAGGCTCTGGCGCTTCCCAGTCTTCATTTTGGGTGTGTTATCCACAGAGACAGCTAGGTGTTGCTCCAATTGAGTTCAAAGCCAGTTACTAGGTGTGCCAGCCTTGAGGACCCCTGGAAGGGGCCCTGATGCAGGCCAAATTCTGCCGCAGCCTGTACCATCCAGGGCCACCAGAAATGATCCACAAAGCATTCTGCAGGTGGCCTCCATCTGCACTGGGCTTGGAGGTACCTGGGAGAAGCTCAGCTGAGAACTGAAAGAAGCTGCTGCCAATGCTGGGCTTGGGGCTGCTTAGAAGAAGTGTGGGGCATGCTGACACCAGATGCTGTTTATTTGGGATTTGTGAACCTTTTAGAAGTTTTAGGAAAGGCCTCAACATGAGCCAAGATAGGCCATTTCTATGGAAAAGCTACTGGAAGCAGCTCGGGTGGGTCCACAAATTGGGTGGGACGGAGTCTCAGGGAATCCCCAAGGTGGGGCAAACGGTTTAAGCTAGGTTGATGGAGACTTAGATATGATGGCCACCTATGTCTGCATACTGGGAGGGGCAGTGCTCCACAAGGGAACAATGGTTTCTTCCAGCACTCCTGTTTAGGAGAATGCTGCCTCTCCAGCCCTCATCCTGCAGCCAGACAATTCAGTTCCTCCCCATATGTCCCTGGCACCTTTCAAGCTGCTTTCCCAGTGCTGGAGCTCAGGGTGAGTGAGTCTATCAGCAAATAAGCCCATGTATTGCCCTTTAAGAGGAGCATCTTGGACTCTAGCTGCCCTCTGTTTCACTCAACTACAATCTCCGCTGGTTTTCACAGCTAGCTGTTGTGGGAACTTCTCTTCCCATCACTGGAGCCCTGGGCTGAGGAGCCTAATGTGGGGCTGGGACCCCTTGCTCCTCAGGGGAGAACTCTGCTTCTAATTTTTTTTTTAAAGATTTTATTGGGGATTGGGGAAGGGGAACATCCAAGTTGTTGTTCTTCAGTCTTAGTTGTGGAGGGCACAGCTAGCTCAGCTCCAAGTCCAGCCGCCATCCAGCTGCGCATCAGCAGCTCGCGGCTGCTCATCTCAAGTTGCAGTGTTCAATCTTAGTTGCGGGTGGTCTAGTCCACCATCCCATGCAGGAGTTGAACCGGCAACCTTGTTGTTAGGAGCACGTGCTCTCACCAGCTGAGCCATCCTGCCACCTATTAGCAGCTCTGCAGGAGCTCAGCTTGGTCACAGCTCACTGGCCCATGTGGGAATTGAACCGGCGACCCTGTTGCTCAGAGCTCACTCTCTTAACCAACTAAGCCACTCGGCTGGCTCCTCCCTTCTGATTTTTAGCTGCCACATGCAGGTGGGGACAGTCCTATTGGTACCTTCGCCCCTCCTACCAGTCTCACTGTGGCTTGTTCTGTATATCCTTAGTTCAGGTGATTCTCAATGATGATTATTCTGTGGTTTAGTTGTAATTTTCATGTGGTCACAAAAGAAGACAGGCACAGCGTTTTTCCACTCCACTGCCTTGATCCTTGAGCTCAGGTGTTTTAACTTAAATTTTATTGTTTTCATTTTAGATTTCACATATAAGTGAGATCAGATGGTGTTTTTGTCTTTCTTTGACTTATTTCTCTTAGCATAATCTCCTCAAGGTTTATCCATGTTGTTACAAATGGCGGGATTTCTTTCTTTTCTTGTGGTTGAATAATATTTCATCATA
>NW_017731638.1:1462400-1485690 GCF_001890085.2 Hipposideros armiger | reverse complement strand
ATATATATATATATATATATATATATATATATATATATATATATATAATATTTTCAGCATCTATTCATCTGTCAGTGAGCAATTAGATTGTTTCCATGTCTTGGTTTTTGTAAATATTGCTGCAGTGAACATGGATATACAGATATCTCTTCTAGAAAGTAATTTTATTTCCTTCAGATATACCCAGAAGTGGAATCACTGAATCATATGCTAGTTCTATTTTAAATTTTTTGAGAAGCTTCCATATCATCAACAACTAGAAATGGATTTTTCTACAAATACATAGTCTGCAAAGATGCAAATCCACCTACAGTATAACTGACCTCTAAAATCACTTTTTAAGAAGCAATTTAATCTCTAAGAACTGCAGCTTCCCAAGTTGCTCCACTTTTTATTTGTATAATCAAAGGAACTAACTGTGTGTAATACTCAGAAAAAAATAGGGGGTTTCAAGACACATCTAGTGCAAGGCAAAAAAAAAAATCTTGCTTCTTGGAATTACACATTTTTAAATTCTACTATTTGCTCTAAGGTTTCAAAGTTGCAGGGCTCTCTTACTTAATGAAAATGATCCCTTACCTTATAATTTATTCTGATATCTAATTAGAGCTGAATCTCTCATTTCATTTATTTGCCAGAGCTCTGTATTAACAAACACTTCTGAGCGCCTAGAATATTGAATTGAGATCCAAATGAGAATGATCTTAGATATTGTTTTCTAAATAATCGAGATAATGTTATGTTCAGTGTCTGAGAGTGATGTAGAGTGTCTCTGATTTTCTTCTTCTTTGAAAAATCTCTCTTGCCTGAGTAACTCTTCATGAATTTGAGTGTTTGATTAGCCTTAACATTATATTCCCAGGCTGGAAGAGCATTCACTCTAGACATTAGTAGGCATGATCTACCCATTTCTAATCTCTGGGCTACCACAGAGCATTAATTGACGTTTATTGTTTTCAGTCCCCCTTCAGTCTATACCAGACAATTTGTTTTATCTAGTGGTCAGCCCAGTTGAATGTCTTTGGTGACAGCAGGAGGAGCAGGCTGGGAAATGCCTCTGACTCACCCACTTTCGGGTATGAAAGGATGCAGAAGGATGCTCTTTCAGTTTGACTGCTATGTGCCCTGTGTGGGAGACATATGCAGAGCATTCTGGGACCCTAAGCCGGCTTCTCACAATCTGGCTGAAACAGGCAACTTCTTACAGTAACCTCAAGGGAAGGAAGTCAGTGTTGGTGGAGTGCTCCTTCCACGAACTTAAATGGCTGACCTACATTTTCAGCCTCCAAACTGACCTTCATTATACTTATAGTTGTTCAAGGTTAATGCATAAAAGTAAACATTGCATGACAATCATATTTGATATAAAGATTATTCAAAACCCTTTGGCTTCATCAAACTCTTTGAATTTAATATATTAAGGGGTAATGGGGCAAAAAGTTGAGTGGGTAATTATTTGTCTTTGTGAGCTTGCTGTTTTTTAGGAAAATATGCCTCCTTCACTTCCAGAGCCTCTCACTCTTTGTTTTCGTCCTCACTTGAGATTCTTCCATGAAAGTCAGCGAACGCTGGGTCTCAAGGTTAGAAAACAGACCATTTTCTATGTGATATAATTCGTAGGGCACTGGGAAAGAACTCTACTTCTAAAATACATCTTTGTGCTCTGTTGAAATCCTCTTTTTGAAATGTTACTTCTGAGGGCTTTTTGGAAAAATGCACACACTTCTAGGAGGTTGCCACATTGAGCTAGTGAGGTAGATTCAATTTTCTAGAGATGCTCCAAAATACTCTTTTTCAGTGTCCAGCACTGTGTCAGCCCCTGGAGAATCAAAGCTCAATAAGGCACTATTCTTTCCATTGTGATGCCCATGATCTAGAGGGGGAGACAGGAAAAAAGAGGGGAGAAAGCAAATATAAGCTTTGTCAGCTGGAGTCCTTTTAGATAACAGTTGGTTCAAACAGCCAGAGGGCCAACCCCCACCCCTGTGGGGATTCCTGGAGAGAATCTTAGGTTTCTTCTAGTTTCCTGTGTTCTTAAGGTACTGCTCTTTTGATCTGCCTTTATTCATGGCCTATTCCTTGAGCTGGCTTTGCTCTAAGCTGACTTGGAAGGTTTACCTTGTGAGAAAAAGCACACTGGACATTTGCATGTGTGGCAGATGCCTCTGACAATGTGGGGTGATGATGGATGCAGGTACCCAGCAGCACCATGCTGCAATGAGCTCAACACCCAATAGTACATATTCTTGTTCTTATTCTTCAGTTGCTGGGCATTGAGGAATTCTCAGGGACAAACACTTTTCCACAGTTTCCTCCCTTGCGTCCTGGTAGTTCTGCCTTGGCTCCACCTCTCTCCTCTCCTCAGATCTCACCTTCCCATTGCCCCTTACCTCCTTCTAGTATCTTGCTTTTGCAGTATAGTTTAGCTATCTCTTTATTTCTCTATTGTCTGTTAAAATAGGTCCTGGTGGCCATAACTTATGCACCAAATGCTGCCTTTCAAAATACTTTGCAAACACTTCTACTCTGGGAAGAGATGTCACTCCCTTAGGGCAAAAGCAGTTAGGTGGGGGTATGGTTTTAAACAGAACTTTCGTTTTACCTGGCTATAGCAAATTGTAACCATCACAAGGTTCATGTGTCTGACACGTCATAAGGGCAATATTCAATAGACCAGAATTTGGAGTAAGGAAAGCTTATTGATTGAGAAGATGTCAACTGAGAAGATGAAAGCTGTCCATATTTCCTCAAATCCATCTTAAGAGAGCCTCAAGTTCAAGTGCCTCTTATGACAAGGCAAGGGCAGAGGGGCAGGGCAAGAGATGGGATCTAAGGGAGCATGAGACATTTCTAAGTCTACTTCAGGGTTGGCCTCTTGACCCCCCCCCCCATCTGAGTCAAGTCCTGAGGCTTTTGTAAAGTAAGTTTTTGATAAGCAGTCATTGTTCTGTGCACACTTTCCACCTCCTCAGGAGAGGCCCCTTCTGACAAGGGCTAGTTTTGCAAAATATCAAGCTTCAAGGAGAATCCCTGTAGTTAACTAACATATTCATAGCAGGAGCTCTCAGCCTGAGTCAGGGAGACAGAGAGAGAGAGAGAGAGAGAGAGAGAGAGAGAGAGAGAGAGAGCGAGAGAGAGAGAGAGAGAGAGAGAGCATTTCACTGTTACAAAATAATTCCAATACAATGTAATAAATGCAACTATATGTGTATATATGATCTCGGTCTCTATTTATAGCTATACTTGAGGCAGAAAGAAAGCTTGTAACTGAGGCAGAGTGTGGATGTTGGAGGCCTTTGGTTCAGGAAAGTCTTCTGGGGAGCAGGAGGAGAACGAGGGTTAAGTCGATGTCTCAAGAAAATGAAAAACTTTGGGACATAGACATAGGGATTGCTGGGGCAGATGTTCCCAAACTTGTTCAAGTGGGAGGACACCCAGGAATCATGGCCTCTTTGCGAGTCACTGGGAGATATAGATTAATTTAAAATGTCTTATTAATAGTATTTACCTCAGCTTTACATAGTTTTCTATTTTAAGTTAACATTATGTAGGCCTTACTTTTGGTTACATTTACATGCTATGAAAACCATATATAATCGTATGCACTTGACCATTAAAAATCACTCTGTAAGATGAGGTATGATAAGTATCTGTGAGATTTGCCCTTTATATTCAATTACTGCTGATCAGAACAGGGATGAGAGAGTGGAAGGACGTTGTGGCCCAGCCATCATGCTTATGCTTATGACGGATGCACCCAGTTTTCTAATATGTGCTTCTGAGATAAAAATGGGTGATTAAGCTCATTGATTCTTTTAGTCACATCTGAATATCAGCAGGAGTAATTCAAAATGAGCATTTAGAAATATCATGTATGTTGAGTAGCAGTTTCTTCAAAGAAACTTTTTCCTTTTCTCTTCCTCCTTTTCCTTCTCCTTTCTCTCTCTCTCTCTCTCTCTCTCTCTCTCTCTCTCTCTCTCTCTCATTTAGGATCTATTTGTTCTGGCTGATCTGTCAGGGTTTGAAAAAATTTAGAAAAATTACAACTACAGTAACAACTCAGGAGCATTTCATGTTGAGCCATAAATGACCACAATTCATTTCACTTTTTTTAGAATTAGAGAAAAGTTTGTTCTGTTTAATTTTCCTTTAGTCCTGATCTTGCAACTGATACCAGGGGCAGACAAAGGGACTTAAAAGGAAGGGGGAGTCTCCAAAGAGAATGGCATTGGAGTTGCTCTCTTTCTGCCTGTGCTAAATTCACCCATATTATTATTCAACATGAGAATTTCTTCTTCATTGCAATGAAAAGGACACGCAATTTTTTTCTGCTTTTTTTCTCTCTGGATCTGAGAGACAGGGTTATACATTTTTGTGGTAAGCATCACTATGGTGAGCCATCAACGAGTCAAGAGGATATAGACAGTCTGGTTAACCACGGGCTTACTTAGACAGAGTGTAGAGGAGTGGGCTGTGGGAGCTGACTTGGATGTGACACAGAGATAAAGGCTGGGTTATCTATGACAGTGATGAGCTTCACAAACGCTTTACTCAACAACAACATCTATTTGAGGGCAAAAGTTAAAACCAGCTACTGTATTGTTTGTTCCTCTGTCATTTCAGAACCTTTGGGAAATAACCTGAAACACTTTACTAAAGAAATATTAAACAAATGCTCAAGCCCAGTTGCCAATACTGTACCTCCTGATACAAAAAAAAAAAATGTATGTAATTTATAAACTAAATTGTAGCCTGCAAATATTTTTGTTCTTATTTTCTGGAATTTGCCCTTGGGCCAAATTGTTTGCCCATCACTGATATAGTGAAGTGGTAGAATGAATGAATGAATTCAAATATAAATATAATTTCTAATAATGGAGCTTTTGTTAAATTTGAGCAGCAGGTAGTTTGAGGTTATATTTTCTAGTACTTGACTTCTTTCACCTTAGTATAATGCTTTTAAGATTCACTCATGTTGTTTGGTGTCAGTGGTTTGTTCCTTTTTATTGTTAACTAGTATCATATGGCATAGATGTGCTAAAATTTATTCATTTCTGCGTCAGTTAATGAGCATGAGTGGTTTGCAGGTTGGGGCTATTATGACTAAAAATTTGCATATAGGCCTTTGTGTGGACATATGTTTTCATTTCTCTCAGGTAAACACCTAAGAGTAGGATGCTGGGTTTATGATACGTGCACATTCAACCTGCCAGGCTATTTTCCAAAGTGACTGTGTCATTTTTTATTCCCACCAGAAACATATGAGAGTTCCAGTTGCTCTCGCATCTTTGCCAGAGCCTAGTATAGTTAATTTTTAAATTTTAGTTACTTTAGTGGGTGGATAAGGGTATCTCAATGTGCTTTTAATTTGCATGTCACACTATATTGGTTTAAGCATTTGTGACAACAAAGATCTCTGTCCCTGCATTTAGGTGTTCTTTTTGAAGCCTGCATGTACAAGTGGCCAGTCCCATGTACTAGCAGCTCCATTTTAGACAACGCTTTATCAAAAAAGTTGATTTTTTCCCCCTATTTTTTATATCAACTTGTCCCGATCTTGTGAGGTTTCCTATGAGCCTCTCTTCACCAAGTGTATGACATCTTGTCATGTGTCCTTTAGTGAGTAATCTGGTTCCAGTTTTATCTCTTATTATTATGAGCCCACTTTTTGCTTTTCTCTTATCTCCTGGTAGATTAGCATTCACCTTTATTCTGAATCCCCCCGCCCCTACCCCCGGTGATACTGGGTTTTTCTGGCTTACATTTTTGTGCTACAGTCACTCAATCATAGTCATAGATTGAAAACTTCGGTCGATCACTGATTCTCCTTACTGATTTGGTGCTATACACAATGCCCGGTAATTCTGAGTTTTCTGCTCCATGGTAAATAAATGTCTTGGGATGGAAGCCTGAACAATAGAGCCCTGGACAGTTGAAGTCATATACTGGGTTGTTGGAAAAGTCATGATGCATGTTTGCGACAGATGGCACTAGTTCATTTTTGGAAGTACTACAGTCATTCGCATCTATGTTACAGCTATGTCATTTGACAGCTGACAGTTCTAGCTTCATTCTAAAAAAAATTGAGCCATTTGGTTGAGTTTTGGAGATTTTACAACAAGTTGAAGATGGAAGACCAAACTGTGCATTTTTGCCATATTTTACTGTTTTACTTCCGTAAAGGGAAGAAAGCGCGTTAAGCTTGTGAAAAGTTGCATAAAGTTTACAGTGACAATGCTCTACAAGAACGTCAGTTCCAACAGTGGTTCATGAAATACCGTGCTGGTGATTTTGATCTCAATGACGCTCCTCATCAGGGAGGCCCACTGAGGTTGATGACGACAAAATAAAGGCATTGATCGAGTCAAACCCACATTACATGACACGAGAGGTTGCAGAAACATTGAACATCCATCATTCAAGCATTCACGACCACCTGAAGAGGCTGGGATACATAAACAAGCTCGATATTTGGGTTCCGCATGAACTCAAAGAAGTTCACTTGACGGGGCATATAAACATCTGTAATGTGCTCATTAAACGTGAGGAAAACGACCCTTTTTTGAAGCGACTGATAACTGGTGATGAGAAGTGGATTGTTTACAACAACAATGTGGTGCACAAACAGTCTTGGTCCCAACGTGATGATTCGCCTGAAACATCGAAAGCAGACATTCATCAGAGGAAGGTTATGCTCTTGGTGTGGTGGGATTTTAAAGGTGTCATGTTTTTTGAGCTCCTACCAAGGAACCAAACAATCAATTCAAATGTGTACAGTTGACAATTGGACCGTTTGAATGAATCCATCATCCAGAAATGGACAGAGCTTGTTAATTGTAAAGGAGTTGTGTTCCATCACGACAACACGAGACCACACACAAGTTTGATCACCTGTCAAAAATTATTGGAGCTCGCTTGACCTTGTACCATCAAGCTTCCACTTGTTTTGCTTTCTTCAGAACTCCTTGCATAGTACAACGTTCAATTCAGATGAGGCTGTAAATCAGCACCTTGTTCAGTGTTTCACAAATAAAGACAGGTCCTTCTATGAACGAGGAATTATGAAGCTCACTGAAAGATAGCAAAAGGTTATCAAACAAAATGGGCAATATATCATTGATTGATCTTTGTTCTTTATATAAATAAATGACCTTCAAATTTTGGACACATAAAAGGAGGAAACTTTGCAGGCAGAAGCTCTGGCCTCTATGGCTGTAGAGGCCAATACTTTGCCAAACCACAAAACCAAGGTGGCTATGGTGGTTCCAGCAGCAGCAGTAGCTATGGCAGTGGCAGAAGGTTTTGATTACCCCCAGGAAAAAAGGAGAGGAGAGCCAGAAAAGTGACAGGGAAGCTACAGGTTACAACAGATTTGTGAACTCAGCAAACAGTGGTTGCAGGGCCGAGCTGCTACGAAGAGGACATGTTTTAGACAATATTCATGTGTATGGGCAAAAAACTCAAGCACTGCACTTGTGACTAATTATACAACAGGTTATTTTAGTTTCTGTTCTGCGGAAAGTGTAAAGCATTCCAACAAAGAGTTTTAATGTAGTTTTTTTTTTTTTGTACCCATGCTTTTTATTGCTAAATGTAATAGTCTGATCATGATGCTGAATAAATGTGTCTAAAAAACAAAAACCCTGGGTGGTTATTTGAGACTTTGGAAAGTGCAGTTTCAGCAAAGCAGTAAAGTCAAAAGCCAGAATGCATAGAATTAGGTAATAAGAATGTGGAGGAAACAAGGACAGATGTATATTTCAGTAAGCATGGAAGACAAATATATACCTACATCTGAACCATCCATTGCTCCTTCCAATAGAGAAGAGATGGGCTATTTTCCATGCTTTAGAACGCTCTTTTTTACCTTCATCCTCCAGCCATTTTCTCTGTTTATTTAACATGCTCAAGAATTTCCAGTCTTCAGAAAACAAAACCAAATAAACTACAAATACAGCACAGTTCCCAAGGCAATTACCCTATCGCCTTCTTTTTTACAGTCAAGCTACTTTGAAAAGAGCCTTTCTTGTGTCTTCCATTTCCTCCCCTTCCATTCACTCCTCAGTGTATTCTAATCTGATTTTGGCCTCTGCCACTCCAAAGAAGCATCTCCTTCTAGAGTTCGATGACTTCACTTTCACATCTAACATGCTTTTCAGGCCACAACTTCCTCGACATTTCTTAGCATTTGGTTCTGTTGACAAATTCCTCATCTTTAAATTTTCTATTCTGTTGACTTCCATTTCTGATTTTTCTTTCTACACGTTGGGTTGCTCTTTCTTACTCTCCTTCATTGACTCTTCTTCTTCCTCTTGATCCTTAGACATCAGGATTCTGCAAGGTTCAACCTTTAGCTGTTGGATCCTTTCACCCTGTAACTTCTCTTTAGGAGACACCAATGAGCACGTGGATTCTGATAATCATGTCCATGCCCATGCTGTGTTTTGGATCCTACCTGCTTTTGTCTGAGAGGCTTTACTCCCCAAGTTCCTCAAGCTCATATCTCTGCTCAAATAATTTCTCCATTTCCTCACTGAACATTTCCCTCTATGTGGATGTCCCACAAATATCTCAAATTCAATATGCTCAAAGTTAATTCACTACTCTCATTGGCCACTAACTTAATATTCTTCTTTCTTCCATTCCTTATCATACTGAAGGACATTGCCATCCACCCTGCTAACCAAGTCAGAAATCTGGGAGCCATCCTTGCCTTTCTCTACTTCTGCTTACTTCTCCCCCAACTTTCCCATCAGGTCCTATTGATTTTATCCTTAATACTTCTCAAATTTACTTCCTCTCACTATTTCCACTTCTACTACCTACCTGTGGCAGTCCATCCAGCATGAGGCAATGAGATAGAGGTCACCGTTGATATGAACCTTTTAAAGCTGCTTACTTTTAAACACAGACATATATAGGCTTCCCCTACATTACTATCAATGAGCTACGTGCTTTGAAAATCAACCTTGTCAGCTCTGCCCTAAATCATACACTTGGTGAGAGCTGATTCCTGAGGATGTGAGGAAGTACAAGGACAAAACATCACCCTGGAAGCCTCTAGGCCTCTTTTGTTAGTGTTAGCACCATCCTTCTTAATTGTTCTTTTTGTGACAGACTCTGAGCTTCTCAACCTGGATACTAAATGTGCCTTTGTAATCAAAGAAACAAGAAAAACCCAATGCCATGTCTCTGCTCTCTCCGATTGCCTAAGCCAGGGCTCTGCAAACTGCAGCTTGTAAGCCACATGTGGCTCTTTGGGCATGTTCCATCTCAAAAGTTTGCCGAACCCTGGAAGAGCCAATCCTTTCCCTCACAACAGTTTAAAATTATTCCAGAGCCATAAATATATTTTTACATAATCACCACTATATGAATAATATCTTTTGAAAATTTTATAAATGAAACTATGATAGTTTTATTTTCATTTTCAATTTTACTTCAGAGCCTGCAGCTCATGAGCCGCAGTTTGCTGACCCCCGGAGGCTCTTCCGTCTCAAATATTTGCCAACCCCTGGCCTAAGCCTTCAATTACTTTTGTCGCTTCTCTCTCCAGCTACTCTGAAATTTCCCAGGCACAGCTCAAATTCCTTGCGTGAAGCTCTCTTCCTGATCATTCCATCCAAAAGTGAAGCACCTTGCTTTTGAATGCCTTCAACATATATAATCTCTCCTACTCATTTACCTGCATCCTGCCGTGAGACCTGAATTCATTCTTCATACTCATCCTCCATGCCCACTCTCCCTGAGCGTATTAGGCTGTATGTTTTTTGAGGATAGGAACCTCATTGTTTATCCTTGAATATCTGCATAGCCATGTTGTTTTGCCCCAAATAAGTGCTCATTATAATTAAAACATTAAAATGGTTGATCCATGTTGCATTTGATCCATGGCTCTGTGGATGACAGTTGCTACTTCTGACAAAAAAAAGAAAAGTCATCTATTTAGTTATTTGGGCTTGCATTCATGGAGAACTATCAAGAAAAGCTGTTCAGTTGATGAAGTCAACTGCTCTCTGCCTCTTTGCAACTCTCCTTCACCACTGATGCTCTGAGATGCCTCCATTTGGTCCCAGTCCTTGTCGCCTACCTACCTGTATGCTTCTCTTATTAATCCCTGTCTTCTCACAGCACCCCCTACCAAGACACAAGAGCAGAAGAAGTCTGAGATTTGGACTCCAAGGATGAATGTTTCCCATGAATGTGAAAGAAAGAGGTATAGTTGTTGTAGCCAAACACAGAGCATGAGACTTGAAATGTGAGAGTAGAAATGAACAAAATGCAACACAAGAGTATTTTTCAGAAAATCATGTGAAATTTTCCTTCAGCACAGACCACTTGAGGTCCTTAGTGGCTAAGCCTTGGAACTTAGAGCAAAGGGATGCTGTATTCATGTAGGCCCTTTTCAGTCTCAACCTATAGCACAGTTCCTGTTTAGATCAGAGTAGCTTGGCTGGGGACTCTGTGCATTATAAGACTCTTTAAGTGAGAAAATTTGGAATAACAATTAGTTGTCAAGATGCTTCTCTATGAAAGCACTGGGCTTGAAGCCTCCTGAGTATGTCTGAATGGGTTCATTTGACTGATAGGATGATCAAAGCTGAGAGCTTAAGTAATTTACCCTAAACTCACAGAGCTAAATAACAAATGGAATGGGGATTTAAACCTAATCCTGCCAGGACCATTTGTCCTTTCAGCTCAAGTGCACAGGGCTCGGGGCTTATAAACTTTTCTAGAGCCTAAAAAAAAAAAAAATGTTTGAGAAGTAGAAAAGGAAATAATTGGCTCCAAAATGGCAAAGGAAAGTGATTAAAGAAAAACAAAGTTAAATTATGTGGTTTCACAGAATCAAATAGCATGGCAGTTAGTCAAATAAAAATTTTCAACTGGGGCAGGCCAAGTGGCACATTGGTTAGGAGTTGGCTTGGGACGCCAGCTCTGAGCAGCAAGGCCCCGGTTCGGATCCCACATATGAGGGCTAGTGACACTGCACCCTCTACAGCTAAGATGGTGAACAACTCGACCTGGAGCTGGGCTGCTGTGAGTTGCCGGTGACAGCATAGGCAGCAGTGGGGCTGGTCGGCAGCGGGCATGAGCTTTCCTGAGCCGCCGTGAGCGGTCATCCAATGGCTGGAGAGTGACTGCCTCAGCTGGGAAGAGCGCAATGATAATACCAACATGGGCCAGTGAAGCGACGTCCTCCACAACCAGACTGAAGAACAAAAGGACAGCAGCTTGTCTGTTCCCCTTCCCCGATTCCCCAATGCTTTTCCTGTCCCCCAATTCCCCAATAAAATCTTAAAAAAATTTTTTTTTCAACTGAAACACTTATATATAAATCATGCTTATTGTTGGCTATAGACGAATTTTTATGACTGGGCTTTATGTGTGGTGGGCCTTCAAAAGGAAGGTTGCCTAAAGCTTTGGAAAGTTATAGAATGGAACTATCTACTCACTCTACCCTTTAGAGAAGGTGTAACATTTGCCCTTGTTGGAGAACTTTTATTTCAGACAAACCAAGAGGCAAGCCATAAGAAAAAGGAGGAGGAGGTGGAGGAGGAGAAGAAGGGGAGGGGAGGGTGATGATACAGGGACAGGAGATAAGAAGAAGAGAAAGAAGAGGGAATAGTAGGCATCATCTTCTCTAGGGAGATGGTCCTATGTTTCCTTTTTACTGCCGTAAGAACCTAGTTAAAAACATGCCCAGGTGAAACATCCAATGAATACTCAAAAGAATGAGAAGACTCATGAAACTGGTAAAAAACATAATACACTGTGTCTCCCCATTCTTCCCTCTGGAGTTTGATTAGGGCTGACTAGAGGGCAGCAGTAGTGGTGCAGACTGACCTCCAAGTGGGACCCAAAGGGGAAGGGAATGGAGGGGCTTTTGCAGCAGAAGAGGAAACACACCCCAGCAACAAAACCAAGCATGAGGCAACACACTTTGACCCAGCTCTCCCCTAGTTTGGTCATCTCCCTGTTCATACTCCACCAAGATGTTACTGGTGACACCACGAGGTGACTCAGGGTTTCCTGTTGCCTGTGTTTACATATAGTATAGCCAGTTGCCTAGTAGATAAGAAAATAAACAATACAAATCATGTAAGTTTATTGAGCTTTTGCTACACCACAGGTACCATCACTATGCTAACAGTGTAATGAGCATTGTGGGTTGTTTCTATTGCTATCTTCTTTTTTAAGATGTAAAAATCAATGTTTCAAGACATCCAGAAATATTGCCTAAAGTCACAAAATTACTAAAGTTGAGGCCAGGTGCCAACCAGAGCTGTCCAAAGCAAGCTCATGGTTGCAATCGTGTGCTCTGCTGCCCCTGGCTTTGGTGAGTGAGAAGAGGCTTCCTTGTTCCACTCACTGATACATGAGGGTACCACCATTTGAGTAACCTTTTTGAGTTAACAGGGAAATAAAATGAAAATATGCATGGAGTGTTGGCACATTAATGTATCTCACTCATATATCAATATGGATTAGAAACCCTCTTGAAAGGCAGCTGAGAAAAAGAAGAAAAATAGAAGCTAGGTTTGTTCAGGAGAGGGGAACAAAGGGATGATTTTGGACACAGATTTTTTCTCACATTGCATAAGCAAGTTTGAATTTTAACTATTCTTCCCACTGCTTCCCAAATCATCGAAACTATTCTTAAAATGTCTACACTTTAAAATGTACACTTCTTTATCCTACCTTCTTCTCCCATTCTGAAATGAGGTGCCTTTTGAGACCTCATGTCTTGTATTTTGCTTTTGGAAATACGGTCACAGCCAGCATGGGGCACTGCAGTTGGAGCCTGCTGATAAAGCAGTGGGGGAAGTGGATCATTAGACAGACCGAGGGGAAGCCAGATGTTGTTTCGTTCACAACTTTGTCCAGAGCAGGCCTGCCGTGGGTCTGCAAACAGGGCTTCTTGGTGGACACTTTGAGTACCTTTCACAGCCCAAGATATCTGACAGTAGATACTTTGGGAAAGTAGGTGTTTCTTCCAACATGAAGTCCAGCCCAGTGCACTGTGTTAATAGGTGAACATATGAGCCACATTTGGAGATAAGGGGGACTGCAGAAAACCTTCTAAGACAGGAATGTGGGAAGCATGAATTTCCCTAGATCTTTGGGATTAACTTCAAAGTGAGATTTTTACTTTCCATCTAGGAAATGAGCTCAGGCTTTCTTGCTAGCGGCATAAGATAGAGCCCATGGACACAGCATTTCAACAGTGCAGCCTGAAGGGGAAGGGTGAGGGGAAGGTTACTCAAGTGTTCATGGCAAGGATGAATTTCTTGATGCTGAAAATGGAGGAACAGTGGTTGTGAGAATTCAGTGTGGTAACCTAAGAAGTCCCCTTGGCACTTGCCTGGCATATAGAACGGGTGTATGTATGTGGGACTTTTTTACTTCATCTTCCCACTTGTCCTTCACGTTGCAGTTATAGTGCTTTCATACCTGAAGAAAACTTGCTTGCAGAAAGGTCAGCCATGGAATGGAAGATGGGGGAAAACAGAAAGAAGGAAAAAATGTGCATATGTGTCAAATATTGCTGAGAGGTGGAGTAAGATGAAGAGTGAGAAATGACAATGAAATTTGGCAGCGTGGAAGTAATTGGTGACAGGAACTGTTTTGGGGGAAAGCTTGATTAGAGTGAGTTTTGTAATATTTTAAAATCCTTCCCAATACAAGCGGTAGAAAACTCGTATTACTATCTTAGCATATCAGTTTGTGATGCTTTGATGTTTAAAAGTTTCTGAACCCAATTTCCTCCTGTCTCCCCACTTCTGCCAAAACTGCCACCATAACTTGTTTTTGATCCTGCTGAATTTATTTTTCATCTGAGATACTACAAAGCTGAGCAAGTGATGGAGATGTGGTCATGATGACCTAATTTGATCAAGATAAATAGTCCATTTGGATAAGTAATGCACAAAGTAGCTTATCAAGCCCCTCAACATGAATGGCTCCTTCATACTGGTGTAGAACAAACACAATATATATGCCTGCAGGTTTTAATCCTAGGGATCTGATCCTAGGAAACTGATGCAACATCAAAAGGATGAAAGCATATGTTTATTTCAATGTTGCTTTGTGTGAGTGAGATATTTCTCCTGATGTTTTGAATATGAAACTTTGTTTTTGAAGTGAATTATTTGCTAGATTTTGTAGTTTTTTTCAGCTTGAATGGATTCTTATCTTACTGTTTAGCTACTTGGGTATGCTGCCACAAGGGGGCTCAATGAGCCACGACCATGGCAGCCAATCGTTCTCTTTTGGTGTGAGGTTCTAGGTTTTGGATATTGATTATTTCATAGAGCTATTATCATATAATCTCATATTTTCCACTCATTATACTATTTCATTAAAAATTGAAATGACTTTTTCAAATTACCAAATAACTATTATTATTATTATTATTTTAATTAAAGTTTATTGGGGTGACAATTGTTAGTAAAGTTACATAGGTTTCAGGTGTACAATTCTGAAATGCATCATCTATATAGCACATTGTGTGTTGACCACCCAGAGTCAGTTCTCCTTCCATCACCATATATTTGACCCCCTTTACCATCATCTGCCACCCCCTTTACCCCTACCCCCTGGTAACCACAAAACTATTGTCCGTGTCTATGAGTTTTTGTTTCTTCATTTGTTTTTCTTGTTCATTTGTTGCTTTCAATTTTATATCCCACATATCAATGAAATCATATGGTTTTTTACTTTTTCTGTGACTTATTTCGCTTAGCATAATAATCTCAAGATCCATCCTTGTTGTCACAAATGGCACTATTTCATCTTTTCTTATGGCAGAATAGTATTCTATTGTGTATATATACCACAACTTCTTTATCCAATCATCTATCGAAGGACACTTTGGTTGTTTCCATGTCTTGACCACCATAGATAAAGCTGCAATGAACATCGGAGCACATATATATTTACAGATAATTGTTTTCAGATTTTTGGGGTAGATACCCAAGAGAGGGATTGCTAGGTCATATGGTAATTCTATTTTTAATTTTTTGAGGAATCTCCACAATGCCTTCCATAGTGGCAGCACCAACCTGCATTCCCACCAATAACCATTATTTTTAAAGCTGTCAATTTTCCAATCATAAAGGCACCCCCATTTAAAAAGAAATAGAAGTTTATTTAAAATCAAATTATAAAGAAAGCATTAAAATTATCCATTCTCCACGACCCGGAGTATTTCCTGTTAGTATTTGTAGATTTTTTCTTCCTGTTTTTTAATGCCTTATTTCAAGTAGTTGAACTATTTTCTCTCTCATATTGATTTTTATGCAAGTATTTATTTATATTACAGTGTAAATATTTTAAAAGTTTTCATGATGTTTTGTGATAAACTATGATAGTTTTGTACACAGTTTTGTTTGTGTACTATTTTTACATTAGTTTGCTCTGATAAGTTTCTGGAAGTGATCCAAAGAGCATGAACATTTTTAAGGTTCTTGAATTTAATTATAAAATTTCTTTTTTTTAAATGTAATTTTTAATTTTTTAACTTTTCAGTTAAAGTAATACTTGTGACCCTGTCTTGTCTGGATTTATAAATTAACTGTTCAGAGTTAACAAGAAATGGATTCTTCTATTGAATTCATATAACATTTAGCTTGTAACAAACACATTTTTATCTTTTCCATTATTATATAGCATTCAAAGAAAATAAAGCTGTCTTGAGATTTAAAATATGAGAAATCTATGCCAAGAGTTTTAAAAAGTGCATTAATCAAGGTACAGTTTAACTATTAACATACATATGTTCCATACCTGAATTCTATTTAACATGGACGTTAGCCTTTGTTAGATTTTTCCCCATGTAAAATTTCTTTTTAGAATGTTGTGCCCATTAACACTTACTAACAGTGAATAATTGCTTAATTTAGCAATTCTTGCCAACACTGTATTATAGTTAAAAAATAAACTTTATTAATACGATAGACAAAAGGTAGGTAATTATTTAATATGAATTCATTTGATGATTAGTCATTATAAATATTTCTGCATGTGCTTCAAAGACATTTTGATGGCTTATTATGTTGTCAGTTTATATCTTCTCTCCTTTGAGCGGATGTTCATAATGCTTGTTTTATCAATTAACATAACCTTGTCATATTCATTCAGTCAATAAATCTCTACTAAGCACCTACAAGGAGCCAGACACTGTTTTAGACACTGGGGATACAGCAGTGAACAAAGCAGACCAAATTCCTGCCTGCAAGGAGCTTTCATTCTGGTGAGGAGACAAAAAGAATAAATAAGTGAAACAGTATAGTAGAAGGAGGTGAATGCTACGGAGAAAAATAAATCAAGGAAGTTGGAGAGGGAGTAGTAGGGTGGTTAGAGAAGACTTCACTGAGAAGATGACATTTGCCCAAAGACTCAAATAAGGGGGTGGGGGGGGGAGTTTCTGAGGTTATCTGTTAGTGGAAGAGTGTAACAGATGGAGGGGACAGCAAAGTCAAAGGCCTGGAGGTGGGAGTGTGTCTAGTATTCAGGTTATTAGTCTAGGTATTAACCTCCTGCAGTACTTATGACAAATGCTTTTTCAATTTGTTTTTTGCCTTTCAGTTTAATGTGTTAACTTATAGCTGCTTTATAGTTTTGTGTAGCTGAATCTGTTATTTTTTTCCTTTGTGGCTTTTTCTATATCTTTTTAAAACTTTTCATTATGAAATGTATCATCTATGCAAAGGAATGCATACAATGTATGTGTACGATTTAAAGAATTAAATAAAAACAAACGAAATCTGAACACCCCAAACCTTACAACCCAAGTTAAGAAGCGAAACATTGCCTGCCAGGACTTGAAGCCCTGATGCTACTCCTTTCCCCATCGCTTCTCTCTTGAAGGGACCACTCTTCTGACTTTTGTGTTCATTTTCCCCTTGCTTTTCTCTAGAGTTATGTCCCACTTATATTTGCACTCTTAAATGACGTATTGCTTAGTTTTGAAAAACCAAGGGGTAAACACAAACCTAGCTGATGAGAAGAGGCAACAATTCCACTGTTGGGGAGGCTCTCATGAGCCCAATTGAATCCTTGATCTTGGTCATGGTCTGGCTTCAGCTTCCCTGAGAGTCTGCAGGGAAAAGGCAAAAGTGAGAAGTTTGGGGAGGGCAGGACTGAGACGCAGAAAACCCTGGGAGGGTTGGGGCGGGGCCAGAGAAGTAGGGCTGGTCAGCTGTCCCCAGAATCCGTGGCAGTGTTGTATTTGGGATGCGTCTACTGATCCAGAGGTCTCACTTCCCAGCACCCTTTATATCCATGAGATAAAAAGAAGGCTGGGTTCCTGTTTTACCACAAAGAGGAGACAAGCTCACTGACCAGGAACACCTCACTTGAACTTTGATGTGATGTTTTATTCTGTTCGGGCTGCTATCACTGAATACCAGAGACTAGATAGCTTCTAAACAACAAATTTATTTCTCACAGTCCTGGAGGCTGAGGAGACCAAGGTCAAGGTCTGGTAGATGACTGCTTCCTGGCTCAGAGGCAGTTATCTTCTTGCTGTGTCCTCACATGGCAGAAAAGGCAAGTGAGCTCTCGGGGGGTCTCTTTTACTTATTTTTTTTTAAGATTTTTATTGGGGAATTGGGGGATGGGAACAGCCCTGGGGAATTGGGGGAAGGGGAACAGACAAGTTGCTGTCATTTTGTTCTTCAGTTTAGTTGTGGAGGACATTGCTTCACTGGCCCAAGTTGGCACCATCATTGCGCTCTTCCTGGGTGAGGCAGATCAGTTGCCAGCTTCTGGATGGCTGTTCACTGTGGCTGCTGGCTGCTCACGCTGGCTGCTGGCTGCACACGGTAGCCCATGGCAACCCATTGGCCGTCGCAGGCGACTCACAGCTGCCCAGCTCCAGGTTGAGCTGTTGTTCAGCATCTTAGCTGTAGAGGGCAGTGTCACTGGCCCTCATATGTGGGATCCGAACTGGGGCCCTCTTGCGTCCCAAGCCAGCTCTTAACCAATACTGCAAGTTCTTGACCAATACTACAAGTTCTTGACCAATACTGCAAGATATTGCAGGTTGTTGACGTCCAGCAGAAGCACAATCAAGGTAAGCAAGCTGCTCTATATTTTTGTTACTAAGTCTGCCATGCCCAGTTTCCAGTTTTCAAAGGTAGGTCAAAGCAGACACTTTGGTGGCAGGGAAATGAGTGTCTTAAACTAACCCAGGCAGCTGGGCAAGGAGGAGACAAGAAAAAATTCATCAACTCGTAGCCCAGGGAGGCCAAGTACAAATAACAACAATCTGGGATAGGCTTACCTGGCCCTTCTGTCCTCAGAGTCAAAAGAGAGCTCAATAGCAGTGGGGATGTTTCTGATAACAGTCTTCAACATGTCTGTCTCTTGAGTCATATGGCTCCAATCTAGACTGGGTGCCCTCACTGCCTGGTGCACAGCTGTCATCCTGGAATCTCCTTTGCTGTCCTGCCAGGAAGTCCCTTTGCGTCTTTCCTATGCTGACTTTCTGTTTCCTATACTCTGTATCTTCTTGTGTCTTGGTTGACTCTCTTATTTTGATGGGGCACATCTTTAGTTTCTTGAGAAAGGTTGTATGAGAGGCAATTTATTTGAGGTCTTGCATATCTGAAAATGTCTTCTTTTCTTCCCTCATAATACCACTTCACTCTGCTTGAAGTTTTCTGTCAGAAATGATTTTCCTTCAGAATCTTGAATGTATTATCCCACTGCGTTCTATATTCTAGGGTCTTGGTTGGGAATTTTGAAGACATTTTGACTCTTGGTCCCTCATACTTGATTTTTTTTCCTCAGGAATCTTGTAGAATTTTCTTTTTGTCTTAAGTGTTCTGAAATTTCACTAAGATATGCCTTGGTGTGAGTTTTTTTTCGTTCAGATTTGGCATTTGATGAGTCCTTCCCTGGCAACTCATATTCTTTAGCTCTGGGAGTTTTCTTTCATATGTTTTGTTGCTGATTTCCTCTCCTGCTCTCCTCACTATTCTTTCTTTCTATTTGGATATAGTTATTTCTGAATTGGCCCCTTTTCTTATCTTTCTTCCTTATTTTTCATCTTTTTGCTCTACTTCCTGGAAGATATTCTCAACTCTCTCTTCCAGCATTCTGTTGACTGTTTTATCTCTGCTATCATGATTTTAATTTCCAAAAGCATCTCTCTCTCTCCTCTATTTTCTTTTTTAAATTAGTATCCTATTTTTATTTCATGGATGTATTATCTCCTCTATCTGAGGATGTTAATTATATTTTTAGATAGTTTTCTTCTTGCACATTTTCTGTTTTCTCCTAATAGCTCTTTTCTATTTGTTTATTTTGGTATGTCTTCCATAGGATTTTTTCAGATGCCTGTTGGAGATTAAGGTAAAAGCTGATTGGAAGCTCAGTGTGTGGGGGTAAATTTCTAGACTCTGAGTTTCCCAAAAGGGTGATCTGGATGGGCCATCTGGGGGATCCCTCCTGAGTATCTTTAGCCTCTCCTTTTAGACTGGCCAGATTTCTCAATCTCATGCCAGAAGGTAGAGGTTTTATTACTAGAAACTGAGGGGTAAAGAGGCCTGAGGATAGGATGTTCCTCAGCATTCGGAACCTATGTGACCACTTAATCTTTCTGTTTTTATGGTACCACACCCTCACCTGTGCTGGTAGACCCAGGTCCAAAGGCCCGCTTTTTTACTCTCTCCAGAGATAAACCCCCAACATTCTGTTAGGGTTAGGTGAAGTGTTTGACTAGCAGATGGAGGTTGAAACTGCAACCAGGGATCAAGCTGCTGCTCAGACAGCTTTCCCTACAGACCTTCTGAACCTAAGTCCTCCCCTTTACTCCAGGCTCCAGGAAACTGGATGCTGCCAGGGCCTGAGTCTTCAGAAGATTCTGGGGTATAAATTGGGTTGGTTCTTAGCTTCCCTTCTGACAGCATAGGATTTTTCTCTCTCAGTTTTATGAAATCAGCTTTCACTTATCCTCTGCTTTCCATTTATAAAATTGTGTTGCTTTTGTCTATTGGGTTTATTTATTTATTTTTATCATCTCTTTATTGTAGTTTTAGTGCAGTTTCAAGATGAAGGAAAATTAGATGTTTAATCCACCTCGTTAACTTGGAAATCTCTTCATGTCTGTGAAGTTTATAGGTTCTTTTGCCATTCAGATATTTGGCAAACATTCAATATCAATTGTATTTTAATTTTTCAGGATATAGAAAATTAAAAATGCTTACTGTTTGTTTTTAAAGTGATGTACTCACTGTAAAAAAATTGGACTACATAGTGAAATGTAACAAAAATAAAAATTACCTATAATCTCAATGGGCAGAGAAATTATTTTTTTCACTTTTTATAATTGGTGGTTATTATTTTTGTATATTTTACTCTATAATCTATATGGAGTTCTTTGTGTGATAAAAGGATTTCTTTGCATGATATGATGTATGATGTAAGGGAAAGCTATATCTTGATTTTATTTCTCTTCCAAATAGTTAATAAATAAACCCCAACCTATCCACTAAGTAATTTCCCCTTGTACTAATTTGTGATGACAGTTTACTTTTGCCATATTTTAGATTCATTATATAAGCCATAACATATTTCTTGGTTATTTAATTTGTTCATTGCTTTTTCTATTCTCATACTATATGCATTTTAAATTGCCAACATTTAACTAAGTTCCACTCTCTGATAGGAAAAAAATTCAATGATTTAAATATTCTCTGAAGAGTTTTCGAAATTTGTTACCACGAAAAGCCTTATCAGGATTTGGTTGGTATTGCATTAGACATAGAAATAAATTAGGTACAGCATGGTGATTATAGTTAACAATACTTGTATATTTGAAGTTTCTAAAAAAGTAGATTTAAAAAGTTCTCATCAAGCACACCACACACACACACACACACACACACACACACACACACACACACAGTAGCTATGTGAGGTGATGCATATGTTAACTAACCTTTATTTTTTTCAATTTCTTTTATCTTTTGGATTTATTTTAAAGGCATTTATAAGCATTATTTAGACATAGTTCAATGTATACCTAGTGCCAATGCTCACAGAGGGTCCAGGTTATAAGGAATATAATGAATGAGGTGCCCATTCCTGAATTCTCAGCTTTGATTCATCTCTCAATCACCTAACATATACCTCTGAATATTGCTTTTACAAAGAAGGGTGCCCACATTGCGTTTTTTTCTGTTCTTACCTGCTTGAGAAAGTCTTCCTGTTGACTTTACAGAATGTTATTAGATAGAGAATTTTTGGTTGAGTTATTTATTGTTTTATTTAACAAATTTTTATTGAGAACCTACATGTGCTATAAATGTACTTTTTTTTGTAAGCAAAATTTGTATTAAACCATTACATACAGAGAAATGTGCAACTCCTAAGTGCACAAAACAAAATTTCACAAATGTATCATTTGGTGATCAAAGAAGACTTGCCTAAGCAGGGGCTGTCTGACCTGTACTTTCTCTCTTTTATCGCTTTGAAGAGTTTACTCCATTACTTCCTGGTGTTTCATGTGGAAAAGTCTGACATCAATATACTTTTGACTCCTGACTTGGTATTTTGTATTTTTCTCCTGGGTGTTAGCCTTACATCTTTATTTTTAAAAAGAAATGGTTGAATACTCGTATATTTGACAGTAGTCTCTTTTAATTAGTTTGGTCTAAACCTGGCTTTCAGATTCACTTAAAAACATAATTTTCCCAAACAGAGAATCTTTTCTCTTATTATAACTTTCTTTATTGTAACTCTTTAATGTATTCAGGTTTTTTTTATTTGAAATTTCTGTTTTTCACATAGTTTATCTCTGCTCCCTATCTTTTATACCTACTATCAATTTATATTTATCATCCATTTATTTCTTTGCTAGTTTTCATCTGCATTCCAAGAGAACATCTCAAGTTGGTCCTCTCCAACAGGACTTTAGATGGTTGCCAGACAGAATGTACCAAAGTCACTCAGTGAACTTGTCACTGTTCCCCAGAGATATGTACCCCTATTTAACTGCGATGAGAAATGGGGAGACCAAGAAGGAGATTCCAGGTAAACAACAAAGATAAGCAGAGCCCCAGGTGTGGAAACCAGTTGGGCATGGCATTGCGTGCTAGTGGTGGAGAGGGATAAAATGGTTTGGAGAATTGTGAGAGGTGGGCTGGGCCAGGTCATGGAGTAGCTTTTAAGTCATGCAACAGAGTTTGCACTTTATCCTAAGACATAGAGGAGTTACTGAGAAGTGGTCAAGGGGAATTATGTGATCAGGTTTGCATTTTAGAGAGAATACTCTTGAAACATGGAGAGAGATGGAACAGAGTAATAATTATTGCATGATTGATTGAGAACCTACGGTGCTTAGCAGTGTTCTTTTTTCTTAAGCAAATTTGTATTGAACCATTACATACATACAGAGAAATGTACAACTCCGAAGTGTACCCATCAATAAAATTTCACATATGTATCATTTGGAGGTCAAAGAAGACTTGCCTGAGCAGGTACAAAACACAAGTGTGCTCCAGTTCATTGTAAGGTATGTCACAAGAAAATTACTTGTTATATAGTGTGTTATTAAAATACCGGTATTTTTAAAGAATATGTGTATTTTAAAGTAGAGTAGATTGAAAATTATTCTTATAATAATATTATTGTCAAGTTAAATCTAGGCTTTCTTACCCTAGAAAGTGACCATGTAACAGCTCAGCCATTTGGAATTGTGTAACTGTGCAAGTTTGTATGCATGCTCCTTAATTCATATGTCCTGGGGCAGAGGTGCTATGTGCTCACCAAGTCTCATTTCAGTTTCCTTTTTTGATATTCAGAAAGATTGCATTGTCCCTGTCTTCACTGGTGTTAATTTGGGTCTGTGTGACTGAGTTCTGGCCAATGAGATTGGCCCTTAAAAGCTACATATATAGTAGTTTTCTGCCTTCTCTTTTCTTTTATTGGCTGCATATTTCCAACAGCAATATAATGTTGGCCACATTTTAATTTAAAATTCCTAGTAGCCACATCAAAAAAGTAAAAAGAAGCAGGTGCATTCCTAATAATTTATATTCTAATAATACATTTAACACAACACATCCAAAGAATTATCATTTCAACATTTATCAGTATAAAATTTAGCAAGATACTTTACATTTCAAAAAATATTGAAATGGATGAAGGTGAGTGAAGGTACAAATTTCCAGCTATAAGATAAATAAGTCCTGGGATGTAATGTACAGCATGGTGACTTTAGTTAACAATATTATATTGTATAGTTGAAAATTGCTAAGAGAGTAGATCTTAAAAGTGC
>NW_017731638.1:1452180-1461892 GCF_001890085.2 Hipposideros armiger | reverse complement strand
AGAAACAACTGTGATTTTATTCTTGCAGTGTTCAATGTGAACAACATTCCCAAGATTTCCAGTTTTTCCATTGACTTTAACTTTCTCCCGTAGAAACTGTTCAAAATTTCCAGAATCAAAAATACCATCTTCTACTGGATGAGTAAGGTCCAAACCAAACTTCCAGACTGACTGACTTCTTAGGCTTCTTGACTTTCTGCGGCGCCATCTTGAAGACAGGCTTCAGAATATTTTTTCAGTCTCCTAATCTCTTATATCCTGCCTATCTCTGATAAGACTGCTGATGTTCTGTACATAGGTAAAATGCATGCTAAGTGTGGTGGTAGCACCTTTCTGTGTGAGCCACACATTAAAATTATGACTCTAATAATTGAGCTTTTGTAAAGAATGACTTTAAAAAATAACAACAAAAATATCTTTGAAATCACTTTACACTTTTAACACAACTCAATTGGGACTAGCCACATTCCAAGTGCTCAACAGCCACATGTGGTTAGTGGCTATATTGTATTAAACAGTGAAATTCTAGCTAGTGCTGCTATAAGAAGGCAGAACCTGACTGTCTTTCAGCCTGCGTCCCTGAATGTCTGAGTGGAGCAAAGCTCCCTGAGGATCCCTGATGGACAGTAACATGAGCAAGAAATGAACCTTTGTTTATTTGGGCTTTGTCTCTTAACAGCTTCTAATTACTTACTCTGACTAAGCTCCCCCTAAAGTTTGAGAGACATTGAATTATAAACTGTAAAAAACAAAGCATAAACACCAGTTAGGCTCATATTAAAATGCAATTTTATTTTTTTAAATTTACTTTTTATCTTTAAAAAAATTTAAATTACAGTTGACATACAATATTATATTAGTTTCAGGTATACAACATAGTGTAAAATTCAACTTTAATAGCAACTTTTGAGTTAGGGAGGAGGGAGAGACCCTAGAGAACGCATGAGGGATTTGTCACTGTTTGGATGAGGGCAATGAGTGACAGAGAAATCTAGCCTTCTCAGATGAGTAGGTGATGTTATTTGAATAGATAAAATAGGTGGTAGGAGAAGCTAGTTAGGTAGTAGAGCTAGTGAGTTTGGATTTGTCTCTGTTGATTTTGGGGTGTCTATGGATTCTTGGTTCAAAGTTGACATCGATACTGTCTGCTACATAACAGGTCAGATGTTGATGTTCTTACTTTCAAGGAACCACAAACTGGTTTAATAGATAATGCCAATATAGTATGTAAGAATAGTGATAAACGATACCCACAGTGCTCTTGGAGTCCAGAAGAGAGGGATCTAATCTAGGATTACTGGAGTGATGGCTCTGAGAAGGCTCTCTAGAAGAAATGATACCTAATTAGAGTCTTAAAGCATGAGCAGAGCAGTGGGGATAGGACAGAGTGAGGGAGGGCAGGTTCCTTATTTTATTTATTCTAATAAAATACTGCATACTGGGTGACTTATAAACAATAGAAATTTATTACTTACTGTTCAGGAGGCTGAAAGTCTGAGATCAAGGTGCCAACATGATTGAGTGAGGGCTTTCTTCCAGATCGAAGGCTTTTTGTGGTATCCTCACCTGGCAGAAGGGGTGAGGGAGTTCTCTGGGGTCTCTTTCATAAGGGCACTAATCACCTCCCAGTGGCCCCACCTCTTAATCTCATCGCTTTGGGGGTTAGGTTTTAATAGATGAATTTTGGGGGCAAACATTCAGACCATCACAACAGGGTATGAATAGAGGAATGGGAGGGGAGAGGTGATAAAGGCACTCAAGGTAGAGGGGACCACGTGATACAGGCCCTGAGGTCAAGAGCAGCATGGTGGTCGCAATAAGAATTTCACTGTGATTGCAGTGTAAAACATCAAGGAGGAAGTGGCATGAGATAGAGCAGGGGCAGGAGCAGGGCCGGATTATGGAGGGCACATTTTGTCCTGTCTAATTTTGTGCTACAGATGTTGGAGGATGAATTGAGGAGGACTGAGGCACCAGCAGCAAGGATAGGCGGGAAGCTGTTGCAATAACTGAGGGGAAAAATGAGAAAAGATGAAATCCTGAACCTGCACAGGGAAGTGGTTAATTTGAGAACTTCAGGAAGTTAGTGAGTTTTGTGATGTGTGGGTGTTAGGACTGAGGAAGAGAAAGAGGGAAGAGTCAGGGATGCCTCACAGATTTCTAGCATAGATGATTGAGTGGGTAATGGTGCTAACTGGGGAAAATGAAGATAGAATAAAAACAGTGTTTATCAGGGGAAGGGAGACTTGGAGGGCAACTGCCTCTCCCCACCCATAAAAATTTCCAGGAATACAATCTAGTGGGAAACAAAGGTTCAGGACTGTGGATATATATATATATATATATATATATATATATATATATATATATATATCCTTTTCTGGCCCTCCCTTCCAAAACAAAACCAAATTTTTATTTTCTCCGTCACCGTTCAGGGAAAACTGAGTGATGAGCAGCAGGATTTAGTGAGGGGTTTTAAAGCATAAAGGCTGTGAGAAACTTTCAGTGGCAGCTGCCTGTGGATCTCTTGTATAAAGGTTATGACAGGAGGTGGCAACAAAGATCAAGATGTAAGCACGCAAATGACACTGAAAGGAGAGAGGCTGGAGAAGTCGACCTCCGGGTTTAGAATTGGAGAAGCAGAGAAAAGCCATGGGCCTCTGGGTGGGGCTGGAGCATGTGGGAGAATGGGGTACAGAAAATGGTTTTTCAAGAAGCAGGGAGCCTGTGGGACCAGCCTGAGAATTTTTAGGGGCCTCCAGAAGTAGGACAAGACAGCATGCTGGGCCATGATGTGGAAAAATGGTTGACTCGAAACTTGACACTACTCTGGAATTGAATGTGATTCAGTGTTTATTTTACTTGGGCTGACATTTTCTCATACTTCAAGTTTGTTTCACCCCAGTGGCAATTTTCTGTGTTCTGGGGTGCACTGGATCAGAGGCTGAGAAAAGGGGTTGTCCTAGGGGTATGGCCTGAGGAAGAGGAAAACATTCCTTTCTAGATCCCTGCCTGGCATTAATTTTTGAAAGAAGCCTGAGTTTGGGGAGAGACTGGATATTCTAGTCTGAAAACTATGTCTTCTCCCAAAACTTCCTCCTTCCTGTCAAACCTCAGGTCATATTTTTTAAGAAGGTCTTTTTTATTCTCTGAATGATCTTTAATAATGACATGCCATTTTCCCAGGGCCATTATTTTTATTTGCTTAATTCACTTTGGAATACTTGAATCCACAGCCTTGGCTAATAGTAGGAGAGCCTTGGTCTTCTACTGTCTTGAAGGCATATAAAATTGAGAACTTGGACTTGGATGGGTGGAGGGGGTGTTGTTACTCAAAGGCGTGTTTTGTTTTTACTCCATGAGAGAATTTGCATACTCCTCCAAAGAGAGAAGAGCTGAGCTGCCTGAAGTACTTTTAATGAGAAAAAATAAGGAAACAAATTTTCTTCCCAAACTTTATTATTACAAATTGTTTTTATTACAAGGGTTTAACAGAGTAGAGAGTCACACTTGTTGTCTCTCTTGTGAAACCTCAAGAATTTACAAAATTAAGTTAATAAATATGAAATTAAGTATAGTTTTTTTTTTCCAGCCATGTCATGTACTGCTAACAGACAAAGAGGAGAAAATCCTGTAGTACAAATTCAGAAATTTTCAACTGCCATTTAATCCTATATAGGATTTCCCTAAGCAGAACAGATAATCATACAATTTTACCTTTCTCTTAAGACTTAAGGCACATAAATAGATCCATAAATAGCTCATATAAATATAGGTTTTACCTTTTAAATAATAAAATTTATAAGTCTGGCATACTGCCTGCTTAAAAAAAATACAAAATACAAAAAAAAATACAGAATTCATTAAAAAATAAATTTGGGGCCTAAGATTCTCAGGGCCTTTTAAATACATAAATAACTTAAAGCACTTAGAAAAGCAAACAAGAAGAAAATTGGTACTCAGCCTAAACATTCCTCCTTAGGGAGAGGGAAAAATGATTCAGATTCCATCTCTGAATCAAAGTGTTATCTCTGAAACTTCAATTGAATGAACTTGCTTAAGAACCCTGGTGAGTTTTGTCAGAAATGGGGCTGGGTCTACTCCCCAGAAAGCCTTAACTGATTCGGGGAACTGGAGTTAGACCAGAAACTCTTAAGCCTCACGGACCATGGCTCTGACACAGGTACAGCCCACATCCACCATCATCTTCTCCAGCTGGAAGGAATGGGGGCAGTGCTGAGGCTTTCTTCTCAGGACCAGGATCTCTTGCTGGATGGGAACAGAGTTCAGGTGGTGGTCTAGGTTTCCTTCAGCATTGACACAGAACAAGTAGCGGCACTTCGCCTCCCAGATCACAGGGGGATATCTGTCAGGGTCCTCATTGGGCCTACAAAGGAGACAAAAGCCAGGGAGAAAGTGAATTACTGGTAATGCAGAGGGAAATCAAACAGGAATAATCTCAGGGAGAAAAATTCACAGGGTGACAAATTATAGGCATTGCAAATTCTCTAAGAGCTGTTAGCCTGAAAAAGAAGTAGTTTCAGAAAAACTTGGATTTTTAAGCACGTGAAATGTTTTAGACAAAAAACAATAATCTTTTCCTCCCTAATTTCTTTGAAGAATGAACAAAATAAGATAGATAGGGACTACAGAAGGGATTTAAGTTTCACACAAAGGATAATTTTTTGGGAGGGTACATTTGATAGATGGAAAAAGACCAAGGGAATCATCCAGGAATAAGACAGCTGTTAATCTGATCTAATGAATCCTGTCTTTGAAACATGGAATACATCAAAATTTTATCTGAGAGCACATTCTTAGAATGGAGCCCAGAGCTGATATGAAAGGCTGGAAACAAAAGCTTAAGCCTCTCTATAAGCTCCTCTTTTCTTTCTCCTCCAGCTGAGTGAATGATTTGCTTTGAGTTTGAGTTCATTTATTTGAACTATTCTTAGTAATGGGAAGAGGAGAAGAAACCCTACAGTCAAGTGAATCTGTAGGCACCACACAACTGAAACTTATTAGCATAAAATCAAGTTATCAAAATACATTTGGTGTTTAATTCTTCATGGGGTCTAAATACTAGATATACCAAGGACACAGCAAATATAGGGCTGTTGGGGATATAGATTAAGACTAACTTAAAAAGAGATGGAAATACCCAATATGATACTTCCTCCACTGGGATTCAAGCTATATTTTCCCAGTGCTAATCAGACACACACACAAAAAATTCCAGTTAGTTACTAGTTATTTTCAAGAAACCTTCTCAATAGTATCTCTGGTAAAGAAAGAAAATTCAAACATTAATCCTCTATAATAGTGTCTATTTTTAAAAATAGACTTGGGGTATCATAAAGATTAGAATGATGACCACTATTAATTTGGGTGGGTTTTTGGTGTCAATGACAATGAGATCTAATAAGATAGGAATTGGGAGTGGGGATATCCTGTGCTCTATCAAATAAGTTTATAGAATGAAAGTTTGAGAATCATTGTTTTGCACAATGGCCCTTACAGGTTTGAGTAAACCCGAAAGTGAGTAAAATCACCCTCGAGGTGATTTAACGGGCAGCCTGATGCACAAAAGGTAGAAGAATACATTTTTTTCATTTTTCTGGGGCCTTACGTACTGGAGATTCCAAGGTGAGATGGATCGGTTGTGGTAATCGAAGGGCCTTCTGGGATTCGTACCCCGGTTAAGAATGTTTAGGTTGATCTTCACACTCTGAGGAAAGCTGTTGTCCTCGGTGTTTGGGCATCCTGGATTTTGTGGGATTATTACTCTTGCCTTCACTATAGCCAGCAGACTCACCAGCAGCAGCAGCGACTGGAGCTGAATGGGAAAGGAGAGAGAGGTGAGAGGCTGGGTTAATAGGTGGTTTTGTTAACAAATTTTGATGATTGTATTTCTAATCATAGAGAACATACTATGTTCCAGAGCAATCTATTCTAAAATTTCAGATCAGTTAAATGAAAAACTGATTAGGTGACCAAAAGAATGTTAAGACCATGAAGTTTTTACCAGTCTTGAACATTCTTTTGATTTAGGAAAGATACATTACACATTGGCTGGCAGTAATTTTAGTAAAAATGGCAAGTCATCACCCTGTCAGTACACGCATCATTGCCAGATCATTGAGGGTAATATTGACCTTGATATTCTAGGAGGAAATGCCTTCCTTCACCATTGTTCTCTGTGCTAGCAGTCTGTGAAACCCTATGTGAAGTCAAATGTGCACTTACGAAGAAAGGGCCATAGAAAATCCATGTGGTATCAGTGTTTGTGTTAGAAATGCACTTGGTACCCTGGAAAACATCCAACCAAACACTGGGTCCCCTTTTGTTTTTGTAGGCATATTTTACAGTTTTCTAAGTTTATGTGTATTGATTCTGTAATCAAATTACATTTCAAAAAAGATATTTTAAAAATATAAGGCCTGTATACTCTAAACCACAGTTATACATGTATCTGATGAGAACAAATGGGTTTGGTGTTCCAAGACTATGGTATGATAATAGGATAATGGAAAGAAAAGTCATTGCCACAACTTATGAAATCCTCAAGGATAACGACCCATCTTATTTTGGATTAAAGAAAAATTCTGTGGGAGAATTATATGAAATCACTTATACTCAGAAAAATAGATAAATATTCTTTCTTACTGCACAACATTATGTGATATTTCTTGTGTGGTTTAGCCCCAATATAGCTATCTTTCAGTTTTAATCTCATCTTTCAAACTGATGTGTATCAGTTCTTGAAAATGCTATACAATGACAAGTCTCTACCAAAGCTTTCATTTCCTATTCTACATAACCAGTCTTCTTGCATCTCCATCGTTAGAATCCAGAGTTTCATGCCCGCAGGCCAGAAGTATTAACTGGTCCCAATCTACAAGAGCAATGCACATGAGTGCAGGACTTACCACCGACGAAGTTCTCGCAGGAGCCATTGCAGTTTCTCTTGATTAACTGGAGATGGATGAGCTTGTACCTGCTGCAAGATGGATAAAGTGCAGTGCTATCTTCTCTCTTTTTATAGGACTTAGCTCCTTCTGTGGTCACTTACGTTGGCGTGTCAGTGGGTTCAGGGGTGACACCATTTTGGTTAAAAGTTCCATCCCCAAATGAGGTCACAGAAGAACCTCCCTTTTTTGATGGTTAATATGTGCTTGATATCATGAAGGAAACTGGGAAGGGCAGAAATTCATGTTTCTAATGACTATGTCTTCAAGGAACTATTACTTGTCAGAAACTGGGCAAAGGTGCTTTACTTATGAGTGATTTATTTATGCACATATATGAAGCTGCCCTAGGAGCTATGCTCTATTTTAATGGCTCATGAGAAAATAAAAATTTGACATAGCATACAAGTTTTCTGGTGCTATGTGCCTTGATTTCCATTTGATAATTCCTTTCCTTACCATATTCCCTAGGCAGATGTTGTGGAGACCATTTCAGAAACTTCTTAAAATCTCACCATATAAACAAACAAAAAATGAATAAATAATTAAATGATGACAGGACATATTGTTTTATTGAATTAACAGCTGCTTTGTTGAATGTCTACTCTGCTAAGGAATTAATAACTAAGTTCAAGAGACATGCGATTTACTATCAAAGGCATGTCTAACCAAGCAACTTGTTAACTCATGCAATTCTTTAGGAGGAATGAGATGGAGATGAAGGAGTGAGGAGGTGTAGACAGACAATGGAAGGAATTGAAAATGGAGATAGAGACTGAAGGCAGGAGAAGGAGGTAGAGGACAGAAGGGCAATGAAGAGCGAGAATGATAAGAACAATAAGGGAGAGGAGTGAGGGGTGTAAAGAAGAAAAAAGAGAGGGGCCGGCTGAGTGGCGCGATGGTTAAGAGCTGGCTTGGGACACCAGAGGGCCCTGGTTTGGATCCCATATATGAGGGCCAGTGACACTGCCCTCCACAGCTAAGATGCTGAACAACAGCTCAACCTGGAGCTGGGCTGCTGTGAGTCACCGGCGACGGTGTAGGCTGCAGCCCCTGTGGCAGTGGGTTGCCATGGGCTACCGTGTGTAGCTAGCAGCCAGCGTGAGTGGCCAGCAGCCGCAGTGAACGGCCGTCCAGAAGCCGGCGACTGATCTGCCTCGCCCGGGAAGAGCGCAATGATGGTGCCAACTTGGGCCAGTGAAGCAACGTCCTCCACAGCTAGACTGAAGAACAAAACGACAGCAACTTGTCTGTTCCCCTTCCCCCAATTCCCCAGCACTGTTCCCATCCCCCCAATTCCCCAATAAAAATCTTTAAAAAAAAAAAAGAAAAAGAGAAAGAAATGGTCCTCTCCTTTCTTTTCTCTCCACTGTCTCAGTGAGATGGACTTTGATGTCAGGTCCTTGAGAATAACTCCTGCTCAGGAACACTGAGGACCAGCCCAAGAATGATAAAGATGAGGGGTCAGTGGGCACAGATGTGGCTGGTAACATGTCACCCTCTCTCTGCCCTTCTCCCCAGTGAGGTCAACAATGGCTCCCAGGTCCTCTCAGCTCATGTCTCATATTATACATGGTAATACAGGGAGGCTGGCTAGCAGTTTTAACTCAACAGTTGCTGTGTATAAGAAATTTGCTGAATTTTGGGCCTGTTTGTCTGAAATCTATTACTCCTTACCCTGATCTGCTCTGTATCTCAAGCTGCTGAGCCTTCAAGCTGTTTTCTCCGACTCCCTGGTAGGGGTTTAGCCAGACGGAAACTGCAGGGCAGAAGAGTGGGAGTGGAAAGGAAGGGGAAGGGGAATAAGGGGTCTTCTCACTCTGTTTCCTAGAGCACTGTTGCTCCCTTTGTCCCTCCAGCTTTAGGATGATATTAGCCTCTTGTTGATGCCAATCTCAATTACCATGGAAACCAATTTCTTGCATTAAATTCCTTCTGTTTGCAAATGTCTGCAGTGACTTCTGTTTATCTGGCTCAATAGATCCTGACTTATCAGTGAGGGGGGCCATGAGCAGCTGAATCTTGGTGATCGTAGATGATCTTGTTAGGCAAAGCAGATGGAGATAGCAAAGGAAGTAAGATGCATCTTCTCCTGATTTTCGTGGTTTTTCTCAGGCTTATTAATCTTGCTTCTTTGAAGGCGTGGAAAACAGATATCTACAAGTAATGGGGAACTACAAATTGGCAGTTGGGAGCTGGGTAAGGAGGGGAGAAGACAAAGAATGGAGACTGGGAAATATTCCTGAGAGCCAAGCATGCATTTCAAGGGATAATACTCATAAAATGTATGTGGGTTTCTTGATTTAGGAAAATGATTTTCAAGGCCCTTGATGTTATTAGTTCACCAGACAGTATTTCTTTCTACTTGTAATAGAGAATAATATGGGAAATAGAAGAAACATTTCTTCATTTTGTATCCAGGAGAGAATACTGAGGAGTTGTTTGTCTTGATGTGGTGGAAAATTAAGACTGCCATTAAAAATTAAAATAGAAGCAACCATTTATGATAAAACTCTTAGCAAAGTGGGAATAGTGGGGTCATATCTCAACATAATAAAGGTCATATATGATAAGCCCACAGCAAACATTGTACTCAATGGGGAAAGGCTAAAAGCTTTCCCCTTAAAATCAGGAACAAGACAAGGCTGTCCACTTTCACCATTTCTATTCAACATAGTTCTTTAAGTTCTGGCTACAGCAATCAGACAAGAAATTGAAATAAAAGGCATCCAAATTGGAAAAGA
>NW_017731638.1:1440060-1450000 GCF_001890085.2 Hipposideros armiger | reverse complement strand
TGGTCTCAGTATAAGAGGAGGCACTGTGCCATCATTAGTGATTACTATGTGTTAATATTATAACTTAAAGGCAACAGCTATTCAAAGAAGTGGGTGCCATTTTGTTTAATGCTGTGCACGTTGCCAGTAAGACTCCTTTTTCTCTTGCTTTTGATCTAATATAGAGAGGGTAAAGAGTAGCAGCAGAGAATTCTCTTGGGTTTTAAATCTGGGGGCTGACATTTTGAACATAGGCCAGCATACAAGAAGCAATGTCAGACACTTAAAAGGAAGATGTGATTTTAAGGGAGGAGAATGTTTGTAATAAAGACTCATCTGGGGGGCCTTGGGGAACTGATAAAGTTAGGATTTTACATCCAGTTTATCAAGGTTTAGGTCATCTATCCCCAATTTCAAAGTATTAATGGCGTTATATACCAAAGGCTCAGCTCTGAGGTTAAAGCTGATAATTCCTGAGAATCAGACTTAATATGTATGAAACTAACATGGTTTATTCAATAGGAAAAGTCGATCTTAGTATCAGCCTGATAGTATCATTGCTCCTCTCCAGTGTTAGCGTACTGTTAGGTATTCCCTTTAGCTGTGTTCCTGAGGCGCATTCTGAACAATGAATTGTTGGATGGGAATACTCCAGGGTTGTGTATATACAGCCTTCCTCTGGAATCCCTGGTGGAGAATTTCTTCTCCTTATGTGACATGATGAATTGAAGGAATGATTAACAGTGAGGACATTTGAATGGAGTCATTGTTAATGGGCTGGTGGGGGCTGAGAGACAAGAAGCAGAATCCTTTTCAACATTTGGATTCTGTTTTTTCACCATTGGTCATTCTAACTCTTGGTGGGTTGTTCTCCCCTGATAAAGACCCTCAATGAACAGCTCCTTTGAGTAACTGATTTTCTTTCTTTTACTATTGCTTTTTGATGTTGCCTCTACCAACTTCAGACTAGACTATTTTTTTTTCCTAATAGAATCAGATCACAAAACTGGTTGAACATCTTTAAAAAATATGCCTAATCTGTATGGTCAAAAAGAAAAACATTGAGGGGCTGGCTGAGTGGCGCGTTGGTTAACAGTTGGCTTGGGATGCCAGCTCTGGGCAGCAGGACCCTGGTTCGGATCCCACATGAGGGCCAGTGATGCTGCACCTTCTACAGCTAAGATGGTGAACAACAGCTCTGCCTGGAGCTGGGCTGCCGTGAGTTGCTGGTGACGGTGTAGGCTGCAGTGGGGCTGGCCGGCAGCAGCTGTGCACTGTCATGAGCTGCCATGAGAGGCCATCCAATGGCCGGTGAGAGACTGCCTCACCAGGAAGAGCACAGTGATAATTAATACCAACATGGGTCAGTGAAGCAATGTCCTCCACAACTAGACTGAAGAACAAAAGGACAGCAACTTGTCTGTACCCCTTCCCTGATTCCCCAACGCTGTTCCCCTCCCCCAATTCCCCAATAAAATCTTTAAAAAATAAATAAATAAAAAAACACTGAACATGCATTGCATTATCCATAGGAGGTGTTCAATTGAAAGGCATTCAGTTCCTGGTGACTTCCAAATAGTGTAAAATGCCTCTATCATTGGGGTAAATGGGACAGTCTTACCCATCTGTCCCAGCCCCAAAGCACTGAGCTAATGCCTGGAAACTGTGTAAGAGATCAAGCCATGAGAGAAGGAAGACACATCACATCACGTCATCTCACAACCGCAATTCTTTAGTATTTCCCCAATCCCTACATTAAAATCCACCATTGAACACATCACAGAAGCATGTCAATGTCTCCTTTGAGTAATACCTGCTAACCTCATGGAAACCCAGCCTCTTCCTTAGTTGGGTTTCTCACTAGCTTTTTACTGAAACACTGATTTAAAGTGGGTCAGAAAACTTTCCATTTTTCTCAAACAAATAAATTCAGAATTCTATACCTATACGTTAGCAGGACCATGCAAATTTGTTTTACGGGTGGCCTTCCCTTTGATAATGCTGACTTCATCTGATACCCTGAGAATTAAGGTCAGTAAATGACTGAAATTTCAAGTCTGAACGGATGTCACTGAAAAGTAAGGTCTAAATTTAAACAAGTAAACCAAACCAAACCACACACGGAGGTTGAGCTATCCGTTTTATTTTCTTTTCAGCAATTTTGAAGTTAATATAACCTAAAGACAACCACAGATGTATTTAAAAGGAAAGATAGAGCATATGAACCTGGAACAAGTTGCTAATTGGATTTTTCTTTAGAAAATATAGAGGATGCTTTGGGGAGGAGGCTGCTCCGTGCATTGGAAGTATCATAAAATTAATACATAACAATACTGTATTTCTTTATTTCCAAATAAATATTTTTTTTCTAAAATTTGAGATGATTTATAACAAAAATTCAAATATTAAATTAAGTGGGTGTAAAAGTATAAATCAGGCCCAGGGAACAGTCAAAAGTTAAGATCTGGGAAAAGTCCATAAGGACCAATGTAATTACTCTCGTTGAGGTCGATATTTTTTTCTGAGCTTCCTGGCAGCCAACGGAAAAAGGTAGATATGCTCGGTTGCACTGTTCTCATTATCAGAAAGGGAGAAGCTAGCTAATTCCTTAGAAGAGATGGAGCTTTTCCTATCATTACATTTTGAAACAATTTCTTTGCCTGGGACTTATAAAGGGTTCCTGTTTTGTACATTGATTAAGGACCAATTTTTGCCACCAGTCTTTCACATAATCGGATCTCAGTTTCACATCGGTAGTTGTGTGCCCTTGGAAAAATTATATCACCTACATCTCAATTTTCATATCTACAAAATGGAGATGATAATAATAGAACACAATTCATAGTTGTGAGGAGGAAATGAAATAATATATGTGGCTTGACATGTATTATGTGCTCAATGAATGTTGATAAAAATACTAGCTTTAATAGGACTGTCAGGGAATGAGAATCTGAGAGTCTGTCAAGCTTTTTTGAGAAGAGACATTGGATCTGAGGGATACTAGTTATCTGTTCATTTTATGCCTACTCTGTGAAGCAGTAAGAAGATTTCTTCAGGTTTCCACGTGGCCGGAATGAAGGAGCCATTCATCCAACAAAAGTTTCTTGAACACTTATTTTGTGCCAGGTACTATGCTAAGTTCTGGGGATACAGCAGGGTTCAAGCAGAAAGGTCCCTGCTTTCAAGGAGCTGGCATTCAGAGTAATTCAGGCCCTTTATTCCTATTCTGTGCTTATCAAACTACTGATAACAAATTAGGCCTCTTCAGTACTTAGATAACCTGGAAAACAATGTCCTGGATAGTAAACAGACATTCTGATTAGTGGAAAGGAATAGTCTCAGCTACAAATGGTTAATTTGTCCTTCTGGTTTATATATTATAACACTGACAATAAAGGAATATTAAGGTTTACTATATATTTTATTGAAATTAACTCAGAACTTCCACCCAGTATACATATACATTTTGTATCTCTATCTCTGTATCTCTGCTTCTTTCTTTCTCCCTTCCTTCCTTCCTTCCTTCCTTCCTTCTTTCCTTCCTTCCTTCCTTCCTTCCTTCCTTCCTTCCTTCCTTCCTTCCTTCTTTCCTTCCTTCCTTCCTTCCTTCCTTCCTTCCTTCCTTCCTTTCTTTCTTTCCATCCATCCACATATACACATACACACACAGAGTTTTTCACCTGACCATGAAAGTGATATATGTTCATTTATTATATAAAATAATGGGGGTGGAGGAGAAAAGCAAAGAAAGAAAGCAAAATTAATCCATAATCCTAGGTTTTAGGATTAAGCTTTTTGAGTACACTACTCTTATTATTTTACAAAATTGGGATCATTTTAAGTATATTATTCTAGTTTTAAAAAATACATTTAAAAACTGTAAGTATTTTATTTTACAAAATTGGAACACATTATAATACTGTTTCTCATCTTACAATAAATTCTAAATATTTTGCCCTTTTTAAAGCTTTTTGTTGTTGTTGTTGGTTGTGTGTGTGAGCTTGAAATAGATTGGCTATACCTAACATCTTGAGAAGTAGATAAACACCCTATTGTTGAATTTCTGCTTATTGTTAAACATCTTGATTGCTTCCCAGTTTTCATTATCTTTGACTTCTCTCTGTCATGTCCTTATAGCAGTAGCAATCCTAACACCTGGGTGCTTGTTAGAATTATTGTAGAGTTCTACATTTGCAAAGTTACTGAATTTGGCTGAAGGGCAGTGTTGTCAAGATAAAATAAAAGAAAAAGACCTGCAGGGTTATACATACTTGGTTGTATAAGTAGAGTGACCTTAGCGAATTTGTAACACTTGGAAGTTATAACTGTTTTTAAGATGGCTTGACTCACAAGGAAGCAACTAAAGAGTTAAAAAAAAACAACGAAACAGTGACAAGCCTCAATAGGATGGGTTAGGAGAATAAAGCTCGTTTTGTAGTTATAGTAATATGAAAAGTTTAATTGTAGCACATTCAGTATTTTAATTTTATAGCAGATAAGTTGTTAAATGAAAAGATGTATTTGTTCAGGCATCTCTGAGTAACAGTTTTCTGGTTTGTACTTTCCCATGTGCAATGGAGTGAGTAGTTTGGTTCAAAATACTTTCCTACCAATTTTTGCTTGGTTAGAATAAATAGAAATTGTGTCGACCTCAACAGCTTTATTAAGGAAAATATGTTACACTTGTCCACAAGAACATGAATATAATGTGCTGTAATCTATTCATAGATGCATGGCAACCAAATATGAGAAAAATAATGCTTAAGATAAATTGACAGAGAATTATGAAGCTTGCCAACAATTTTAGGTAATATTATTACAAGGGCAATAGCTATTAAAGACATCAACAAAAACATTTACAACAGAAAGGCCTATGAGGGTATGAAAAACAGTGGTCTGCGATATGGTAGGTGTCAAATAAATGTAATGATAGAAATTTTGTAATGTCACAGAGCAAGGTTTTCTTAGTATTTATCCATTCATTCAATCTCAAAAACAATCCTTAGGATACCATTATCCAAATGTACAGAAAAGACAACTAAGATTTGGTGGGTTTCAGTAACTCGTTAAGATCACCTAGTCGGCAGGTGGTGGCCCTGAGATGGATCACAGATATGTCTGATTCTCAAGTCTATGGTCTTTTCATTATGAAAAACTAAGAACATTAATATTGAAAATATTTGAAAAACGTATTTTGCAGCTGACTTTCCAACTTTCTGAAGTTAACTTTCTGATATTTTTGAGGTTACAAAAATTTGAAATCTTAAAAAGATCAAATGATCTTTTCCTCATCCATTTGGGGGTATCCCCTCTTTCATTTACCATTGTCCATGATCTCCATTTTATTGACAATCCCTCTTTGTCTAGTGTTACGACTGTATCTAGGCTAAGATACACCCAACGTGTATTTGTTTTGTGATCCCCTCGAAGTGGAGATTTCCACAAAAATAAATAAGGGAGGAACAGAGGGAGGTGCCTATGTTTCACTGAGGATCAAGGCAAGAGAATTAATGCTCAATTTCCTGGCTGGGTTGGAAGATCAGTAACCTTTTCTTTCTTTTTCTAAAAGAAAAAAAAAGGGGGGGGGGCTGGAAGCAGTAGAATTTAAGCATGAGAACCATGTAGGGGAATATTATATGATGGCTATGAATCAGGTTGGTTTTCTGTTTGATCTGAAGAACTAGGACATGACAGTCATAATGCATTTTAGCTATGGAGAAAAACTTTGCATAAGTCAGGGTTTTAAACACTAGATCATTATTGAGTTAAACCTCATGAACCTAATACCAAGTATAAGATGATAGTAGATGAAGAGCGGTTAATTTTGAAAACTCTCTCATGTATATATCGTTTTTAAATACAGAGGGTACCAAAAAATGTATACACATTTTAAGAAAGGAAAACTGTATTAAAATTGTAATACTCAATATATACCGATAACAAAATATGAGTACAAGTCACATTTGACTTATGCAATTACAAGAGGTGCTCCAAGTGGTTACCATCAGCAACCAGACACTTCTGATTACAGCGAACTGCTGCTTGAGCAACATTGACCAAAGTGTCCACTTGTATACATTTTTTGGCACCCCTGGTATTTGGTTAGAATTTAATAGTATGTATATACCATCATTTATTTATTTAGTCGCCTATTAATGCATTTTTAATTCATTTCAAATCATTCACTATTAATCAATACAGTGGTAAATATCTTGTTAGTTAGATTTTTGGTCTAACTAAAATTTTGGTAATACATATTATTACTATAGGGTATATAAGAGTTTTTCTATTATTGTCTGTGTTTTACTAAGAAACTTTGAAGATTATATAGCTTCTTTCTTTGTATGTAATAGAAACTCAGTTGAGCTAACTTAAGCAAAAATGTGGAGTTAATTATAAGGATATAAAGATGGTTCAAGTATACCACGGGCAGGAATGACAGCAGGAATTCAGGAGAGTGCTGAAACAAAGGCTAAACAACAAACGGGGGGCAAGCAGTTGCTTTCTCAGTCTCCCATACTCCCTCTCCCCTGAACTATGTCATTGTCCTTTTCTCTGGGTCTCCCATGTTCACATATTCTCAGGTCCACTGATAGGCATTTCTCAGTCCCAGGCCATGGACTCAGGAGAGCCTGGTTGGCTTAACTTGAGTCACGTGGCTAATCAGGTTTGATTGAGCAGGATCATGTAGTACACACAGACACGGATGCTGGGGGTCCAGCCTTGTGGTTAAGTTAGCCCAGTTCTCTAAGAAAAGGAGTGGGGGCTGGGAAGACATGCTAAATGGTGTGTATACTTTAAGCAAATTTCCTCCTATGAAAGAGAAAAAAACATATGTAGGTGGCAAAGTAGTTTCTTCCTCCATACCATACAGTCAAATCTTGACAAGAATGTCTCTAGCTCTTTGAGCTTTATTATTCTTTCTTAACCTGGGTGAAATGATGGTTTTCATTTTGTTGAAGGCATTGTATTTTTAATATACGTATATAATTTACACATGCATGTATGCTGTATATATTTATTATATAATTTATATATAATGTGTATATATGTATCTATATGTTTATGTATAAATTTTTTTTGTTTCTCTTCACTAGACTTAAACTTATTAAGTTGCAGTTCTTAGCATTGTACAAAGCATATATGGTAGATATTTAATACCTGCCTCTCTGAAAGGCTGGATACAGACCCATTATCTGTCACTTTTAAAAATAACTATAAGTTTTATATAAGTTTATATGGACCCTGCTGAACTTAGGGTTTTTTTTTTTTAACTTTTCTTTGATAACATCTGCTGCATTAAGTAAGGAGACCAAATGTGGTGAGTTTAACACCTGAAATTGAGATACAGGGAGCCAAAGTCCTATGTGGGCTAAACACAGCATCTGCTAGACATGACGAGTAAACAGCCATCAAGGAAGTGGTTGACAGACCACCTGACTGAGGTGAGAAATTTACTCGCCTGCATTTATGCTTGTAGCCTGAAGAGATACTTCAGCAGGGTGCCTGGTGTAGGAAGGCCCTAGAAATGCTTTTTTTGGGAGCCTGGTCTCAGTAGAAATATATTGCCCACTGGTCGTTCAAATTCATCAAACATATCCATCTATCCATCCATCCATCCATCCATCCATTCATCCATCCATCCTTCCATCCCATTTTTCCATCTCGTAAACATTTATTGAACAATTATTATATAAAAATCAGCAAGAATTAGTTTTAGAAGGAGCACTGGTTGAGACACACTCAAAGTTCACAAATTAGTAAGAAAGCTTTGAGATAGACACATCTGAATTCACTCTGTTGCCTACTAAATATGTGACCTTGTTACATAACATTCTCTAAGCCTCAAGTTTCTCATCTTTAAAGTGGCAATAAAAATAATAATAATAATAATAATAATAATAATAATACTTACATCATAAAGTTATTGTAAGGATTGAAATGTTTTTTGCACAGAGACATAAATACTACATATTATTATTTTTAATCATCAAATCATATTCATCAGCAATCACAATGAGTTCTTATAGGAACTCAAAATTTTATGCACTCTGGAATATGTAGAAAGAAGATAAATTCTTCCTGCCATAACCTGTCATTCTAAGGAGATTGTTTCATGTGGGTTGTAACATAACAAGACATCTGAAGAAAGACAAATCCAGGTTGTCAGAATGTTTTACTTATTGTCAAATTTAACTTATTTCTTATTTATGTACTATTATATCCATATAAGCTAATTTTTTCACTTTTCTTCTGTAGGTTTAGACAGCATGTAGACATGCCTTTAGACTCATAGATCTACAGAATGAAAAGTGGAAATAATCCAGAGAGTTTATCCAATTAATATGTGTTCTTAAAAACTTGTCTACATATCTATGGTTTATCTAAACACATTCAGAGAAAGAGATGATATAACTGCCTTGGAAGTTTATCCTTATTTTTAACCCAAGTTCCCTCATTTGTAAATTCAATTGATTTGTTTTGTTTTATCCTTCAGCAATCTCTCCCAAATTAATGGGGTCCAAAACTTCTCCATTGTCTTTGACTTTTCAAAGCTTAGACTTGATGTTGTACATCAAGGCCTTCCACTTGCTGACTGTCCTCTTGTTCAAACATGTCCTTTATAATTTCCAGCTCTGCTTCTATCCAGCTCGTTGTTTTTTTGTCTTGTAAACACAGTGCTTCTATTCTTTCAACAAGTCTTTGCTCCTGTAAACTATTGCTGCAGAAACTAGACAACCCCTCACTTTTTGACTATTGGATAGCTAAGTGGTTTGAACACTGTACATTTATAAAGGTTTAAACTTTTGCTAGCAATTCATGCAAGAGAGAAGAGTTGAGTGGGTCGATGGATGACATAGGGTATATGGATGCTAGTCAGCTCTGCTTACACATGAACTGAGAACTGTGTTTCCTGGAACTGGGCAAAGATGGGAGATTCTGAGACAAGGATTCTTAATTTAGAGTGGGTAGATTTCTAAGAAATCTATGGATGGGATTCAAGGGACCTGTGAATTTACTAAAATTACAATTAAAGATTCATGTGTATGTGCATTTGTTTTCAGGGGGGAGGATCCATTAATTTCATTAAGAAAAACAGGCCATTTGACAAGAAGAAGCTTTAGTTACGGGTTCGGCCAAAAGAAGTTAGGAGGAAGTTGGGGTTGATCCAGGCCAAATTGAGACCTTGTGCCACATCATTGTGGCAAAGTATTTTTGGGTGCTATGGAGAAATTCAAGGTGAAGAAACAAATTCTCACTAAAGGCTGAGCCAATCTCTAGCACTGGCCAGGAGAAATATATACAAGGTGATCCTAGACTCTCCAGAGTGTCATAGTGTCCAGGATGTAGGCCCAGATTGGAAAAGAGCTCTACTCATTTATGGAAATCAGAAATCAAGCAACCATGAGTTTGGGCTAATAACAGAGAATTGATTTTTGGAGTAGGTTGGAAATGTCTCACTGGAGGAGGCAGGAGCCATGTGGGATATGCTTCAAAGGTTAAGAACTAGATCTGGAAAAGATTGAGATACCTTTTCACAGGGCTATCCTGAATGATTTCAGGTAGCAGTATCCTTATAGATACTTATAGAACGGAAGACTAGGGGCCTGCATGTATGTCTTTAGAACATTTGTTTAATTAAGAAATTTGTGACTGGAGTTTAGCTATCTAAGTTTCTTAACTATTGCCTTGTATGTTTAACTGTTTTTTTGTTTTTTTTGCTTTCATATTTTATTTATTTTAATTTTTCCTTTGGTAAACATTTTTTGGTAAAAATGTTTTTGGTAAAGACATTTTGAGAATGTAAATCTAATCTGTTTTGAAGAAGAAGAAACTTAAGAAAGCGATAGGGTTTAGTGGGAAGGGTGAGGGTACCATCTTAGCTGCACAATGGGAAACATGGTAGTGTAGCTGTTAGTGAGGAGAACCCCCTTTCTGCAGCTATGATTGATGTATGTCA
>NW_017731638.1:1429224-1438765 GCF_001890085.2 Hipposideros armiger | reverse complement strand
GAACTATAAGGTATAAAAGGAGAATGTCTAGAAGGTTTCAGGAAATCAAGTCTAAATAAGGGAAAGGAAAGGAAGTGCATATAGTTTCTTTATTAAGAGGTATTATTAAAATTATTATGGTAAAAAAGATCCAGTTTACATCTCTTAGCAGGAAGATCAACTGTTGCTGAGATAACTAAATAAGTTAACACTATAATTTAAACTGCTAGATGATAATATATTAACCTTTGAATGTCAGTAAAATAGATGAATTCAGTTAAGATTATTTTATGATCTATTTTCTTTTTTTTTAAGATTTTTATTGGGGAATTGGGGGAAGGGGAACAGACAAGTTGCTGTCATTTTGTTCTTCAGTCTAGTTGTGGAGGACGTTGGCTGCTGGCTACACATGGTAGCCCATGGCAACCCACTGCCACAGGGGCTGCAGCCTACGCCGTTGCGGGCGACTCACAGCAGCCCATCTCCAGTTTGAGCTGTTGTTCAGCATCTTAGCTGTGGAGGGCAGTGTCACTGGCCCTCATATGTGGGATCCAAACCGGGGCCCTCTGGAGTCCCAAGCCAGCTCTTAACCATCGCACCACTCGGCCGGACCCTATGATCTATTTTCTAAGGAAATAAAGTTTCAAGTTTACTTACAGGAACTATGCAAATGAAAAAGATTATAACTCAATGATGACAAACTGACAGCGAGAATGATTAAAAAGTTATAATTTCCCTGCAGAAAGATTTTCCTGCTAAAGTTAAAAATCTGACCATTAATTCCCTACAAGAATAAAAAGTTTTGTATTGATGAAAAGTTAGCGGGTGGTTTAGAAGCTTTCAAGACTTGTGAATATAAGAAAAACAGCATGTAATGGGAAAGACATATTGAATAATAAGAATCTAATGATTCTGAATTTATGTCTCCAACAAAATAACAATTAAAAGGCAGCATGGGAAACACAGTAAAGATAAACGTTGGGAATATAAGAAGGAATAGAATTGTAACTGGGATTAAATCTTCACTGTTAGAACAACAAAGGTTTTACTATTATTTATCTTTAGTAAAAATTAAAATATTTAATGTCAATGAATGCAAATGGAAAGGAAAATGGTCAGAAAGTACAATTTCCCCCCCCCCCAAATTTAGGGATCTTTTATGAAAATAGATATAATTGTGAGCTTTGTTCTTCAGATGTCTTTGATGTAGGATTTTGCAGAGTACCAGCATATTAGCACAACCCAGAAGGAAATAATCCTCTTCCTTGCATAGGACACATTAGGAGGTTGGGACACCCTGGGATGCCTTTCAGGCACCTGGGCAAAGGGCATCCAGGCCCCAGAGGCTGTGGTTTATCTGTAGCATTCCTGGTCGTCAGAATACATGCTTTCATGATAAAAACAATCGTCTGAGATGCTGGGAACCCTCTTGGAAAGCCACACCCATCTTTGTTATTCTCCTGTAGCTGCAGATGAGTGAAACTTTGTTGTGGACATGCTTAACTAGATGCCTGGATCTTAGATCTGATGCTGCAAAAAGGAGCCTGAAATGGGATTGGGGATAGAGTTAGTTTCTCTTTAATGAGATTCACTTCACATTTAAATGAGTCTTACGGCTCAGGATTGGGAATGATCGACCATGTGGGGGAGTAAAACTCTCCTTGTTGCCCACAGGGGAAGGAGATCGACTATTTAAAGCCCCAGAGGCCAGAGCTCAGTCTGTATTTGCATTTAGGGAGGCTGAATGCACAACGGTCTTCAAAACACCTTCTTGGTCACATTTCTCTCTCCAGGCAGTCATTGTAGTTCTTGAAATGCCACTGTCAGAGGTAAAGTTCATTGCTACAGATGAGCTTTTTCCATTCCTTGGAACTTTTTTTATTAAAATGAGTGATGTTAAATTAAACACATGGTGATGTGGGTTACTGGCTGAGTTTTTCCTGATACTCCAAGGTCACCTAGGAAGCCAGGAGAGGAAGCCTGGGGGTGACGGTGGGATGAGGAAAGAGTGCCTAGGGGAGTGCTGAAAGGGCAAAAGAGATCAGTTTTCCTATTTCCTCGTGTGCTCAGAGACCTGTCTTTTGTATCCCCAGACCCTGGGGTTGCAGGCTCCATTATGGGCTCCTGACCTGTAGCTACCTTTCTAATTCCGCTCCTATTGCAATCTTGGGAATCTCCAGTCACATGCCCGCCACTATTATTATTGGCTTTGAGGCGCATTAAAGCCAATAACACTTCTCTGCACATTTTGAAAAACTGGGACCTGTGGAAAAACCTTCATATGATAAAAAGTTCACCTATCACCCATCACCTCATGAAAGCATCAGAGTAAGTACTCTTAGTATTTTGGTGTATTTTCCTCTCTCTGTGTCTATTGTCATATGTGGCTGAAATTAGCCTGGAAATACAATTTTATATCTGACATTTTTAAAATTTACAATTGTATGATACAGGGTCGGCTGAGTGGCGCATTGGCTAAGAGTTGGCTTGGGACGCCAGCTCTGAGCAGCAGGGCCCCGGTTCGGATCCCACATGAGGGCCAGTGATGCTGGTCTCTCTACAGCTAAGATGGTGACCAACAGCTCGACCTGGAGCTGGGCTGCCATGAGTTGCTGGCAACGGCGTAGGCTGCAGTGGGGCTGGCCGCCAGCAGGCGTGAGCTTTTGTGAGCTGCCGTGAGCGGCTGTCCAATGGCCAGCGAGCGACTGCCTCACCCGGGAAGAGCGCAATGATAATGCCAACATGGGCCAGTGAAGTGACGTCCTCCACAACTAGACTGAAGAACAAAAGGACAGCAACTTGTCTGTTCCCCTCCCCCGATTCCCCAAAAAAATCTTAAAAAAAAAATTGTATGATACATATTTCCCCATGTGATTAAAAATCTTTGTAAATATTTTTAATGGATATCTAAAATTTCTTTTTGTAGAGATACCATAATTTGGTTAACATTTTCACATTATCGAGTAACTAGACTATTTTTCGTATTCTGCTATAATACTGTGATAAACATCTCTGCACTTAAATCTTTGTCTCTACTTTGTATTATTTTCTCAGGCCCCTAAAAATGAAATTTATAGGGTCTGAATGTTTCTGAGAGTCATGCTACATACTGTCAACTTACTTTCTGAAAACTTGGGTTCACTTTATATTACTAGTAGAGAAGGAGAGTACGGTTTCTAGAATACATGCTATTTAATTTTTTGAATGAAATGAATGATAACTGTTTATTGAATCCTTATGGCATTGTTATCATAAACAACCCAACTAAGAAAACAACAACATCAAGAACAATACATATCTTGCTAATTGATACCCAAAGAATTGCATTTAGCTGTTGTAATTTGCATTTCCTGGAAGACTGGTATATGTGGAAAATTATTCTCACACTTATTAGCCCTTGGTTTTTCCTCTTCTGTGAATGATCAGCTACTTTTCGAGGCCTAAAAATTTATGGAAGTAATTGTTCCTTTGCTGACACCTGGGACTGTCCAGGGGAAGGCTAGCATTTGTAATGTGTACATGGGAGACTACCTCAGGCCCCAGAGAGAATCTTCCTTTATTAATTGTGAATAAAGTCTCTATAATGGGCTTGACTACAAACGGTTATTCCAGAGAGATCTCCAAATCCATTGGAATCTCTGAGGATTATGGCAAGCCCTTGGGATATAGTGCTTGCTATTTGCCAAGGATGTTCTAATCAACCCACTAGTGTTCTGTATTGGCCCACTAACTCCTTCCAGCCACTCTCAGAGGAAGATACTATTATTATTGTCCCTGTTTTTCAGGGAGACAAATAAAAACCAGAGTGGCTAAACAGTATGCTCAGAATCTTACCACTGGTAGGTGCATGGTTGGACATTGAACCCAACAGTCAGCACACACAGTCTGATTTCTTCACCACTAAGCTTCATGGGCTTATCACAAATATGAAAACTACCACCTACATGAGGTGTGTCATCCTAGTCGAAGCCATTTTTATACCCAGTGTTTCTTCTCTGCACTTCATACTGAATTTAATAATTATCTGTGCAGTGCTTTCTTAAATGTCTCTTCTGGTAGAACTTAAGTTCCCCAGGAGCAGGCATTTTTATCCGTCTTAATCCCCAGCATCGCTCACGTGCCAGCGGACAGTATATACACACTAAATATTTGCTAGGTGAGTAAATGAATGGTCTCAACATTGGTGTCATCTTTTTAGTGGATGTTTCATTGGGGGCCAGGTAGATATCTGTGTGTGGTCAGATAATGGGAAGTAGGGGAGGAGAAGGGTGTATGAGCAACCAAGTGGATGGGCTGCAGTCCTTTTCCTGTCTGTGGTTGAAGGTCCTGTGCTGTTCCTCCCACACTCTGTCCACACTCTCCTCCACCATCACCGAGGGCTCATCCTTGATGTGGCTGAATTTGTGAGCGTGAACGCTCTTTTCTTTGATGGGGAACAGAATGAATCCTGATAACTTGGTTTAATCATAAAACTTTGCAATGCCAATTGATCTTAGGAAGCATCTAGTCCACCCAGAGTGGTAAAGCAGGTGTGAGGAGATCAAACAATTTGGTTAAGGCCAAGGCTAATTTAAACTTCCTGCTGTCTGACTCCCCAGTCAGCACTTTGTCACTGCAACACGTGGGTTTAACTAGTTGTGTTAAGAAACTTTCAGCCAGATTTTGTGTCTTGTTCTAGTTCAAGCTCAAGCAACTCACACATTGAAAGCACAAGGGCGTAGCACTAAGAAGGGTATGTGAGGGACCAAATCCTGTCTCAGGCTCTCCCCTGATGATAAGATGATGAATCTGAATGTAACTCCCAGGGTTCTCTGAGACCAGCACTGAGACATAGAGATATCATGAGAGCCACATATGTAATTAAAATTTTTTAAGAGTAAAAAGAAACAGGTGAAATGAATTTTAATAATATATCTTATTTAACCCAATATACCATTTTAACATGCAATAATATTAAAAAATCATTGATAAGATGTTAGAAAAGACAGCATGTGCCAACATGTACACTACAGTACAATGTCTTATGTGATTCAGTGGCTGAAGAGAAACGTAGTTCTACAAAAACAATAAATTTGTGCTTAACAGAGAAATATTTGATACTGCTCCAATTTTTAAATTTAAATCTTAATTAATTAAAGTTAAATAAAATTGAATTCAATAAATCAGTCTCATTAGCTACATTTCAAGTGCTCAAAGCCTCACTTAGCTAGTGGCTTCGATACTGGACAGCACAGCTTGAGAGAGCCCCAATGAGGCCTTTGTGATAACAGATGGTTCTTATCATTTCCTTTGCATGTAGTCTGACCTGTAGATGTCCTGGGGGTTCTGGGCAATCCCAGGTTCACTCTCAGACCTGAGGACTTCAGGGAACTAATATTGATTCTTGAGTGTCGTTTGATATGATTGGAGATCTGTGCCTTAGTTTGTGTTCATATTTTTAGGGTCTCTCCAAACTTACTTTAGAGAGGATTCCATTCTGTTTTGTGCTTCCCCAACAATAGAGCCTAGTAATTCCTTGAAAGACAAGTGTCAGGAGCCAAATCCTGGTTATGCCATTTGCTGGATATATGGCTCAGTCTTCTCATCTGTAAAGTGAAGATTGCAATAGTACTTTATGGGGTTGTGTAAATGCATTTATGCATGGAAAGTACTTACATGTGTGCTTGCCACATACTAAGCTCTCAGAAAGTGGTAGCTATTACTGTTATTAACCACAAGCTAAACGCAATTTCTGCCAGTGCTATTCCTTCTGCTGTAGACACTCCAGCTGGGTAATGCTGATCATCCTTTAGTTCCCAGTTTAGATTTCACTTCTCCAAGAGAAGCCTTTCCTTCCTTCTCAGGCTGTTTTTGGTGCTACGGGCTCCCACAGTACCCTACCCTCTCCCTTTTATAATCTTTATCACTCAGTTATGTGTTTATTTGTTTTGTCTGTATCTGACCTGTGAAGGTGTAACTTTTACTTTGTGTTCCACTGTATCCTCAGAGCCAGGCATATAACATTTGTGTAATGATAAAAATAATAGTAGTAGTAGCTAACATTTATTGAGCACTCACTAATTAAAGCTCACATAATCGTCCATTATAAGTTTTTGAGGAAGGTGCTATTATTTCCATTTCATAAATCAGGAGACTAAGGCTTAGGGAGGTGAAATAAATTCCACGAAGACAGCCAGAGAGCAAACAGCAGAGCCAGGATTGGAATCCGACTCTCAGCTCATATTCTCAGTGGATCATCTGGAGTGGGTGTCCCATGAAAGGTGCCCTCCAGCAGAACCTTGGACCTGTTGGACTAGAATTCCTCATTTCTGGCTCAAGGACTCAGGAGACTAATTTGTACTTTTTTATACCAACTCTCTGAAGCAATCCTTTGGTGGGTCCCTTCTATCTCATGATTCTGAGGCCTGCAGGTAGCCATCGGCAGCATAATTCAGGCCGGAAAGACTGACCAAAATCAGTTCTTTGGGTTTAATCAGACTCATGCAACCCTCTGTTCTACACAAACCCTACTACCACTGACGCTTCTGTGCTTCAATTAAAAGTCAAGTTGGGGGAGGCCGATTCGCTCAGTTGGTTAGAGCGCAGTGCTCATAACACCAAGGTTGCTGGTTTGATCCCCACATGGGCCACTGAGGTGCTCCCTCCACAACTAGATTAAAATAACTACTTGACCTGGAACTGATGAGTCCTGGAAGAACACACTGTTCCCCAATAGAATTTGAAAAACAACAACAAAAAACCAAACCTAAAAAAAAAAAAAGTCAAATGGGACTGGAACGTGTGCTTTTCTCCTCCAGAGACTTAGGATCTTATTTTGTGAACAACTGCTTCTGTTGGTTTGTACATAGCTTATTCACTGTGACAATCTGGTTCAATGTAAATCCCATGCTTTCTAAATATTTGTTAGCATTAGCATTATTTCCTTGAAATGCTCAGTAATTACATGCGTATTTTTAGAATTTTTTCTATGTTTAAACCCTTTTTGTCAGCATACATTTTAGACTAGACGTTCTGGAGAGGAAAGGAAATTGCCCAACTCTTATAAAGGCTTTAAAGGATGCTCTCTTATCCATGTTTCAAGAGGAGGAAGCATTAATTTGTTGCTGGAACTAGCGTTCCTATTATCAGCTACTGCCATCTAGTGGCAAATTTGAGCAACAGCAGAAACCTTCAGTATGCATAGTAATTTTCTCTTATGTTCAGCAAAGGGGGCAGAATGTTTTCACTGTGTTTGCCTCTAGCTTAGGATCAAATTAAGTGGTTCTTGACAAAGCTAGCATTTATTATAAACTAACACCTTAGACAATCTTTCTTTTGGTTATAATAGTTATAACTAATATTTATTGAAAGTGTATTAAAGACCAGGGCCTGTTTTAAGCGCTTTACATGGAGCATCTTAGTCCTTATTTATGAGACTTCCAGGAGGTGGGTATCATTATTATCTTTATTTTATCCCACTGAAGCATCTACAGGTTGAGAAATTCCCCCAAATCACACTGTGGATAAGTGGTAGAGCCAGACTTATAATCCAAGAGACCCAATTCCCGTGCCCATGCTCTTAACCACTGCTTTACAACGGATGCTTTAAGCTAAGAAGACCAGCGAGAAAGAATAAAATGGAAGTGGGAGATTTGGGTGTGAATTTTATCTCCACTGCTCCTTAGTTCATAACAATTCCTTGTTCCCAAAAAGAATTGCACGAGCGTGTATCTGACCTTTGTCACATTCTCCTTTTCTGGGTCCCGTTTTCTCTTCTATGAAATCCCAACTTGGAAACCCATGATCCACTAAGGGAATTTGCACTATTTTCCTCTGTAAGTTTTACAGAGAAGGACTTCTGGTCAGAGAAATTCTACTGAGTGGCCTAAGCTGACAGCGATGTCCTTGTTACCGCCCACCTCAGCTGTTCAGCATTTGTGACAGTCCCCGCAGCCTCTGTCTCCCCTCCCATCCCCCCACCTTTCTTATCTTCTTCCCCAGGCAGCAGCTGTGGGCACCTTAGAGAACTAGAAAAATGCCATCCCAGAAAAATAGTCCCAACGACGGGCTTTTCCTGAGCTTCATCCCGCCCATCCCCTCAAACCAAGGGCATCAGGGAAGCATGTTACCAGAGTGACCCACTGTTCTGCTTGACTTGTCCAAACTGGAATGTTCCACAGTGGCAAGGGGCACATGCCAAAATAAAACACTTGCACTCTACAGCAAAGAAGACCTCTTTCCTGCCTATGGCAGTGGACACCACACACACACACACACACACACACACACACACACACACACACACACAGAGTAGAGAAACAGAAAGGGAATCCTTAAAAAAATAAGCTTCTTGTGTTACAGACATTCCTTTGGCTCCCAGCTTCTTCAAGTGGCAAATGGCACTTTCAGTCACTCTCCGTGGAAGCTTATCAATGTGCTTTATTCATCACCACCCACCCGTGTGGGAGGCGTGAGGTGTGTGTGTTGGGACATGAGGGTGTGCAAGGAGAGGCAAAAGAGTGAAAAAAGAAGGCTGGAGAGGGTATGAAGGGAAAAGAAAGAGAATTTTATTTTAAACGCTGAGAGCAAATCCTGTGTTCCTGAATAGTGTATCCTCCAAATGCATTGTTGCATGGTGGCAAGTTTCTGAATAGAAGGCGATCACTCTTTGTCAAACTCCAATTCTCAAACTCTACCGGTATGCTATTTTTATTTAATCCACAGAAATGCTTTTTGATAAAGCAGGATTTCAGAAAGATCTCTAGGGGGGGATTGATTTGGAGAATTATGGAGAGGCAGAGGTTTAGAAAAGAGAAATCCAATGAAAAGAGTAAACATTAAAAAATTCCACATGCATTACTAGTTTGAGGTATTTCTCTTTGATGCCTTCTTTGCTTGGCTCTCTTTGTCCCTCCCTGCCTCCTTCTCATGTTTCCCTGGCTCCCTGGGAGGCCCAACCTTAATTCTGCACATCCTAATGGGTTACCAGGTTACCGTTTTATCTGCTGGGCAGTCTATGAGTGTTACCACCGCAGCCCCCACCCCAGTCCTCTCTTTCAATAACTTGCAGGAATGTCAGTGAGTCCCCCAGCCAGAGCTGCCAAGCTTCAAACTGGCTGCTGCGGTGGAAGTGAACTAGCAAATTTTCCCTCTACATCAGCTTGAAGAGGAAGGAAAGCAGATAAGACTAAATCACAAAAAGCCAAGAACATCCTGTGGGGGAGAGCTGAGGTGAGCTCGGTTGGGGCCTCTGCCCAGCACTCATAGCTTCCATGGCTCTCAACAGGGATGTGTGTCTGCTTATCATTTATGCCCTGCTACTTAGCCCTACACGTACAGTAGACCCTTAGCATTTGCAGTGTTGACTCTCCGTAAGTGACGCGAAAAGCCCACAATGTAGTCATTTATAATTTTGCTGAGACAAGCATTTGTGTTCCCTTGGAGGCCGGTGTGTGGAAGTGAGTCATTTAGGAGGTGAGTGAGCCCCAGTGGCCTACGCTGCATCCGCCCTTCAGATGGGAGGTTCTCATTCCATCCGAAGCCACATGTAATCCCCACAACAACAGGGTGAGATGGTTGTCTA
>NW_017731638.1:1424611-1427729 GCF_001890085.2 Hipposideros armiger | reverse complement strand
AGTCGGTGTAGAGGCCTGACCACCACACTGTATTTCTGAAGCTGATGTTGAATAATATTGCATGTCAACTATAATTATATATACATATAATCACAAGATGTGGAGTAGAGTGTGGGAATGGAGTCAATGGAATTGTAATAGATAAGTATGATATCAGGGATGGGAGGGCAGTAGATGGGGGAGGGGAGTTGTTTCTGTGTGAAGGGTGAAAAGGATAACTATTGCATTGTTCTGTACACCTGAAACTAACAATAATAAATAAATAAATAAATTAATTAATTAAAATAAATATATCAGTATAATTTACCACTTTAAGAGAGTAAAAGAGCAAGACCATCTGATTAATTCAATAGGGGCAGAAAAGGCATTTGGGAGATTTCATTCAATTATTTATAACTTTAAACAACTCTTAGTAAACTAAGTTATGTTTCAATTTGATAAAACTTATGTAGCAGAAAACATCAAACAGTACCTCATGGAGAAACATTGGTGCATTTCTTTTAAGATAAGAAATGGAATAAAGAAACCCCAATACCGTTACTGTCAAACATGGCATTGGGGATCCCAGACAACAGAGAACGCTGAAGGAGAGGTTTAAGGATTTGAAGGGAAAAGAGAAAGCTGTGATTCTTTGTAGATAATATGATTGTTCTCCCATAAATACCAACAGAATCAATAGACCAACAATTAGAAATGGAAAACAGTGTTCAGCAGGGCGGGAGGATATAAGATAAAGATTAAAAAGGAGAAGAAAAAAGTAACAGTGTTTCTCAACATCAGCAATAGCCAATTGCAAAATATGTTTCCTTTTTTTTTTTTTTTTAAGATTTTATTGCGGAATTGGGGAAGGGGAACAGACAAGTTGCTGTCCTTTTGTTCTTCAGCCTAGTTGTGGAGGACGTCGCTTCACTGACCCATGTTGGTATTATCACTGTGCTCTTCCTGGGTGAGTCAGTCGTTCACCGGCCATTGGATGGCCGCTCACGGCGGCTCACGAAAGCTCACACCAGCTGCCGGCCAGCCCCACTGCGCCTACACGGTTGCCAGCTACTCAAGGCAGCCCATCCCCAGGTTGAGCTGTTGTTCACCATTTTAGCTGTAGAGGGCGCAGCGTCACTGGCCCTCATATGTGAGATCCGAACCAAGGACCTGCTGCTCTTTGGCCAATGTGCCACTCGGCTGGCCCAAAATATGTTTTAAAATAAGATACCACTTGGAATTGCAATCAAACTATCCACTATCTCAACCGAGACATTTTCTTTGAAGATACTTTTAAGCTCAATAAAAGACATAGAGAATAATTTTAATAAGAGGAGATACATTCTTTGCTCTTGGACTAGATGGCCGATACTATAATAGAGGTCATTTCTGCCCATTTACCTATATATATAATGTAATTCCAAATGAGATTACACTTGGATTACTTCTTTTTTTTTTAGGAATCAATTGCATTTAGTAAAAAATTAATGAGAGAATAATTGTTAACAGCTGGTTAAGTCAGCCTAAAAACAAGATATGTATTTGCCCTGCTAGATATTAAGACCTATGAGCCTGAACTCATAGAAACAGAATATTGGTGACTGCCAGGAATGGTGGGTGGAGGGAATGAGGTGGTAGTCAAATGGTACCAATTTTCAGTTATAAAGTGAGTAAGTCTAAAGATCTAATGTACAGCATAATGACTATAGTTAACAATACTATCGCATATACTTGGAAGTTTCTAATAGAGTAAATCTTAAATGGTCTCAACACACACACACACACACACACACACACACACACACACACAGAGTTAACTCTGTTAGGTGATGTATGTACCTTATTGTGGTAATCATTTTGCAGTATATACATACATCAAATCATCATGTTGTGTACCTTAAACTATATTTCAATAAAGCTGAAGGAGGAAAAAAAGACCTATGCCACAACCATGTTAGTTCAGTGAAACAGAACAATAGACTAACGAAACAGATTAGAGAGTTTAGAGACAGATTCATCTCCATAGGAAAAGTTAACACGATAAAAATAGCTTCATTGGTCAAATAAAAAAAGATGGAGTATTTAGAAGACGACGTAGAGAAAACTGACTCATTTTATAGAAAGAAATAAGATTGGATTTCTATCTGGAAGCAGAGTGCAGGTAAGATTAAAGATTTAAGTGCTAAAAGTAAAGCTCTAAAGTCGGTAGAAGAAAATATAGGCTACCGCCCTTGCTCTTGGTACCTACTTATGGGGAAACATGTCTTAAACAAAAATCTGAAAGCATAAAGCAAAAAAAAAGGGGGGTGGGTGGGAATGAGAATACATCAAAATTATTAATTTCTGTTCAGTGAGGGACACCATGAAACCATTAACAAATAGATAACAGATTCAGCAAAGTACTTCATAAATTATAAAACCGGTGCTGTCAGTCTAAATAGGTAATATTTATAATATACAAGCATATTATAATATATATGCAGCAATAAAACGAAGCAATTAAAAAGTTAACCAGCCTGAAAAGAGCTTTCAAAGTCAGTAGTAATTAGAGAAGCACTAACGAAAACAGCAGTGAGGTAGGACTTGAAACCTCCTAGATTTGCGAACCATTTGGATTGGGATATAGGAACCTTCATATTTCTATGATGTTCTTACGGCAGAAGTGGGGGCTGAGGGGGGTTCTGGCAAGCCTCGATAAAGCAAATATGACGGTACCCGATGACTCAGGATTTCCACTTCTAGGTATACAGCCTAAAGAAGTCCCCACCCAGGTCTGTAGAATAACATGTACGGGAATATTTATTGCAGGGTATTTACTGAGGCAGAGGGGAGCTAGCTGCAACCTGGCATGCGTCCATCACTGAGAGCAGGGCTGAAATGTGGAGCAGGCACACCAGGGGGTCAGAAACAATGGCCAAGGTGTGCTCATATCCACCGGGATGGTCCTTATTACGTGGCCCTTACACAGCATCCTGAGTGAACTGAAGGAGAAAGGGAATGAGGTCTCTCACACAGCCTCCTTAGGTTAAGTTAAAAATACTTGTGCAAAAGCACAACCCATTCTGCAAGAACACGCGCAGCAAAAAGATATACATTAAGCTCACTGAGTCAACCAATGATAATATTTACTAAATTGAGA
>NW_017731638.1:1417667-1421098 GCF_001890085.2 Hipposideros armiger | reverse complement strand
GACCAGTTGTGGAGCTTCACATTTTTCCATTTTAGCTCTCCAAGGAAATATATTCCTGCTTTTTATAGACTACAAGTCCAAATTTCCACAAAAGGGCTCACTAGAATTGCTTAGATCAGATAGTGGTGTGTGGTCATGAAAGGTTCTTGTAGAAACCTGGTGAGTGGAGTGGAGGAAGAATTTTCAGAGAATGGCCAAGGAAGAGAGACTGAGCTGTTAACAGGAAGGGAGGACTCAGGGCGGAGGAAATCATAGCATCCTCAATGGATATGTGTTGATAAACGACGCTCTAGAGCATATATGCCAATATTCACTCCCTGCAGCAATGTGTGAGCTGCCTGTTTTCCAACAGCCTTGCCAGCACTGAGAATTATCATCAAAAAGAAAAACCTTGAATAAACTCCATGTAATGAGATTTTCTTGTTTGTTCTGAATTCCTTCAAGATAGATAGCCCCAGCAGTAGTTTCCATCAACTCCTTCCAGGGAAGAGCTCCTTCAGACCTGTGTGCAATCATTTTCCCCCTCTTAGAGATAACACTTCCCTGATGTGGGGGTGTTATCCATTTCGATGGTGACCCAGAGTTGTCAGTTTTGACCACTGTGACAGCATGCACTGCCTCTTCCTGGCACAGGAATGATGATTCTACAGGAACACACACAAAGGGAGAAAGCAGCAGTAGAAAACCACATGCCTTGCTGGGTGGCCTAACCTAGATTTCTGCCCTGAAAAGGGACTGTGGCAGGATGAGAAAGAGCAACCCTTGGGCCGGATGCCCAATTCTTTGATTGAACTTGATTCCTTACTAAAATGCAGAGTTTGGCCTTTTTGGGACTTTTGGACAAAAATATCAAGACCATTCAAACTTACCAGAAAGCATATTATCATAAGGGTTCTGCCTTTCTTTTTCGTGGCTAGTGGGAGCAGAGACACATTTGCTCCTGTTTTGGTTTTATGAAAATCAGACACTTGAATTTGCAGTTGTGTTCTCAAGGGGCCAAGTATGAGGGACCCACCATGTGGTATCTTGAGGAGGATGCAGGATGTGGCTGTAACTGTTTCCACCCTGCGGCACTCTAAGATGGGTGGTCAAGGGCAAGGGTGGCGGCTTTGGATGGTAATGTTTACCCATATCCTGTGACCATAGATACAGAGTTGTTTCCCAAACCTCCCAGTTAGGTGGGAGTGGCTAGGCAATCTGCAGGTCAAGCTGTAGGGGCTGTCTGTTTCCTAATATAGAGGAAGACATTACTTCCTCTTAGTCTTGTATGGCCCTGACCTGTTTCAGTGGGTATTTTGGCAATAGAACCCCAAACCTGGAAGTGACCCTGTCTTTAGCCTACCGCCTGCACCTGCCGTTGTTCATCTTTACCTACATGACCTCTGCTCTCCCTGGTGGAGAAGGGCCCTCCTTGTCTTTGACCCTGTCACATTTGTTTTCATGTCATTTAACCCTTTTGTTCTCCCAGATGTCTGCACGAGAGCTCCGTCATTGTGCTTCAGAGCCCCCTGCCTCTAATCCCAGAGGTGAACATCTGGCTCTCAGGGAAGCACCATCCCACTGTAGAACTGGGGAGTCAGACAGAAGCTGGTTTGCCCCAGTGTGCTGTATTCAGACATAAGCAGAAACGTCGATCCCATAGTTTGTGTTTAGAATGAAAAAAAGAAGAGGTTGGTCATGTAGTAAAAGTTTTATTGAACACCAATTTAGTTTTAGGAACATTTCAGGTACATTGTCAAAGATCAAGTCTTAAAAGTTTATGTTGTTCCCAGCACTAGTTTTAGACCTTTACATGTATTTTCATTTTGTTCTCACGAAAACCTTGCGAGATAGATACTATTATTCATAGCTTCATTCTACATATGAGGAAACTAAGGCCCAGAGAAGTCAAGCAACTTGCCCAAAGTGGCACAGCTGGTGCGAGGATGGAGGGCTGGGATTTGATCCCAGGCAGTCTAGCTCCAGTATCTCTGTCTAAACTCCACATCTTTGGAAAACACACTCTGTGGCCTTTGTGTACTCAGAAGGACACATAGTTACAGACCAGCATTTCAACGTGCTTGCTTACAAATGAGGAATTTCCAGGCAGGATACTTCTTTAAGATGATACTAGCAGTCTCATGTATGAAGCATTTTTTTTTTAGTNTGTCTGTGAATAAGCCACCACCACCTCCGTCCCCTCCTTAGCACCCACCTTCCTCAACCCATTAGCATCCAACTACAGCAGCAAGAGCCGGGCAAGAGCAACTTTTTTTTTTTAAATTAAAGTTTATTAGGGTGACAATTGTTAGTAAAGTTTCATAGATTTAAGGTGTACAATTCTGTAATACATCCTCTATATATCACATTGTGTGTTCACCACCCAGAGTCAGTTCTCCTTCCATCACAATATATTTGATCCCGTTTACCCTCATCTACCACCCCCCTCCCCACTTACCCTCTGGTAACCACTAAACTCTTGTCTGTGTCTATGAGTTTTGTTTCTTCATGTGTTTGTCTTGTTCTTTTGTTGTTTTCAGTTTTATATACAACGTATCAGTGAGATCATATGGTTCTCGACTTTTTCTGTCTGACTTAACATCCCTTAAAACATGGCTATAAAAGTGAGTCACCCAAAACTGAATACTTAAAATGAAACGAGTAATGATGCCTCCATCAATTGATGAATTTGCTTTCATGAAATTAACTTTTGGAGAGCTGACATAGAGCCATCAGGAAAACCCAGGGTCTAATTCTCTTTGGCTCACTTTCCATAACACATTGGAATGATGTCCTTTTCCTGGCTTCAGTTTCTGTATCTATAAAATGGAGGAAACCAGTAAAAGAAAAAAAAATCAATTTTATAAACCAATGGATATTCAGAAGCCCCAAAGCCAAAGAATTCAGTTGGGTAGTTTTCAGTGTAGCATGTTTCTTTATGTAAGGACAGTATATTCTTTCAACAGTTACTGGACTTCAAGTAGGCACAAGGCATGTGGTAGGGAATGGGCACACATTTCAACATTTGAGAGAAAAGCTCCCACTCAAGACCCAAACTTTCAAAGGCTGTATATCCTATAAGCAACCTAACAGTAGCAGTAAAAAGTTGAACATTTCATGGTGTATTTTGATTATTTAATATTTTTATTGGGGATTATTGGAGAACAGTGTGTTTTTCCAGGACCCATCAGCTCCAAGTCGAGTAGTTGTTTCAATCTATTACTTGTGGAGGGCACAGCTTTGTGGCCCATGTGGGGATCAAACCGCCAAGCTTGGTGGTATGAGCACTGTGCTCTAACCAACTGAGCTAACCAGCTGCCCCTAGTGGTTTATCTTTAAAGAGTCATAATAGTGATGTGAACGTCTGAAATGTCCGAACGTCACTGAGGTCAAAACAGTTTCGTCAAAAGGACCACAGTGAAATGTTACGTGCTTGGACTGACATAGGAAAA
>NW_017731638.1:1369801-1413182 GCF_001890085.2 Hipposideros armiger | reverse complement strand
TACAAATTTTGAAAGAGAAATTGGCAGGGCACGTCAGGGTTCCCCCTTAATAACAGGTAACAATTATTGAGAACTTTTAAACTCCTTTACATGTATTCTCATTTCATTCCACATAAAACCTTATAGGGTAGGTGCCATAATTATGATCCCCATTCTACAGATCAGGAAACTGAGTCACATGTATGTTGCTTAGTGAATAGGTATCTTGAGCTGACTGGACCAATAGAGACTTGATGGTACACAAGGTACCAGGCATATCTGGTGTGCTATGTAAGAAGAATTATGTCATGGAACTAGCCATGCTCTGACTTGCGATTCCATTGAATTGTGCCATATTCATATGTCCAGTCTCTTAGACTGTGAGCCCCTTGTGAGCAGGGGCCCTGTCTTTGAGGTCTCATGTTCTCCCCCTGGCTGGCCCAGGGTTGGCAAAAATTCCATGCACAAATCTTTGCTGACTGTGTGTGTGTGTCAAGAGCATGTGAGCAAGTCTGGCTGTGGGTGCAAAGGCACAGAGCTCTGTGTAGTGGGCATGAAAACCTTGCAAACTTTTGAACCCAGGGCCCCTCTTTTTTCCCCTGTTGGGAGCATGAGAATATAGGATAAAATCAGAGTCTTTTCCTTAAGGGAAGCATTAGTAGGTCAGTTCAGTCACAGGTGGATCTCTTCTGTTCCTCCACGGACGGGGCAGGGCCAGCCCTGCTGTAGCTGGTTGAAGGGGACCAAACCTCTCAGGAAGACGGACTTGGTTCCGTTTGACCAGCCAGAGCAGGGGGCAGCTCCTTTGGGAAGTGACTGCAGTCTTTAGCGTGAGGATTCCTGGTACGTTTTGAACATCACTGGTCCACGCCTGCAACACAGAGAGAACCAGCATCAGCATGAATCAAATCCCAGTAGCTTGTCTTGTCTAGAACATCCTCTCATAGGATTTGTGAAAATCACACATAATTTTGCATTGTATGACTTTTTAATTTTTTTGATCCTTATTCTTTTTGTTAATATGAACATTTTGAAGAACTAAAAGGATACAGAATTGTAGACTATAGAAAATGAAAATCTCTCATAATTCTCTCTTCTCCCATTTTCCAAAATAAATTTAACATTTTGGTTTATAGTCTTTGAATGCCTTACACTTTAATATTTAAAATAAATAAAATATATTATTTTTTAATTTAAATATGATGCATTTATAGAAAAATATATGTAATACATATGTAAGTTGTAACATATAATGATTAAAACCAATATCCACAAGCAGCTGTCTACTTTAGAACAACAATTTAATAATACTGTTGAGGCTTCCTGAAAGATTTTCTTAATTTATCTTTTTGGCTTTCCCATAGAGGTAACTATTATTCTGAGTTCCTTTTTAAAATATAATTTAAATAATTTAAAGTATAATTTAAATAATTTTTAATAATTTTTACCATTTATGCATATATTCCTAAATATTATATTACTTGTTTTTTAATATAATGTATCATACCATAGGTATTCTTCTGTGACTTGATATTTTCACTTAAAATGATATTCATCCATAATGATTGACAGCTGTAGTTTATCCATTTTTATTGTTTTATAGTTTTCTACTATGTGAATATACTACAATTTATTTAGCCATTTTCCTGGTGATAGACGTTAGAGTTGTTTGGTTTAACAAGTGGGCAGAGTGGGGGAGTCTTTGATTTTTGTAGATTTTAAAGGAGAGATCTCGATTCCAGTAAGTAAGAACTTATAGATCGACTTTGCAAAGGAAAAGCAGCATTTACTAGTTCACAACATCTGGGGGTGGGCCCAGAAATTTGTGTTGTAACCTGTTCTTCAGGTGATTCTGATGCAGCTCAAGTTTGAGAACCACTGGACTAACAGAGGTACCCACGTTTCTCCCTATTTCTAGAAAAATGTGATCAAGGGGGCAAGGAGCTGATTCAGAAGGAGGGTCTCCCCAGAAAATTGGCCTGGCTATCTTCATGATGTATTTGAACAGGTGGGGAAAGTGGTAGGAAGAAAGTTTAGTCTGAATGACCCCAGAAAACGGCTTTTGGGAGTAGGCTTTGCCTGACCTTTTATATCTTCTCTCCTTGATGACGAGAAGTGTAATCGAGTAGGAAGAGAGTGAGTGGCCTTGGAGTCATACTCACCTGGGTTCAAATCCCGCTGATGCTTCCTTGCTCTTTTGCTTTCAGGAAGTTATATAACCTCTTTAAACCTCAGTTTCAACATCTATACAGTGGGGGAAGATACCTACCTGGCCTACTTGTCAGGCTTAGTGAAAACAAGGAAAAGTGGTCAGTCCTAAGTCCCTGGTGGGCACCATGGATGCTTTCAGGGCTCATGGGAAAGTCCTAGAGACAAATCCAACAGCTTTTGAGGCCAAGAGGTTCACTCTGAACTCCAGCCTATCCTTCATATATTTCCCTTCCCTCAGCTGCAAGTGTTTTCATTTCATCTCTGAAGTGTTGAAACCACTGATCAGGCAAAGCAGAACTGGTTTACCCAACCAAGTAAACCTCTACCAGATGGGCTCCAGCTTGGGACCCCTGTCTGGAATAAATATTTCAGAAATCAAAGCACTCAACAAGGCACCATAGGAAAAAAAAATGAGGTAAAAGCGTACTTTGATTGATGGGGGTGGGAAGGCAGGGGACCCACCAAGAAGGGCTTGGTTCTACAGTGGTTTGTGTAGGATAATGATGAAGCCTTTTTCTTGTCCTGAGTCCCTTCCTCCTGGGCATGCGTCCTGCTGGCTCTGCAGTGAGGCATTTCACCTTCATCTTCCTCCTCCTACCAATGACAGAGGGGTCTCGGGGCTGCTGCTGTCCAGCTCGTCCTCTGGCTAACCTCGTCCCAGCCCAACCGTCCTTCTCTACCTCTGTCAGGTAGCAAGGGAGTAGGTAGACATCTGTGGGGATGTCAGCCAGGCAGTCTGAAATCAGGACGGAACAAGTATGTGGGTCCAGCTCACCAGTCAGAATGACAAGCCTCTTACAGTATACTTTCTTCAGTTCAGGACATTCCTCTTCATCATCTCTGTCTCCTTCTTTACTCACATCCTGCCCCCCACACAAAATACAGCCCCAGATTTTTGAACAGATGACATAAAAGAAAAAAAACAAAAACCCACAAAACTATCTTTAGTGCAAGTGTGGTTTAGAAAAGGGAAAGGGTTGTCTTTGGAAAGAAGCACATCTTTGAGGCATCTGCCTCTTTTACAGACATAAATATTCATAAAATAAGGATAATAATTTTCTTTGGAAGATAAAATGCCATAATATACTGATGTTGGAGGTCTTATTCATTCAAAGCACCACGATCTAAAGCAGGGTTTCTCAACCTTGGCATAGTGACATTTTAGGTCAGAAAAGTCTTTGCTCTGGAAGGCTGTCATGTGCATTGTAGGGTGTTCAGCAGCCTCTCTGGTCTGTACCCACTAGATGCCAGTAGAACTCCCTAGTTGTGACAACTAGGAAACGTCCTCAGACATTGCCAAATGTGCCCCGGGGGCCAAATCACCTCTGATTGAGAATCACTGCTCTAACACTGTAAGTTTCCATGTTCAGTCTTGTAGCTACCCCAATCTCTAGTAAGTTGCCCACATTCTTTGAAGTTCTCCTCATTCCCAGAGAGTACAGGTGAACATGCCCATGAAGGCTGTCAGGGGCATAGCCTGGTGACCATATCCTGGTGTCCGGAAGAGGCAGGTGGGTGGTGTCACCTGTGTTGCTATAGCCTGTGAGGGGTTTGGCCCATTGTGCTCTAGGTGCTGTCACCTCTGGAGGGAATGGCACCCTTCATCTTTGGCCACTCTGCATTTATCTGCCATCTGCCATTTAAACATGTGTATCCTCTCTTCATGCTTCTTTTTTCTCCTTATTGCACGTCCTTGTTTTGCTCCTTCTTTGTTCTATTTTATAGTCCCTCCCCCTCCCCGGTGCTTGGCACACATCTGTCGAAACTGTGGTGTCTTTCGTGGTTCTGCTTATGAATTCATAGTATAAATTTAGTGTAATCCCAGCTGTCCTCTCACACACACCCCCCCTGGGAAGCAGAGCTGTGGAAGGCATGCAGCCAGGGTCCTGGAGCGAGGGTCCTGAAATGCTGGGGAAGGTGATGGCCTGAGCCTGGGGGGACTGCAGTCTCCCCTACTGCTCAGGGCATCTCTCCCTAAGTCCAACTCCTTCTTGGTGTGGATTCAGGCCCTTTAAGGTCAGGGCTGGGAACACAGGGGTTTAGAGGGGAGGGGAGAAAGGAACTTAGATGAGGGCATCACCATTTTAGCACCTCCAATGTTTTCTGTTAACAGCCTCACTCAGAAGCGCTGCTTTGCTACAGGGTTGTCACGTGAATTGGAAAAGCTAGCAGGGTCAGGGGCCTGTCTGCGTGACCCCAAGCTGTGGCTTCCTGGACTCATAGCACCTGCCCTTCTATCTCCAATGAAAGTGTTTTGAAATGCATAAACTGCCATGGACACAGATCATTATAAAGGGAAGTGATACAGATGGATATGAATTACAATTCAGTTTGGTTCCTAGAAACATCTCATTTCAGGAGCAAAGTGACTGAAGGAAGGAGCTCGGAGGGCAAGGGCTGATCCTGTGAAAAACCTTTAGGTGATGTGGCCTCTCCCAGCCAAGCAAGCACCAGGGGTGAGGTCCGGGGGACTGGGACAACCATCATAGTGCCTGAACTCGTGGGCTGAGTGATAGAACCTCTAGAGGGAGAGAAGGGCCGTGGGAGAGCGGCCCAGACAGGATTCGGAGGCTCTCTCTTAGTTGGTGAGCGAGACGCCTGCTGGCGCACAGCCCTGATGAGGACAAACCCATTCTCTGGGTGGGGACCATGGGACCAGCGAAGAGGCACTTGCCGAAACCACACACTTCCTTACATTCCATAGCAAAGTAATCCGTATGGGGATATAAAGAAGCATGTGGCCTCGGGAAGTAGTCTTGGCCCCGGCCTGGCTTCTTCTGTCATCCACATGCAGCCCAGCATCTCAGATGTGGGCCACTCACATCTCCTCTCTGCCTCTAGGTGGGAAACGCTTAGAGGGCAGGACCACTAGGACCTTAACTCATCCATCCTATCATTCCCCCCAAACCATCCTGGAACACATCTGTTGTGAGGCATGGCAGTGCTTTTTTTGGGACTCAATTTCTCCCCTCCTCTTTGTTGGGAAATAGATAGCACCTGAGTTGCACTGGCTTATTTTGGTGCAGTTATAATCTTTGTTATTATTATTAATTTAATAGCTGCTACTTTATCCATTTCAATATGATTCTTTTTTAAATGTTTGAACTCCCATGAAGCAAAAATTTAAAAAAGGAGAGGGAATCTAACAGAGCAGCATTCTGCACATGCGCAGAGAACAACTCCCGCTTAGAAACACAGCCGGGCCCTCCCTGGTGTCCTACTGTATGTGGTGGGCGCGTGCTGAAGGCTGCAGCTGCCTGCACAGCATTCCAAGCACCATTGTTCATTGTGGGAAGGATTTTTTCATTCGGCTTCTGCTCCCTCTAGCCCATCACCTGCCCCACAAGCTGTGAGACAGGAGCCATAGAAGGGTGAGAGACGCTAGCAGCTGTCAAGCCACTCGGGGTCTGGATGGGCCACCCCGGCTAAAGGGCAATGGGTTTAAAGCTTCATGGCATTTGATTCTCTACTAGGGAAACAGGGAGTGTGACAACAGAAGAATTGAACCGCAAAGAAAGTTTGAGGCTCACAGCATTGACAACGGTGGTTAATGAAAGCTAATAATCAAAGTAATAAAAAGAAGGATGCATTTTTTTCCCCCAAATTTCTCTGTGGTAGGGATGACTTTTGGTGTTTTGCATATACAAGCTCCTTAAATCCACTACTCCATGACATAGCTATTATTTTTATCTGGTTTTACAGATGAGGGTCATAGAAATGAATTGGTTTACATATATATATATATATATATATATATATAAATGATAATTCTTTAAGAAAACACTAATCCAGTTGGAAAAACAGTATTGCATCAAGCCACGAAGATCGGCTCGGAAGGTGAGTTGAAAAGGAAGGGAGAGAAAAAAAACACTAAGGGATTTACGCGGCTGTGCATGTGGGGTGCTGCTGCTGCTGGTGGCTTAGAAACCATACTTTTTCTCAGGAGAGTAGGAAAATACCCTAGGTATTCCAGTCAAAATCTTTCTGGCTGAACTTGGGGACCATCTCACTTAATCCAGTCCAATGGCGGTATAAGCTTTTGAAAACAAAATTCTCCCTATTGTCAAGGGCAAGCTTCATATGAGTGAGACTGTGGGGCTGCTTTTCCTCCTCCACATTTGGGGTCTGCAGTCAATCAAAAGCAGGGGCTGATGGGGAGGAGAGGCAGTGGTGCCAAGGAGAAGACGAGGCTGTGCCTCTGAGAAGATGAGAAGGTCCTATCTCTTCTAGTGAACCAGGGAACTTAAGAGCTAAGTCAAGCTTCATTGTAACTGGTTAAACCTGTCAGATGAAACTCTCCCAAGTGTTTGGCATGTGAGTTTCAGGAGTGAAGGCTTGCACAGAGGAGACAGACCACCGAGGTTTTGATCCAGAGAACTAGAAAGAACCAGCCTTAAGAGATTTGCCATTCACGAGCCAGCTGAAACCTAGAAGGTGGTTAATTCATGTAAGAACACAAGAGAAACCGGTTTCCAGGGAAATGATGTGAGATAACCAAGATAGTGCTAACCATCCCATGAGACTGTGCCCAACATTTGGGTGTGAATTATTATGTCTTTTTGTCAAGCCCAGCCTCATCTAGGCAAAAAGTTACTTAACAGTTCACTTCAAAATCTGCAGGGGCGGAAAAAAAACAATGAAAAACTTATAATGACCAATTACTTGATTGCTTTTGAGCCTCCTCCCACTTTCTTTGGTCATCTAATTTAAGATGCCAGGAAGGAAATTCACGAAACAGATTAGAAAACAGAGTGAGAGGTAGGCTGAAAAAAAACCATAAAGAAATAACTATAACAAAATCAAAACATTGCAGACCAGGCACAAATGAAAGGACAGATCTAGGAAGGGAATATAAAGATATGTTCTGAGTTTCGTATAGGGCAAAGGGCATTAATATGGCACTTGGATGCAAGGTGTTTTTTTTCCAGATTATTTATTTAATTTCTTACCTGCCCAAATCTTCTGACTTTGGCAGGTGGTGTTAATAAGAAGAATAGGGAGGTGAGATGGGTCACCTGGTCATTTGTGTGCTGTATGGTATCGGCAAAATCACCACCTTTCTATCTCTCATTCCTGCAGTGGCTGTGTAACCCCATCTGCCCACCACAGGGTGGGTTGTAGATTAATGAGATAGCACATGGGATGGTCTTGAGTTTCTTAGGAGAACAGGCTGATGGCAACATAAAATGTCACTCAACTCGTTGTTGGAAACAAGATTTATTTTTTTCCTCTCTCTGTTTTCTGTAATTAGGCAATTTGTTCAAAAGCCTTAAGTTCATAAACTGTCCGTTTCCTTGTTCCCGAGAAGCAAGTACTTCTTTAAAGCATTCAGGACTTAAGTGACAGTGAAGGTAGCATCAAAAGTACAAATAGTCATCACATCCTATTTCTTTCACTGAGCAGGGCGATATTTGGACATAAATGACTCAGATACATTACAGAGAAGTGAGGATGGCGATTTCCCATGAATGATCCTCAGAATGGCTCTCTGATTAGGGGGAAATCAAACACGGGTTAAGACAGGGAGACGTCTGAATTAAAGGCTAACATCATCCTCAAAGTTATTGGTGGCAGTGGGGTGGAGGAAGGAAGAACATGGCTTGGGCATCTGTGTATTCTAGCTCTATGACCTTGAGCAAGCTACTTAACCCTTTGAGCCTTAGTTTCCTCATCGGTAAAGTAAGAATAATAATGCTTACTCAACAGGGACCTTCAATGAGACAGATTTATATACGGTGTCGTGAATATAGTACTAGAAGCCTAATAAGTGGCCTCTGTTACTATTATTACTATTGTTTAATATATATTTAATACTAATTGATATTAATACAGCAAGTGAAACTAGTCACTGCATGGAAGCCCTTATATTTGATCTACTTTAAAGAGTTTCACTCACATGACAATTGTTCCCCAAGAGGTGGTTCTGAGATACTTGGGAAAGCTTAGCTATTATAAAAAAAAATATGTTTCTTTTACATTTTGATTTGCCTTTTTTTAAAAAACAATTTTTGCGATTTTCATGTGCTTGAAAAGGATTTGTTAAGGAAAGGTATTCACAAGCATTATGTCTGACAAGAATCATTACAGGTTCTAAATCTCCAGGGCCCAGTCTCCCTCAGGACCTTTATGAAAAGCTATATAAGGTGAGATGCTCAGACTGTCCCTTTGTTGACCACTAGGCCTTTGCGTCTAATGACAGATCTGACCTTAGTTTGTCAGCCCTTTGCTGGATGTGGGGAGGAAACCAGAACTCTCTGCAGAAAAACCATCTGTATCTCACTCTCTGAATTTCTAATATAGGCACCTTAGCTCTCCCGGTCCCTTTTCTGCCCCACAGTAAGGCTTGGAAGTTTAAAACAATCGATAATAATTTCTTAAAATGTAATCAGAATTGCATGCTTCTGTGGGGATGAGGACACTGCCAGCGTCTGCAGGGGGAGTGGTCTGCACAGAGGTCCCCATGCCAACCGAAGTCTGAGTGCTTGTGACCTTACGCACTGGTATCACTGCTGCTGTTCTTGGTTCTTGTCCATGAAACGGAAGCTATTCTGGAGCTCACCAAGGCACATGCCAAATTATTTGGGGCTTACCACCATCTGACTGGGGTGGTAGGAAATGATGCAGAGGCCCCTCCATTTAAGGCAAGTGTGGGGTAGCATGTCAGGATAAGACCTTATTTTTCCTAAGGCTCAACCAGAACATCTTGCTATTTTTGGAGGACTGGCCAGTCCTGAATGTTGTTTCAATCATGAGCATGAGTCCCATTTTAACTTCCCAGGCACAACCAAAAGCAAGGCGAACTCCAAGAGCCCGTCTCCTCTCCCTGCAGCACCCTGCCACTTTTCTCAGAAGAGGGGAGTATGGGTGGCATTTTATCACCACTGTTGTCCTTGCCCTGCTTCTCATCAGAGCTGGGATTTCAGGGGAGGAAGGGGCAACGAGAGAGAGGGAGCCAACATTTACTGATTTACACTCCCAGCAATTCTGCGAAGTATATTTTATTACACAGGATGAAACTGTCTCTAGCAGATTAAGTAATCTGGAGCCATAGAATAGTTAAGAAACTTGTCCAAATCACACAGCTAGTAAATGGCTGTTGACCTATATGACTTGAAGCAAGTCTCTAACTCAAAGGACACCTTCATTCGAATACACTGTATTTCCCAAGCTTGCCTGATCCTTAGTGCCACGGAAGCACTTCTTAACACTCCTGTTGCCTGCACCCCACTCCAGAGCCATGCAATTGAAATCTCCATGGGAATGGTTAAGTATCTATATTTTTAACAAGCACTCCTGGGTGATTTCTACGTTCAGCAAATTTAGGGGAAAAAAAGCTCCAAGGAGAGTTGCTTTCAAACTTGAGTGAGCATTAGAATCACAAGGGGGTTTGTTACAATGCAGATTCTTCTGACTTGCTCTCAAAGATGCTGAAATGAAGCCATCTGGGCTGGGGCCCCGGAATCTGCATTTTTGCAACCATTCCCAATTTATTCTGTGGCAAGTGAGCAGAGGACTTTGCAAAACATGACCTAACAATAAACAGGACAGAGAGATAGGAATGCTAAAGTCATGGATTCATTAATACTAGAAAGCCCTCATTCTGTAACAGTCTAAGGAAAATTATTTCGTTTGGATTAAGGAATGTCTGCAAATGGTGACAAATGGTTAAAACCAGGGTGATCGCTCTCCACACATGAACAGTCAACTTAGTGACAGAAAGGGGAGCGGGCACTATTGTCTGCACCTGACCACTGAGGTCATCTTTTCCATGTTCTCTACGCTTAGCTTCCACCTGGAATGTTCTTTTCCCCTTGCCCATCTTCACCAATTAAAATTACTCTCTTTCAGGCTCAGCTCAAAAGATACTTTCTCCACAAAGTTTTTTCCCACTTGCAGCTCCTTCTCTTTCTCGTTCCTATTGTTTGTACCCCTACGTGGGCACACATCACCTCTCACCTGGCTGTTGGATTCCTTGTGTGCCTGGAATGTATGCATCTCCTCTCATGTGGGCTGGGATCCTGAGAGCTTCATGTTTGAGTTCTCATACCAGCCACCTAAGGAAGGCATTTCCCACAGTAAGGGTGGAGCAGATAAAGCCACCACTGCCACCACCACACTTTGAGATTACTGTGTGCTCCAACAAGTAACTTGTGTTATAAACGTTCCTGTTTTACAGATGGACACAAGGCACTGAGAGGTTGTGGTTTGTGGATGGGTCTCCTTTAGAAGCGACATCCCTGGAGGTGACCAGAGTCACACCTGCAAGGAGACCTGAGCTCTGTGGGTTTAGGAAAGAGTACTTCTAAAAATCGTAACCTTCTAATTCAGTGTATCAGTCACCTGATGGGTTTGCTAAAATGCAGATTGCTAGGTTCCACCCCCAGAGTTTCTGAGTCAGTAGCCTGGAATGGGAGCTGAGAATTTGCATTTCGGACAAGTTCTCCGGTGATTCTAAGGCTGCTTTTCTGGGGACTGCACTTTGAGAACCACTGCTCTAAGTTCAATGTTTCTGAGGCTCAACAGTTCAAAGGCAAGGAAGTGACCCTTACATTGTAAGTTTCCTAACAATGAGGGGAGGAAGTGGAGTAAAGCCACACAGAAGCCAGGAAGGTGGCTCTTCAAGGGTGTGGTTGTAGGAGCTTTCACCAATGAGGATGCAGACAGATGGTCCACACCCCAAAGAGAGGGAACCCTGTCTGTGAAGCTATTTAGAATTTTCAGCTTGAAGGTTTGTACACTCCTGGGAGTCATCCCTTTGGCTTCCAATTCTTACCATTAAAACTGTAGTGGGGTTTGGTGAAGAATGGATACAAAATGAGGTAAAAGCTTTCCTTGAGACGATAGCCCAGCAGAGGATCCACTGACTCACATGACCTTCTATCATATTTGCAGAGGGATCGTAATGATAATATAACATAATATGTGGAATAATGATAAATCTTTTTAGCTCCAAGACCTCTCTCTCTTTTTTAAATGCACCTATTAAATGAGGATTAAGAATTGCTTCAGGTCCAGGGAGCAAGTCAGAGAACGTGATTCTTGCCCTAGTTTTCCAAAGGAATGCATTGCTGGGGGGCTTTGTGTTTTAAAAAGATGTAACCCGTCACATTGTCTTAGGTGGGGATGTCTGTGGGGTTATCTGAAGAAACCACTCCCATTCAATGATTGAATATTTGAGGTAAATCACATACAGTACTAGAAATAAATTCCTTTGAGTTGCTTTGAAGAAAATTCCAACACACCTACAAAATATTTTACCAAGGCACTGAAAGGGCAAGTCACAAGTTCAAAGTCCTGTGCTGTCAAATTCTCATTCATCACACCTAAAAACCCAGCTCTTCTTTAGGTAATCGACCAGCCCCTAGGGCGATGACACAAGATCTCTCCCCTGGAGCTACCTTTGATTGTCCTTCTCTCTCCCACGCTCACCCTTCCTCTCAGCCTTTTTGCTTCGAGCCCCAGCACAGAGAAATAAGTTCATTATCAGTACTAGCGGACAAGTCATTCATTCCCACACGCTGACAATGCCAGCAGGGGCTATTTCTCTCACTCCTTTTCCCTCACCTCGCTCTGCCTGATGGGTCTGGATTCTAGAGGTCCTCCCCCCACCTGCATGAGACACAGAACGCCCAACTTCACCTGCTCCTACAGACACCACAGAGCTGGCTTCAGATGACAGGAGCAGATCACCCGCAGGGCTTCCCAAAAATTCACAAAGAAAGACAGATGGGCAAGGCAGGAACGGCCAGAGGACAATTAGAGGAGAAAGCGGCAGGAAGGAAGCAGCTCAATACTTACGTGGGGAAAAGTTGCAGGCAGGTCCCTCCTCTGTGCGCCTTCCTCCCTGGCAGGCGTCAGCCCCATGGAGGTGTTTAGAGCATGGGTTGTTAGTATTATTATTATTTTTTTTCTCCAGAGCTGGCAGTGTTGGCTTGCATTTCTATGCCTCCCTGTCAGAATTCTCTCAAGGAAACGGCAGCTGGTGAGCTCAGAAATGTCAGTCAGAATCTTGGCCTAGTTTGGGGCCTTGAAGATTTTTACAGAAAGTTAAAAAGGTTTCTGGGCCAGCGTCTCCTTAGGGTTTTCCCTCTCTTGCTTCTCACCTTTTCCATCTTCTATTTTTCTTTTTGCTTTTTTTCATTTTTACCTCAGTAGCTAGCTACTTAAATTGTCTGCCCCTGTCTTTCTGTTGGTCCCCTCTTGGGTATGGTTGTGACTCTTCTCCCAGCTCAGCTTAACAGCCTGGTGATTTTTTAAGCATTTAACTAGTACTTGTGCACTGATTACTTATTTTGTCTTTTTACTTATTCCCTTTTCCCTTTTCATCCCTTTCCTTTCACTCTTATCTTTTTCATCTCCACCCCTCGAGTCACACACACAGAGAAATCATCTGTCTTTCCTTTATGTGCAGCCCCTATCCCGGCAGTCTACCATTCTTCCCTGTTTGTGCCCTGTCCACTCATTTGTCTTTCACTCTTTTACTTCTTGCATTTGTTCTAGATTTACCTCTTACTGGGTCCTGTCTAGCTGTGACCCAGCTTCAGACCTCTGTCTCCTCTCCCCTCCCCTCCCCTCCTCTCCTCTCCTCTCCTCTCCTCTCCTCTCCTCTCCTCTTCTCGGCTCACTCTCTGCCTTCTCTTGCCTCCTCCTTTTGTACTCTCCAGCCCTGTGCCCACCCCCAGCACACTCTTCCACCTGTTTGTGTCTTTTAAGGGCCTTGGTCATGTCCATGCCTTCTGTCCACCTCAATCACCACAGTGACGGGCCTCTGAAAGCTGTTAAATTACACCTCTTCAGCTGTCTCATTGCAAGGAGAAATGGCCTTTGCTAAATCCTTTTTCAGATAGGCAAATCTACATGAATGCTTCTGTTTAGAATACACTAAAATGATGCGTGTATGATTTTAAAGAGTAAGAACATTAATTTTTCTCAAGGATACTGGTATCCTTTTAGGTTATGTAAATATATACTATCTCAATACAGCCCTTTTAGCTTGTTCCTAACTTATTTTGACCATTTTTCAAATGGGAGGGTGGTTGTAGTGAAGTGATAGAAAACATGGCTAGTTTGGGACTTGACTAGATTATATTACTGAGTGCCTGCCAAATCATGGTGTATTAAGCACTAGAAATACAAAAAAGTGTATAGACATATATAGTCCCTGCCTTGAGAGACTTAATCAGATTTTCTTAGGGATAGAACCTGTATCTGGAAAAATATACCCCTCCCCCCCCAAAAAAAATATAATTGCAAATTGATAGTTCAGAAAATAAGCACTACTGGCATTCTGAAGCAGAGGTTGATAAGTGATAGACCAGGTAGTAAAAGCTTCATGGGAGATGATGGGTTTCAACTGGGTTCTGAAGTTAGGGAGGGCTTACATACCTGGAGAGGGGCGGGAAGGGCTTTCTCAGATGGGGGAATGGCATGAACAAAGGTGTAGAAGAAGCAGACGTGTACAGAGCATGTGCAGGGTATACTAATTAACTGTGGCTGGATTCAGTGCTTTGTGAAGGGGCCAGCCTGGGGAAAACTTTAGGCACAAAGCAGCCTTTTTTTTTTTTTTTTTTTAGCTGAGCCATCCTGCTACCTTTCTGGCAGCTCAGCTTCTGCTCAGCTCGGGCTGGACTCGAACCGCTGTTGTTCAGAGCTCGAACTCTTGAGCGAGCTCTTAACCAACTGAGCCACTCGGCCGGCCCCCTACAAAGCAGCCATTTTGAGGAAATATGCTCATAGAAGGAGATCTCATTTTTTTTTAATTGGGGAATTTGGAGAGGGGAACAGTGTTGGGGAATTGGGGAGGGGGACCAGCCGAGTTGTTGTTCTTCAATCCAAGTTGTGGAGGGCGACAGTCGCCATCTGGCTGCCCATTGGCAGCTCATGGCCTCTAAACTCAAGGTGCTGTGTTACAATCTTAGTTGTGGATGGACATAGCCACCATCCCATGTGGAAGTCAAACCAGCAGCCTGTTGTTAAGAGCGCACGCTCTATCCACTGAGCCATCCGGGTGGCAGCTCAGCTTAAGGTGCCGAGTTCAGTCTTAGTTGTGGACGGGTGTAGCCCACCATGGAGCAGGCAGTCTTGTTGTTAGGAGCATGTGCCTTACCAGCTGAGCCATCCTGCCACCTGTTAGCAGCTCAGTGGCAGCTCAGCTCAGGCACAATGTGACTGGCCCATGTGGGAATCGAACCGGGGGCCCTGTTGCTCAGAGCTCATGCTCTTAAGCTAAATCTTAACCAACTAAGCCACTCAGCTGGTCCTCATTTTCTTTTAAAAGAGTTCCTTTACACTACACATTTATAGGTCACAATTTAAAAAGAGTAATGCTGTAGTGTTATGATTTCTACAACTTAAGTAAATATGAATTTGGGTTCTTTAATAATTATCACCAGAAAGACCATGGTCTGAAATCTGTTGCTATTGAACATAGAGAGAAATTTTCTCTCCAATCACCATTATTACATTCTTATTCTTACTTAATTCTAGCATTTGTCATTGAAGGTCTGCTATTATAAATCTAGAAAACTGTTTGTCCCACTCATTTACAGTCTGTCTCCTGTTCTCTCTCTGTCATGCAGCCATCAAACTCTGGTGTTCTACCCCTTTGCTGAAGACTCAGATCCCAACTTGGGTGGATTAAGCATTTGTTATAGGTCTATATACACTTTAACATGGCATTACACTGCTTTAAAATTCATTTTACAATTTCTTTCAATTCACAAGACTATAAACTCCTGAAGTTCAAGTTTATACTTATTTTGATGTTGTTTTTTGTCTCCAGAACAATATAAGAAACATAGTGGGCTCCTAATACATGTTTGTTAAATCAAGCTGGATAAAGAGATTTGCTAAAATTTGACAACAAAATATAAACCTACCAGCTATCCTACTAATAGGAAGATAAGCATTTTTATCACGTTGTATCAGCCTTATAGTTCTGAGTTTATCTGGGGTCAAAGAGTTAAGTGACCTTAATTTAATGACTTATCTGTATATTGGGTTATACTTTACATTTGCTCACATTTTCTTGTGAGCCTCAAAAACTATTTGGGATATGTCAATCAAAGAGGTATTGAAGCCGGCTGAGTGGCTCAGTTGGTTAAGAGCTCGCTCAAGAGTTTGAGCTCTGAGCAACAGCGGTTCGATGCCTGGCCTGAGCAGAGCAGCCACTAAGCTGCCAATAGGTAGCAGGATGGCTCAGCTTAAAAAAATTAAAAAGAAAAAGAAAAAATGAGGTATTGATACTCAAATTTGGGAGATGAGCCATCAGATGTACAGAGGGCTACATGGTTAGTTATTTAAAAAGCTGGAATGAAATCCAAGTTTTAGAACCCCTGATCAATTTTTTTTTTTTTTTTTTTTTGACCTTAGCACATTTTAGGTGAGGAATTCTGATTTCCCTGATAAAGAGATACGTTTGTTTTCCCTAAAGCCTTGTGTAAAACAGGTTGGTTTTGAGTGAAGTAGAGTGGAAGTGAGGAGTGGGAAGGTCTTTTCCTGAGATCTTTCCTAACGAGGTGCTCTCCCCTGTGGAAGTCTCCAGAAACCAGGGAAAGGGTGAAATCAAAGGTGGTCTAAACAAGATTATCTCAAGATTCATCTTCACAATAATCTCACTTGGTTACCTCATTTAGTGTATGAAGAAACCAAGGCCCAACTTAGCAAAGAGACTTGCCCTCCATCACAGAACCCACATCTCCTGACCCCTAGGTCAGACAGAGCTCTTTGCATCACATTTGAATTGGCTTCTGTTTGGTAGAGAGGCCTTACAGAGCCTGTTGCCCCTCCAGGTGAGACTGGGGCAAGGCAGTGATGGTGGAGGGAATACTCAGGTTGACTCATTCATGGCTGCAGGCTCTCCTCTTAGAGCTCTCCAACAGTGAGCAGAAACTAGGGGGGGACATCCCTTAATTGTGTGGGGGAGTGCAGAACACAGACTGTTTTATGTTAAACATGGGCTTAATGCTTTTTATTGGCCTCAGCTACCGAATTTCATAAGGGCGATAATAATAATAATGAAATCATGGGATGATAATAATAAATCCTTTGAGATGCTGCCAAAACTACATATCGCAGGCTTTAGACGCCAATGGGCAGCTGCTTGGCTAAATGTGGCCCCCAGTTGTCAAGGAGAGACCCACCCAATACAGGAGAAACAAATCAACAAGGATGTGCAGGCCACACACAGTGCAGAGCCACTTGGAGGTGAAGCTTTCAATTTAGATTAGACACCGTCTCTGTCCATTCTTAAGGAATTAGCAATGTGAAAATGTTCCCAATTGTCAAGTTGGATATAAAGGCATTTATGGCCTCAAGGAATTGCTTGCGTGGATCAGAGATCAAATAAAGTATCATGTCCCCCCGTTGATTATCCTTTTTTCAACCAAATGGTTGACAGTTGTCAGCATCGTGGACCTGGACACCATGAAGGTGGTGTTAACAATAAAACTGTGTTAACATTTTCGTTTCCAAATTGGTTTGGTTTCCTCAGAACTATAAGGTAGAACTTCCTCCCTTCCTCTGTTATCTACTTTGTGATTGCCAGAAATCATTGATTTTCCCCTCCATTTCCTCATCTGAAAACTAAAGGTAATAATAGCTGAACTTCCTCCCTTATTAGGTTTGTTGGGAGAATTAAATGAAGTAGCTTATTTGTTATGAGACATGCTAACGTGATTGTGGTTTGTTTTAGTCATATTAGAGTGGGTAAACTGTAAGCAGTGTGATAAAGGTAAGGGACCACTTTGCATTTCATTCAGCGGTGGATGGAGTTGGCTGGGGGAAAGGTTTCCTTGAGGCACTTGTTCACAAATGTTCATTTTAAGGGGAGATCATCTAGTCTAGTCTTCTTATTTTGTCATGAGGAAACGGAGTCCTGAGAGCACAAGTGAGGGTCAGCACCCAGGCCCAGAGCTTTGGCTCCCGATTCATAATGTTCCAGTCTGCCAGGTTTGTTCTGAACACCAAGCGAGACCAAGGAGATTGTGACTGTGAGAGTTATCTGTCAATGGAATGATACCACATAAGCGCCAAGTGTTATTTTCATGAAATCTGTCCCTCAAATACAGTTATTGCAGAAAACTACTCTTCACCCTCAGGGATGGCAGACATGTGGGGCCTTGGAAACCAGCTGTTCCCTGGTTGGTTTTCCCAGCTGCTGCTAAGGCCAGCTCTGTGGTGGAGGCGCCCAGGAGTGGGGGTATACCAAGAGCGTGGATGCCATGTAGGATTGAGGCAAAGCAGGTCAAAAGAAGAACAGTTGAAGCTATTTGGGAAACAGGTGGGAACAATGGAAAATTCATTTGGTTAAATGTGTGCTTAAATCAACACAAACGTTACCCCAGTTGCTGGCTTTGGGAAGAGAGTGCATGTCATGTTTAAAAGCTTTATCCCCCCCTCTCCCTTCCTCCCTTCCTCCCTTCCTCTCTCCATTCCTTCCTTCCTCCTTCCTTCTTTCCTTCTTTCCTTCCCTCCTTCCCTTCCATCTTTCCTCTCTCCCTCTCCCTCTCTTCCTTCTCTCTCCCCCTACTCCTTTTCTTATTCTTTTTTTACATTAACATTTGAGGCTTGTTTAGAATTAAAACAAACAAACAAACAAACAAACAAACCTACAAAGGTGATTTAATTCTTTAGCATACAAAGATATTTCAAATAAAAGATATTAAATACCAGTCAGAGTTTGCCTCCCCTCCCCCCATTCTATAATTAGTGGACATGAGATTTTAATGTAGAAAAAAAAGTTAAGTATAAGGAAAACTAAGTTTTACCAGTCCCCTGGCCTGGGACAGTTCCGGGCTTTCACATACATTTTCTCATTTAATCCTCACAAAATTGCTGTTTACCCTAATAGATGCTAAACTCCTTAATGGCAGAGGTTGTTATCTTTGTTTTTTATATTCTGTCATGGCTTTCTGCATTTAGATTATTTTAAAAAATGTAGCCTATGTCTTTTTTGTCTGTATACCACTCGTAATTTTGGAAAAGGACATATTCCCTAACACATTAAAAATTTTATATTTGGATTTTTAAATTATACTATTTGAAAGACCTAATTTCTGGCATGTTATAAATATTGACATTTTAAGTTCAACTATTATATCATTCTTTTAAATGTATTTAATGAAACCTAATCCATAGCAATTTGACACTCATCATCTTTTATTAAAGGAATATGAAAACCAGCTCTTCTAAACAGTTGGAATTTTGTAATGTTCCTTTCCCCCCCCCCCCAGAATTTGTGTTACTCCATTTTAGTTCTCACAACAAATTTCATTCTAATGAGTGCATTATGTTTGAAAGTATTTTATTTATTACCCTATCACATTTTAACTACAACAAATGAATGTACAAAGATTGAAATTAAATTTAAGATGAACACTTTCTAATTAAAAATTAAAATTAAAAGTTTAATTGTTATAATTTTCTGTGACTACAGAGATCAATATTATAATTTTTCTTTTGAACTGAATTACCATTACAATTATTACTAGTATGCATTTACTCAAATGACATAAATATGTTGCAAACAATAATTACTAAACATAAAATATTAACATTTATTAAAAATATAGCTCTTATGAAATTGATAGGCCTTTTCAAATTTTTCCATGTGTTCATACATCCATGGATAGATATTACTAATTGTTAGGGTGGAAGTTTGGCATTGACTCTCTTCTTTTTATTCCATTTATAGATATGACCACTGAGAGCACTTGTTCGCATAAATAAGAAGATGGGAATGGCAGGAATTTTGTGATGGCAATTTCTCAAAATTATTTGATCCACATCTGAATTTTATGCCAGAAATTATATAGTAGTCTATAATCAGAATTATTATTAATGAACTGTGACTCTCATATTTCATGGGCTCCATGAAGAAAGTATTTATCATTCTCAGTTAAACAACTTGATGAGGTTCTTATTCGATTTTGTTGAAAGCTAAGAAATGAGGACTACATGACTTGCAGAAGAACTTGTTATGCAGTTATGAGAGTGTTTTATTGGGAGAGGCAATCTGCCCTGGGCCCTGAATGTGCCTGCACATTCTTTCTGAGCATGCTAAGAATGCAAGGCTCTGGCTGCTTTTTATCTGAGCCATTTCTCAGGGCAGTAAGCAACCTTGAGATGAGGTAACATCACTCCCCAGACAAAGAACAAGCTTATTTCTGCTTGCTATAAAACTTTTAAATTTCCCAAGCTCAGTATGACACAAACCCACAGTGTACATAGCATCTATATAAGTCCATCCATCTACTTGCATTTCCCCAATGGGATCTGGAGGACATGGGAAATCAATGCAAACCAGTATCATGCTCATGCTTCTTGCTGTACCAAGAGTAATAAAGGTCATAGTCTCTGGCCTATGAGTTTCATGTCTTTTGCCTGCATCAGTGAAACCTTAACAGACTATTTTATTAGCTTTTCAGTAGGGTAAAAATCCAGATTTTTTATAGAACCTGACATACTAATAATTATGCTTGTAAGTTCTGGGAAGACTATCAAGAAGGTATTACCATGGCCCATTGAATGACTGTTAAATGTAGCAGTTAGTCTTTCAGATGGAGGCACCCTGTTTACTATAATTCAATCACAGTGTTGGAAAAAAATCTAAATATTGTTAACTTCAAGACACCTATCCTTAAGATGGCGGAGTAGGTAAATGCTGTGGTTTCCTCCTCTCATGACCACATCAAAATTACAACTACAGAACAACCATCATTGAGAATCGCTGAAGTCTAGATGAACAGAAGAGCTATAACTATGGACATATAGAAGAAGCCACAGCAAGACTGCTAGTAGGGGCAGAGACATAGAACAGGCTGGTCCCCATACCTATGTGTGGCAGTTAAAAATTGGGAGGGATATCTATGCTGTGGGGGTACCCCTGAGGAGTGAGAGGTGCCAGCCCCACACCTGACTCCCTAGTCCAGGGTTCCAGTGCCAGGAAGAGAAGTCTTCACAACTTCTGGCTGTGAAAACCAGTGAAGATTGTGGTCAAGTGAGATGGAGGGTGGCTGGACTCCAAAGCGTTCCTCTTAAAGGGCCCCCACACAGACTTACTCTCTGACGGGCTCACTTGCTCTGAGCTCCAGTGCTGGGGAAGCAGCTCAAAAGGCACCAGGACATATGGGGAGGAACTGAGTTCTCTGGCTTCTGAGCAAGGGCTAGAGAGGCAGCTCTCTCTCAGACAGAAGTGCTGACAGAAGACCATTGTTTCTTTGTTGAGCCCTCCTCCACCCAGGCTGCATGCACTGGTGGGTGCCATATCTGAGTCTCCATCAGCCTGACTAACATCAATTGCCCTTGCCTGGTGATTCCCTGAAGCCTCAACCCACCCAACTTGCAGGCCCATCCAAGCCGCTTCCAGTGGCTTTTCCATAAAAATGGACTCTTTTGGCTCATGCTGCAAACTTTCTGAAACCTCTCAAAAATTCACAAACTCCAAACAAGCAGTATTTGGCCTTGTCATGCCCCATGTATTTGCTGAGCTGCCCCAAGCCCAGCACTAGCAGCAGCTGGCCTCAGTTTGCAGCTTAGCTTCTCCTAGGTGTGTCCAAGCCCAGCACAGGTGGAAGACATCTGCAGATCACTCTGTGGCTCATAACAAGTGGTGCCTGGCAGGGCTCAGATGAAGACTAAACTAGGCCTGCAGTGTGGACTCTCTCAAGAGGTTCTGGCTGGTACACCTGGTGACTGGCTTCTCTCTAGCTGGAGCACCACCTAGGTGCCTCTGGGAAGGCACCAGGGCCCTGCTGAAGTGAATCTTGCTCTGTAGGGTCAGCCCCTGCACAACAGCTTCTCCACTGTACTCATGGCCAGTCCTCACAACCAATCAGCCTGTGGATCAATCTCTGCTGTTAACATTAAAACAGCAACAAAGGCTCAACTATAACAGGAGGGCACATACATTCAAGGGACACACCTGGAATACTGGTTCAGGTGATCAGGGAGACTGCCACTGGGTCCCACAGGACATTTACTACATAAAGCCACTCTACTAAGACCGGGAAACATAGCAGCTCTGCCTAATACATAGAAACAAACTTTGGGAGGCAGCTAAATTAGGGAAACAAAGAAATATGTTTCAAATGAAAGAACAAAGCTCTGGGGAACCTATTCAGTGATTTGGAAAATAACGTAGCAGAAAACACCCAATCAGAACCGCAAAAACAAAAAAGAATGAAAAAAAAAAATGAAGAGAGTTTAAGGGGCCTCTGGGCAACAACAAGCATACCAACATTCACAGTATTGGGGTACCAGAAGACGAGAGAGAGCAAGAAATTGAAAACCTATCTGAAGAAATAATGACTGAAAACTTTCCTAACCTGGTGAAGAAAATAGATATACAAGCCCAGAAACTGCAGAGAGTCCCAAACAAGAAGAACCCAAAGAGGCCCAAACCAAGACACGTTATAATTAGAATGGCGAAGGTTAAAGACAAAACGAGATTTTTTTTTTTAAAGATTTTTATTGGGGAATTGGGGGAAGGGGAACAGACAAGTTGCTGTCCTTTTGTTCTTCAGTCTAGTTGTGGAGGACGTTGTTTCACTGGCCCAAGTTGGTACCATCACTGCGCTCTTCCCGGGAGAGGTAGATCAATCACCGGCTTCTGGACGGCTGCTCACTGCGGCTGCTGGCCGCTCACGCTCGCTGCTGGCTACACACGGTAGCCCGTGGCAACCCACTGCAGCCTATGCCGCCGCCAGCGACTCACTGCAGCCCAGCTCCAGGTTGAGCTGTTGTTCAGCATCTTAGCTATAGAGGGCAGTGTCACTGGCCCTCATATGTGGGATCCAAACCAGGGCCGTCTGGCATCCCAAGCCAGCTCTTAACCAACGCACCACTCAGCTGGCCTGACAAAACGAGATTTTTAAAAGCAGCAAGAAAAAAGCAGTTAGTTACCTACAAGGGAGCCCTCATAGGACTGTTGTTAGCTGATTTCTCAACAGAAACTTCAGAGGCCAGAGGGACTAGCAGGAAATATTCAAAGTGATGCAAAGCAAGGACCTACAACCAAGATTACTCTACCCAGTCAAGCTATTATTTAGAATTGAAGGAGAGATAAAGAGCTTTCCAGACAAGAAAAAGCTAGAGTTCATCACCACCAAACCAGTATTACCAAAAATGTTAAAGGGACTATGAAGAAGAAGAAGGAGAAGGAGGAGAAGGAGAAGGAGAAGGAGAAGGAGAAGGAGAAGGAGAAGGAGAAGGAGAAGGAGAAGGAGAAGGAGAAGGTGGTGTGGAGGAGGAGGAGGAGGAGGAAGAAAAAATATGAATAATAAAATGGCAATAACTACATATCTATCAACAATTGCTTTAAATGTAAATGGATTAAATATTCCAATCAAAGATAGGGTGGCAAATGGATAAGAAAACAAGACCCTTACGTATGCTGGCTATAAAAACTCCAGAATGAAAGTCACACACAGATTGATAGTAAAGGAATGTAAGCAGATATTTCATGAAAATGGAAATAATAATAATACAAAACCTGGGGTAGTAATACTTATACCAGATAAAATGGACTTTAAAACAAAGCCTATAACAAGAGACAAAGAAGGATCCAGTAATCCCACTTCTGGGTATTTATCTGAAGAAACCCAAAACACTACTTGGAAGGGACATGTGCATCCATATTCATTGCAGCATTATTTACAATCGCCAAGATATGAAGGGAACCTGGGTGTTCATCAGTGGGTGAATGGATAAAGAAGATGCGGTACATATATACAATGGAATATTACTCAGCCATAAAAAAGAATGAAATCTTGCTATCTGCAACAACATGAATGGACCTAAAAGGTATTATGATGAGTGGAATAAGTCAGACAGAGAAATACAAATGCCATGCGATTTCACTTACATGTGGAATCTAAAGAACAAGATAAATGAACAAACAAAACAAAAACAATCTCACAGGTACAGAAAATATTTTGAGGGTTGCCAGATGGTGCAAGGTTTAGGGGGTGGGTGATAAAGGAAAAGGGATTAAGAAGTACAAATTAGTTGTTACAAAATAGTCATGGGGATGTAAAACATAGCATAAAGAATATAGTCAATAATATTATAATAACTATATATGTTGTCAGATGTGCACTAGATTTATTGGGGTGATCACCTCCTAAATTATATAAATATCTAATCACCTGAAACTGATATAATATTGTATGTCAACTGTAATTGAAAAAAAAATTTAAAGTTATTAAAAAAAGACACCCACCCTTGTCAATATGATATTTTTGAAAATCACTTTGTAAATCTTATTATGTACTATAAATACATATTCATAAAAAATTTGGAGCCATAGAGTTAGTTCTTTTAATTTTGAAAGTGTCTGCCATTATGACCTTAAAGCCCCCCTTTATAGTCAAACCAATCAGCCAGAATAAACGTATTCAATGTCATTTGTCTGTCTTTATTGTTTCAGTCCAAATAAACATGTTAATATACCTGTCTGGGACACCCATTTTATTTCAGAATTCAACAGTCAATACGTATTATCTAAAAACACCTAAAAAGGTGGAATTCTAGTGCCACTAACTACATAATATTCGCCATCTTAATGACAGCATCCAATATTCTGTGCATCCAGCTCAACCTTTTGGCAACTCAAGCTTGTTCATGACTAAAACAGGGTTTCATTAAGGCTTAAAGCATGAATCTCAGCAAAGGAGCTCCTTTTGTACCTGGGCATTGTAACATGCTTATCTACTCTCCCCAAACAAGGCCCAAATCAACACAAATAAAAGTAGCAAAACTTGAAAACAACTTTTCCAGTTATAAACCTAGAAAAGCTTTTGCATGCTATAATTTTTTAACAGTAATGCTGTTTCCTTTGCTATAATGGTGATATAAATTATTAATTGGGGAATTGTTGGAAATATCCTTGGATTCATCAATCTGTAAAGCAAATATTTGGTCTACTAAAATGTTATCGCAATCTGCTGAATGACTTTTTTAGTGAAGTAGTAGGATACCTGAGTAGAAACTTAGTTTAATTTCAGGAATGCTGGTTCCTGAATTTCTGAACCACATATTCAGCTGCCTGCTGCATATCTCCCTCCACATTTTCAGTAGACGTTGCAAACCAAATGAAGCATGTTTGCCTGGCGTTGCGGTTGGGGCAGAGAAGGCGTGAGGAACCAAGCGGCTGCTTTCATAGTATAATACTCTGGGCTGATTTCCTTCAGGTTAAAGGTTTACACTATTATGGCACGGAGCTAAGTGAAGAAAGTATTTATCCTCAGAGCCCATGAAATTTGAGAGTCACAGATACTATAGAATTCAATGTAGTTGCATATAAAATGGGGAAATAAGTACATTCCAGTAGAAAATGTCGAATGGTACAAAAGCATGCAAATGAGATCTCAACTGGAGGGAGAGTCCAGGTGACTGCTTTTTACATTTTTCATTCACAATGAAACATCTACTTTACGCAGAACATCAGATTGGATTCCATCCTGTTGAATTATACTCTTTCTTTCAGTAATGGAGTGATAGTTTCACACATGACTAATTCCATCTGGAAGACTTATCACAGAAATATAAGTAAGCCACAGTTCTATGTATGCATGTATTTCATTAATATTTAGTATATGTCAGAGAGGTAAAAATTAAGTTTGAAGAACTGCTCAGTCAGGGGATGTGTAATGACATTGCACACAAAGTAGAAAGACGTCCATTTTTTGGTCTGCAGTATTCAAGGAAGTGTCAGTCGGAGGCCTCTGGTAGCTGGTGCACTTATGCGTGAATAAGTAAAAACCTCCCTGAGGAGTCTCAGAAATTCTGACATATTTGAGGGAGAATTGTTGGAAGCTAAAGTCCTGCTGAGCACTTAGTAAGGGCAAGTGCCATGACTTGTGGGTTAATGACACTCCATTTGCCACCACATTCCAATCAACATACAAGGGGTCCCAGTGCAAATGCAGGTTATATGTAAAAACCTTGGTGCCTTTTGAGCAGCAACCATTGGAACTCTTTCCTCTTTCTCTATCAGCTGCCTCTGAATTACCACCTCCTGTACCCTCCTTTTTCCCCACGTAAGGCTAGGCCATTTTTACATGGTCCTGGTTGAAGCAAGCCTTTTTTTTTTTTTTTTTTTTTTCCCAGAGCAAAATCTGGGATCTCCTATCTAAGCCCTCTGATGGAGTAGTCGAGACAGACTCCCCAGGCCTCCTGGGGATCATCTGATGGAGAAATGAGAGGCTGGTCCTCACAGTGGTGACAAGAGAATGACGAGTGCAAACGGCCTGGCTTCTCTCCGTCCACAGAAACCAGTGCTCCCACCTGTTCCCCAGCTTATCCCTGCCCTCGAAGTCCAAGACTGGCAAGTTGCCTAGTTAATGTTTAAAACAAAAACCTGTTGAACAGAAAGAAATCCTCTACAGCTCAAAAAATCCCTCATGCCAACTCCCCCACCACCCCTCCTCAGAAATTTCTCCTGAGCAGAGAATGCTAGATGTATTATCTCAAATAATGTGTGTTGAGATGGCATTTCAGCTTCTCAGGGAAGGATACTGTTAGCATGTAGTTCAGGAAAAATAAAGCTCTAAGGAAATGTCTGAAATGTTAAGGCAAGAGGAGGGGACACGGAGAAGATGAGTGGACCCCAGACTCCAGTGTGTTCAGAAGAGGGTCTTGGGCCCTTTGATCACAAACCAGCCATGGGTTGGCCATGAGGTGGGTCTATAGAACAGCTGGGTATTCAAGGGCGGAGTCAATCAGACTGGTTTCTGAGAAGAGCCATTCTTTCACGTCTTTTGTGATAAGGCAATCATTAACCAGCCCTAACTACCCTGGAAAAATGTTTTGGAATTTTGATTAATGTGGGCAAGAACAGAAAAGAACCAGGTTAATGTTTGATCTACAGCCTGTGATCTGGAGGAGAGGGGGTGATAGAGGACTCTACTGAAACAAACAGTATTTTATTTGGAACTGTTTGGCAAGAATGAAAGAACATGTAATAGGAGGGTCCACACCCCTTAATCCTCAGCTTGGAGTGCCCTAGCAGAACCCTCATGGACATTCTTCCTTCCCTACTCTGCCAGAAGTCTATAGGTGGTCCCCTTGGGGGTTATTATGTCTGGAATGTATCAAGGGCTGACCCCACATGTTAACAAATGAATAGTTATCGGAGGACCTGGATAACTGACATAGGCAATATCTGGAGAGTGGATAGGTAAGGTTTCTGTGCACAGAAAGAGTGATGGCTAAAATATAAATTCCATATTTTGTTCCTGGGTATATCCTAACTGATTAGAACAGTGTTTGTGAAATGAATGGCTGTACTCATATGATGGGATGGACAGCCCACTGAGGCTGGCACAGCTTCTGGACATGTGGGTGCTCACACAGGGATTGCTTTCCTTGTGACTGTTCCTATTCATCCCAGGCCATGTCTCTCTTGCCCCCTATCTTATAGCCTTCTCCCAGTAAAAATCAACCAAAAGTTGATTCTACCCCTTTTTCTAATGGATAGCAATTCCACTTCCTGTCTTAGGGTAGCTAGCTATCCTGATCCCTACATATACCTCCTCCAACAGGGAGCTTCTTTTATAGTTTTAAGATGAAGAAAAGGGGACAAAAAAATCTACCTTTACAGTCTACCAGGATATTTTCTACAGGGCAAGTAAATGATCTGCATGTGAAATCTGCCTACCCGCTCTGTGTGCTCTCACCCTGCATTGCATTTCTAAAGATTCTTAGGAAACATAGATGCTATTTATGGGGGGTATTTTATGGGATAGAGGAAGTGTAAATGCTCAATTCTTTAAGGAATAATACTTGGCCCAGGATTAACCAGGTGGATGTGTCATGGATATATCACATGATGGTACAGAAGTGAGAAGCAGGGAAGCAGAGAAGAAATGCTATTCCTTCTCCTTTGCCATTCATTCATTCATTCATTCATTCATTCAACAAATATTTATTGTGCACTGACTGTGCTAGGCATTGTTGCTGAAAGCTGGGATGCAGCAGTAAAGCAGAGTCAAGATTTCTGTCTTTCTGGAGCTTACAGTCATTCAGGGAAGTTAGATACTCCCTACTTATGCCAGTGCACAACTAAAGACAGAGGAATTATAGATAGCTAGAAGGCCTATGGCAATTTATGAATTCTTTGAAAGGAATCTATAAATAAAAAACTGGGAGCACTTTCGTGCTAAATTAGCCTGAGGTAATGAAGGTTATATTAACTCCAGAAGAAATCCAACCTGACTACACAGAAAAAGAATTAAGTGTGAGATACAAAGTTTTCTAATCAAATCTGGAAGTAATTTAGGGTGTGTTTTTTAGCTCAGGTTTAGTGTTGCAACCATTAAGCTAACCCTAGTGAAAAAAATGTTTTTTAAAAATCTTATATATGATAGAGAAATACAAAGACAAACTTTAAAGACAAATTACAGATTGAGAGACAATATTTGCAACATTTACCTCTTATCAGCCAAGAGGTAAAATATCCATAACATATGAAGAGCGCCAACAAATCAATAAGATAGAGAAGATTACAATGTAAAAACAGGCAAAGGTTATTGTATCACACAGGTACCAGCAGAAAACAATGGCCTGCTCAAAGATTTCAGTGAGGAAGAGTTTAATGAAAGGACTGATTACAGAGGGGAGGCCAAGGTTGAAGTCAGGAAGCCATTACCAAGGCTAGGTCTGGAGAATTACAGGGAAGGAACGGCTTCTTGGAGCTTGGGGAGAGCTGGGTTCTGGACAAGAAGCATCCCCTCTTGGATCTGAGCTTAAGTGAGGTAGACTTGGTGCAAAGCACAGCACACAAGTGTAGAGTTTGGATATGTAGGGGGGATGGGGGCAAACAGAATACCAGGGCAGCCATAAATAGGAATTCACAGTTTAAAAATAAATATCTAGTAGACATGTGATTCATTTAAAACTCAGCGTCAGGGCTGGCCGAGTGGCTCAGTTGGTTAAGAGCGCGAGCTCTGAGTAACAGTGTTGCCAGTTCGAGTCCCACATGGGCCAGTGAGGTGCGCCCAAGCTGAGCTGCTGCTGAGCTGCCAGCAGGTGGCAGGATGGCTCAGCTGGTGAGAGCACATGCTCCTAACAACAAGGTTGCCTGTTTGACTCCCGCATGGGATGGTGGGCTGTGCCCACCCGCAACTAAGATTGAACACGGCACCTTGAGCTGAGAGGCCCCAAGCTGCCAAATGGCGGCCAGATGGTGACAGGACTTGAAGCTGAGCTTGCTGCGCCCTCCACAACTAAGACTGAAGGAACTTGGCTGTTCCCATCCCCCAGTTCCCCAGAAAATCTTTAAAAACAAACAAACAAACAAACAGCTCAATGTCACTAATAGTGAGTGAAATGTAATTTTTGTGATAAGACACTAATTTCTCACATCAGACTGACCAGAGAGAAGGAAGGTCTGAATCAGGGCAAGGATGATGGATATGGAGACAACAGGACATCAAATAAATAGAAGAAAAACAAGCGGGTCTTGGTGGCTGACTGGACATGAGTGTGAAAGGGAGAAAGTAATCTAGGATGATCCTAGTTTATGATCATCAATTGGAAATGGGAAAAGAAGAGTAAGAACCAGTTTAGCAGAAAAGATGATAACTTTGCTTTGGAACAGGTTGAATGTGATGGGCCGGTGGTCATCTAGCTGGATTAGGTCCTGCAGGCAGCTCCAGAGAGAGGTCAGAATTTGAAAGTCGTCAGCTCAGAGGTACTGGGAGTAGATGAAGTTGATTAAGGAGCATATGAAAAGCTAGAAGGGAAGTAGTCAAGAATGCAGACCTGGTGTTTTAAGGACAGGTGCTGGAGGAAGAATCCTCACTGATTTAGAAAGAATGGGATGGGGATGAGTCAAGAGAGTAAAATGTTTGAAAAAGTAAATAACCAGTGCTTCTTTTAGTTTCTATTGCTGTACAACAATTTACCACAAACTTATTGGCTTAAAACAATGTATATTTATGATATTACCTCACAGGTCGAGCACAGTTTAACTGGGTCCTTGGATCAGTGTCTCATACGGCTGCCACTGAGGTGTTGCCTGGTCTGCATTCTCATCTGGAGGCTGGACTGGGGAAGAGCCTGCTTCCAGAGTCATTCAGGTTTTGGGCAGATTTTCTTTCCTTGCAGCTGTATGGCTGAGGGTCCTAATTCTTTCTGGCTGTTGACTGGAGGCCTCCCTCATTTCCTAGAGGCTATCCACAGTTCTGTGCCATGTCGCCTTCTCCTTTGGCGGTTCACAACATGGCTGTTTGCTCCTTCAATGTCACTATGAGCATCTCGCACTCCTGTTTGCTAAGATGGATTTATATATAATACAACATAATCAAGGCAGGGACATGCTATCATCTTTACCATATTCTGTGTGATAAAAACAAGTCACAGTTTCTGCACACATTTTATACAAGTGCACTGGGGTCTCTTTAGGGTGTGTCTGCCACAGTACTGGTGGATGCAGAGATTTCTGATGAGAAAATCTCTGGCAGTTTGAGTGTTACTGAAGCTCTGTTTGACCAGACTCAGTGGAGTATTGGTAGGAGCAGAAGCTGGGTTGAGAAGAAAAAGGGAAAAGTGCTGTCTAGCCTAATAGCTGCTACTCTTTTAGAAAATCTGAATAAGAGCAGCAAAGATGCATCAGTGACTATACAAAAGCACAGGAACAAGGTAGAGTTTTGTTTTGCTATGGTCAACATCTGAGCATGGCTGTAAGTGGAGCAGAATCAGTCTGAAGAAAAAGAGAGGGGAAGGTATTGGAAGCAAACACCAAATTCAAAGATCATAACCTTAAAGAACATCACTTCCAGAGATTCTGAATGAATGGGTCTGGTGTGGGTTTTGGGAGCTGGTATTTTTAAAACTTCCCAGTTAATTATAATACACAGATATAGAACACAATTTATGAAGAGGTGGGGGCCTGTGGGATTAAGAGCACAGGTGGAAGATACCATGTCACTTTGGGGATTTTGATGTTTTCAGGTGCTATGATATTTCTTTATTCTTTCTTGTTCTTGCCAGTTTTGATCAGAAAGGTGAGGGACTGCTGAGATGAGCATGTTTTGCTGACTCTCTGGTTCTGGAGAATATGGAGAATAGGTAGAGCAGTTCATTCATGCATTCATTCATTCATTCAAGAAATATTGTGTGTCCATTTTGCTGTGTACTGGTTGCTGAGGATATAGACAAATAAATGGGAAATTATAATAGAGTCTGATAATTACAGAGACAGTGGGTGTGGAGAACACTAAGTGTGAATGAAGGAGAGCTGTTAGACCTCAGAGAAACAGGGAAGTGATGTCTAAGCAGAGAACTAAAAGATAAGTAGGAGTTAGCCAGCGACAGAGAAGAGGATGGGAAAATAAGAGTTCCAGACAGAAAGAATAACCAGGCAAAGTCCTAATGCGGAAAGCAAACACGCCATTTTGGGGAAACTAGACTTCTATCCGAGGGTTCTAGAGAGCTGTTGAAGGGTTGGAACTGGGTGGGGGTGGCAGGATTTTATCTGTGCTTGAAAAAGTCCATGCTGCCTACAGGGGGAGAAGGGTCAAAAGGAGATAAGGCTTGAGGAAGTGAGGCCAGTTAGACAGGGAGGGTAATTCAGGCAAAAGGTGCATGCTGCCTGAATGAGGGTAAGGGCTTGGAGAAGGTGACAGGTGGTGGGGTCTGAGAGACAGTGACGAGGACGTCACAGACTTGCCTACTGTGGGGCTGTTGAAGGGGAGGGATAAGTTTAGGAAGATGCCAATTTGGTGGGGGTGGGGCATATGAGGGTAGATTATGGGTTCAGTTTTAACACCCATAATATTTGTGGTGATATCTAGTAGTAGGATGCATGATCAATGGTTTGGAGAGAGAGAGAGAGAGAGAGAGAGAACTTGATTGAAGGTGCCTATACACAGCAAGGAAGCTGGCTGGTCCTCTCTTCTACTTCCATACTTCTGTGTCACAGAATAACAACAGTGTGAGGAACACTATATATGCTACTGAATGGTGTAAGTCCGTCTTCCTAGCTGATTCCTGATACCTGCAGGAAGTCAGAGTTGATACTCCACGTTGTTTAGATGGCAAGTGTGGGGAGGGAGAGATCCATTCATTTCACCCCTCCCCACACGCAGAGCATCTGCTGCCCTGTGATGTGGGTGGCTGCCAGCACACCTCCTCAGCCCCCACAGATATAGGAGGGCAGCACGGGGCTGAGCTGATGGCTGAAACCAAAGAAGCCTCAAACCTGTTGTCAAAGCAGCTGCATGAGCCATAAATTGCTTGTAGAAGCAGACTCAGTGGCTTTCTAAAGGGAGGGAGTGAAACAGGAGCAGCTTTCATCAGGATAGATTTCCCTTTGGTTTCTTCATCTAGATTTGAGCTGCAGGACTCCAGGTTCTTTATTGGAAACAAAAATCCACCATTTCCTTTAGATTCCCTTAGTCAGGGTGGGGCAGGCAAGTTCCACCGCCACTGGGCTGACTCCCATTCTCAAGAGTGCACTGAACAGCCTCCTCCTCCTGAGGTCAATAAAAACGCATCCCTTCTCGAAGGCCTTCCAGGGGCTTTGAATCATGTTGGTCTTTATGGCATCACACAGTTTTGTTTTGTTTTTACAGATGAAGGGATTCACAGAAAGCAATCCAGTGAATGTTTCTCGACTTTATTTTCTTCCCTTGCAGATTACAAAGGAAAACCTTGACCAATCAAGTAGGGGGTTCCTTGCCTGTCTCCAAGAGAAGGCCATATACCATATATAAATTGTGTGGATTGTGTGTTGAGAAGAGGTGGGTTAATAAATTTGAATTCGAATGAGTGCTTTAGCTTACTTGCTGTTACTGAAAAGTTTTAAAGAAAGGAGACATAGAAATTCACACTATTTATTAGTGTGAATAAGGGCAATAATCTTATATTTTACATAATTCCTTGTCTGCCCTTCTCTGTCTTCTTCCCTCCCTCCCTCCTTCCTTCCTTCCCTCCTTCCTTCCTTCCTTCCTTCCTTCCTTCCTTCCTTCCTTCCTTCCTTCTTTCCTTCCTTCCACCATTCAATAAACCTTTATTGAGTATTTCCCATGTGTCTATTATTATACTAGGTGCTGTGGATATTGAAATGGAATGAATTAGAGGCAATTGCTGTCCTTGAGGAGTTGTCTACACTTGCTGTGTATTGAGAACATTCCCAAAATCCAAAGGCAGGCTTGTTCTGTATGTCTGTCAACAATAACCAGCTGCATATTACTTTGGTGCTACTCCTGACCCACCCCTTAAAATTAAAAAAAAAATGATTTTTATTAAAAATACAGCTAACATGCAATATTATTTACTTTCAGGGGTACACCAGAGTTATTCAGCATAAAGAAGTGATCACCATGATAAGTCCAGCAACCATCTGACACCATGCTATGCTATCACAATATTATTGACTATATCCCTATGCTTTACATTACATCCCCATGACTTATTTGCTTTATACTTTGACTTGAACCTCTTATTTCCCTTTACCCTTTCCCCCCTTTAAAAAATGTTCAATTACAGTTGATATTCATATTATTTTATTTTAATTTCAGGGGTACAGCATAGTAGTTAGACATTTATATAATTTAAGAAGTCATCCCCCTGACTAGTCTATTACCTACCTGGCACTATTCATAGTTATTACCATATCATTGACTATATTCCCTATGCTTTATTTTACATTCCCATGGCTATTTTGTAACTACCAATTTGTACTTCTTAATCCTTTCGCTTTTATCATCCTGTCCCCCAATGCCCTCCCATCTATGCCCCCCCCCAAATCTAGTACCCATCTGACACTATACATAGTTATTACAATATTATTGACTATATTGCTACACGCTATATGCTATATGCTACATCCCATGACTGCTGTGTAACAACCAATACATACTAATTAACCCCTTCCCTCTTTTCACCCAGTCCCAACCCCCCTCCCATCCGGTTACCATCAAAATGTTTTCTGTATGTATGAATTTGTTTCTGTTTTGTTTGTTTATTTTGTCCTTTAGATTCCACATAGAAGTGAAATCACATTGCATCTGCCTTTACCTGTCTGACATATTCCACTCAGCACCATACCTTCCAGGTTGATCTGTGCCACCACAGATGGCAAGAACACATTCCTTTCCATGGCTGAGCAATATTCCATTGTGTATATGTATCACTTTCTCTCTATCCATTTATCCATTGAGAGACACCCAGGCTGCCTCCATATCTTGGCCATTGTAAACAATGCTGCAATGAATATATAGATGCACATGTCTCCTTGAAGTAGCATTTTGGGTTTCTTTGAATACATACCCAGAAGTGGGATTACTACTGGGTAATTCTTTGTCTCTTTTTATAGCCTGTGTTTTAAAGTCTATTTTATCTGGTATAAGTATTGCTACTCCAGCTTTTTTGTTGTTTTTCCATTTCCATTTTCCTGAAATATCTTTTTCTATTCCTTTACTTTCTGTGAGTGTCTTTCAATCTGAAGTGATTCTCTTGTAGGTAGCATATGTAAAGGTTTTGTTTTCTTATTCATTCAGCCTTCCTATGTCTTTTGATTGGAGCATTTAATCCATTTACATTGAAAGTAATTGTTGATAAATATGTAGCTATTGCCATTTTATTATTCATAATTCTGATCCTTCCCCCCCCCCATCTTTAAGAAATCCCTCTAACATTCTTTGTAATAGTAGTTTGGTGGTGATGAACTCCTTTAGCTTTTTCTTGTCTGGGAAGCTCTTTATCTCTCATTCGATTTTAAATGATAGCCTTGTTGGGTGGATTGCCCTTGATTATAGATCTTTGCTTTTCATCATGTTGAATATTTTGTGCCAAGCCCTTCTGGCCTGGAAAGTTTCTGTTGAGAAATGAGCTCACAATCTTATGGGGGCTCCCTAATAAGTTACTAGTTGCCTTTCTCTTGCTGCTTTTAGGATTCTCTCTTTCTTTAATCTTTGTCATTCTAATTATAATGTGTCTTGGTGTGGGCCTCTTTGGGTTCATCTTGTTTGGGACTCTGCACTTTCTGGGCTTGTATATCTATTTCTCTCACCAGGTTAGGAAAGTTTTCCATCACTATTTCTTCAAAATAGTTCTTAATCCTTTGCTTTCTCTTTTTCTCTTTCTGGCAACCTTATGATGCAAATGTTGTTACACTTGATGTTGCCCCAGAGGTCTCTTAAACTATCCTAATATTTTTTTCCCTTTTGTTGTTGTGATTGGGTGTTTTCTGCTATGATGTTCTCCAAATTGCTGATTAGATTCTCTGCTTCATCTAGTCTGCTGGCGATTTCTTCTAGTGTTTTCTTCATTTCAGTTATTATATTCTTCACTTCTCACTGGTTCTTTTCTATGGTTTCTATGTCCTTTTTTATATTTGCTATCTTTTTGTTGAAGTTCTCACTAATTTCCTTGAGCATCCTTATAACCATTGTTTTAAACTCTGTTTGTAGTAGGTTGCTTGCCTCCATTTTGTTTAGTTCTTTTTCTGGAGCTTTCTCCTGTTCTTTCATTTAGGACATATTTCTTTGTTTCCTCATTTTGACTGCCTTTCTGTGTTTGTTTCTAAGTATTAGGTAGGTCTACTCTGTCTCCCAATCTTGGCTAGGGGGCCTTACATAGTAGTTTCCCTGTGGGGCCCTTGCACAGTCTTTCTGGCCACCTGCTCTGGGTGCTCCAGGAGTGTCCCTTGTGTGGTTGTGTGTGCCCTCCTGGTATAGTTGAGCCTTGATTGTTTCTGCATGTCAGTGGGTGGGATTGACCCTCAGGCTGCTTGGCTGTGGGATTTGGCCATAATCACAGCTTATAGGCTGCTGTGTGGGGAGCTTATACCACTGAGTGGGATTCATCCTAGCGGGCTCTGGTACTTGTTGAGACTGCCCTTTGGGTGTGCCACTTGTGGGCTAATTGGGTGGTGCTCTGCTGTGATCCGAAGCCAATTTCCAAGTATGTTAATTCTGCAGTCTCTTGGGAGGGGCTCTGGTGCAGGCCAGGTCACTCACTGCCTGTGACCTGCCAAAGACAACCTGGTAGAAGCTATAAAGTGATATATGGTTGTTCACTGCCTGTGCTAAACCTGGAGGCTGGGGGAGAGGCCATGCTGTGAACCAAGGACACCAGTAATGGGCCTGGGTAGCTCTGCCAAAAGCCAGTACACTCCAAGGCCTGCTGCCACCTGCTGGCTCCCTTAAGGTTCAGTCACTGACAAAGTCTTGTGTGGTATGCAAGTTGGGTAAGACAGGATCTCAGGGAGTCACCAGAGCAGGAAGAGTTATGGTCACCAGGTTAATCTGGTTTGGTGCCAGTCCTGAGCCTGGAGCTACTCAGCAAAAGTCTCAGAGTACACCAAAGCCAGTTGCCACCCACTTGGGGCCGGCGGACTGCCATAGTTTTCTAAGGAAGAGTGCAATGTGGTTAGGGCTGGCTGCTTGGGAGAAAGTGTCTCCTGCAGTTGAGGTAGTTGTGTGGGGTGGGGTCTCAGTGAGTCAGCAGAGTGGAGGAGTGGAGCTCACCAGACCAATTACATTCAGATTTGGCCATGAGGGGAAAGGCTCAACACAGGAAAAATAGCACCTGCCTGCTGGCTGCAGGGGAAGAGAACCACACACAAGGAAAATGATGACTATCCTTCAGACCTCTCTGTAAAGCCACACACCTCCGTCTGCCCCCTAAATGCCTCCCATGCCTCTCGAGTCACCGTTCCTCTGCTGGAGCTCAAGATCAGTGCCTGAGAGCAAGTGAGTCTGTGAGTGGGCCGTTTACAAGGATGTTTGTGTTTCCCTAAGCCTCTTGTCCCACCCAGATGGTGGGAATCCCCACTATTTTTCACAGCCAGATGTTGTGGGGGCTTCTCTTTCTGGCACCGGTACACTGGGCTGCAGAACCTGGTGTGTGGCTCAGGTTACCCACTCCTCAGAGGGTAACCTCCGAGGCCGAGGTATCCCTTCTGATTCTTAACCTCCACAAGGAGGTTTGGGGCCCCTTTCATGTCTCTGCCCCTCCTACCAGCCTGGATGCAGCCTCTTCTTTATATCCTTAGTTATGAAACTCCTGCTCAGCTAGATTTCAGATGGCTTTCGAGGTTGATTGTTTTATAATTTACTTGTAATTTTAATGTGTTCAATGAAAGGAAGCAGGGACAGTGTTTACCTACTCCGCCATCTTGGATGTCTCCTCTGACTTACCCTCTTTATAGCCGCATTTGTTGTTCTTTCTCAGGTGAGCTAATTGATTTGCATTGATCCACCCACACTTTATCATTCAGCTCTATGGTGACTAAGGACAATCTTTTCCCCAATGACTGGCCACTGCTGGAGGCACAATCTGTGATTCTGGAGGTAGGAAAATTAACTGGAATGTAATTTTGGGAACTTGGAATTAATTAAGATAAGTTCTAAACAGTGTAGTGGGATTACATACACCTTATTGACAATTTCTTTCTCTTCTGGATCTTCTCCCTTGTTGACATATAAGCATGCTCCAAAATCACCCATTAAAAATAACAACAAAAACCTGCCATAGCAAAACTTCTTGAAAAAGTTGTCTGTTTTTTGTGTATCCATGTTTTCACCTCTGTTCTCTCCTGTCATTGATAGTTGAACTTCTTTTCCTCTCTGCAGTGAAATTATTCTTGTAAGGTCACTAATGATCTTAACCTTGCCAAATTCAGCTATCATTTTTATAGTCCCATTTTGGCATCTCAGCAGCATTCACTTGCTCACTTGCTGCACCTTCTCAGTTACATTTTTGGCTCTTTCTCTTTTGCTTGGTCTGTAAATATTAGAGCACCCTCATGACCCCCAACTCTTCTGTAATTATAATCTCTCTTGAGGTCATCCTATACAGTCCAGTGGCTTTACATAGTATCCTTATATGCAGATGGCTCCAAATTTACTTCTCCCCAAACTTTTGGCTCATATATCTAACTTTTGTATCATATATCCAATTTCCTACTTGAATGCTCCATTTGAAGTCTAAGAATTACTTCAAATTTAACACGGTCAAGTTGCAACCCTTAAACCATCACTGTATGTTCTTCCCTCATTCTTCTCCATCTCAGAAAATGACATTCAGTATCTCAGGCCCCAAATCCAGGTATGTATCATCTTTGATTGCTCCTTTTCTTTACTCTACACATCCAGTCTTTCAGCAAGTCCTCCCAAATAGACTCCATTTCTGTCTCCTCCAGTCCCTACCACCTTATTCTAAGCCACCAATATTTCTTGTCTGGGTGATGGCCACTCTTGCGTCCCTTTGATCACTTTGTACCTGATTAGCCATAAGATTTTTTAAAGCACAAATCAGATTATTTTATGGTTTAAAACCCTATAATATAGTTCCATTTATTTAAAATAAAATCTAAAAGGCTGACTATGTCCTCCTCCATAGATTATGTGAGCCCTGTCAGCTTCTCTCATGTCAACCCGTGTCAGTTTCACCAATGCACCATTCTCCAGCCACAGTGACCTCCCATCCAGTTTTTAGTCACCCCTGCGTGTGCCCACTGTAGGCTCTCTGTACTTGTTCCTTTGTGTGGAGTCCTCTGCCCCCGTACATTCACATGGCTATCTCCTTCTGGACACTTTGGTTTCAGATGACACATCATTACCTCAGAATGGCTTTCCCTGAACATCTAAAGATGGAAGGCAACCTTGTCACCCCCATTACATCATCGTGTTTTATTGTTTTTTTATCAGTGTTCTCACTGTCAGAAATAATCTTGTTCATTTATTATTTACTTGCATATTGCCTTTCTTCCTCTAACAAAATGTAACCTTCATGAGAACACAGATTGTAACTGCCTTATTTAATGCTCAATCCCCACTGCCTGAAATAGCACACAGTGGATGCTTATAAGTCACTCCTCTGCTCATGACCATTTACTTCTTGCTATTTTAGACTGAGTTAAGGTCTTGTACTTATGATGACCTACAAGGTCCTGTAATATCTGCAATAACTCTCTGCCCCAACCACCACCTCTCTGAGCTTACCTTTCTTACTCCACTCTGGTCACACTGGCCTGCTTACTAAATGTTGAATATGACAAGCAAATGGCCCCTCTCAGGTCTTTGCACTCACTGTCTCTCTGCCTGGAACTCTCTCTGGGCTTGTCCTTCATTCTTTCATGTTTTTATCTGAGAACTTCCCTTCCTTCCGTATCGTAAATTTTAGTCCCCATCCTGACATTTTCTCCCTTCCTTCCTTTGTTTTCCTCCTTGGCACTAACACAGCTTAACTTGTCATATATTTTCTTTAGTTTTCTTGTTTATTTTCCCTATCTCCCACTAGACTAGGTTATATGAGGGTAGGGGTTTTTGTCTGTTTCATTCATTATTACATTTTAGTGCTTGAGCAGTGCCTGGCCCACAGTAGTTTTCAGTAAACATTTATCGAGTAAATGAAAATATGAGGGAGATCATGGTAGGTCCCATTGTATATTCTGAAATTTATTAGGAAGCCATTGAATGATTTTGAGAAGAAAAGTGTCAGTCAGTTTTCCATTGAAAAAAGATTGCTTTCGAGACTTAGGACAAATGGATTGGGAGAGTAAGAGTGGATATTGAGTGACAAGTCAGGAGGGTCTTTCAGTATTTGGGGGAGAGGGAGTAGTAGCCTGGATTAGGGGTGTGGCAGTGGGGATAGAGAAAGGGGGTAGATTTGAGATGGTTAAGAGGCCAAATGTATAAGATTTGGTGATTGATTAGAAATGGGAAGCTAAGCTGTGTCAAGAATGAATCTAAGTTTCCTAGTGTGCATACCTGTGTGAATAGTTGTTCTATTCCTGAAGACAGAAAACACTGGAGGAGGAAGAGATTTCAGACAGAAGATCAAGGGCTACAAGTCTTTGCACCTGCTGAGTTTCGAGTGTCTGAGAGCTAGCTGAGTGGAAATATTGCCTTGGCTGTTGTATATTCAGGTCAGGAGCTCAAGGATTCAAGTCATCAGCACATAGATAGTACATGAAGCCATGGAAGGGTATGATTAAAAAAATATATAAGTATCAGGTTATACCTGTGAGACCAAAATTTATCAAACATTTTTATGGTTCTAGCATGGTTGCTTCTCTCTGGGAAGACTCATTTGCCAAATCACTCCTATATTGGGTGTTGGAGCACTCACAATCTCCAACTGGAACCTTAAACTTTCTGTTGAGTCCTACATGTGACCTTCCCATCAGGGTTACTCTGGACATTATTGCAACTTAGTTTAGAGTGAGTTCTGTTTTTGGGTTTCCCTCCATCATTACCCCCAAGCCTTATCCAACAACCAACCTGGCTATGAAGAAGGTATGAGAGGATCATGACAACCACTTAACCTAGCTGCAACAGGGAGCAATTTCTTCCTAAAGCTTTTGGACCTATGCTCAGACCATGGTCATTCAGTGTTCTATGGAGTCAGGAGGCCAGATAGCTCAAGAAATTAACAACGCAGGACTAAGGGAAGTGCCTTAAAATGAACAAAAGATCTTGGTATACTCCCACGAGTATTTTGACAAATTTATATCTTTGTTTTATTCTGAGTTAATAGTTATAGGAAATTATGCATTTATTTTTGGCTTGGTTTCCCCCCATTTCTCTATTTAAAATATTTTTTTAAATTATATATTTATTGTAAAAAGTTCAGTCTAGGAGGGTATAAGTGAAAACACAGGTCTTTTTCCTCTTCTCCAGTTTTTTTTCTTCTTCTTAAACTGATTCAATTGATTACCTGTTAAATTTTGTTTTAACTTCAAATTTGGTTGGGTTCAGCAACTTAGCATGATTCACTGTGGTTCCACTTAGGTTTCTTTGTAGCAGCTGTTTGTCATGAATGAATATCTTGCTTGTGCTGGGGTCTTCTGTGTGGCTTTTGACTGCAAAGCACCTGGGAGTACAATCAGATCTTTTAACTCTTGGGTAGAAGATGTTGTGCTCTGAGAACAGGCAGCTGCCTCCCTTTGGGAGAAGAGGGAGCAGGTGGGGTAAGAGGGCCACATGCCACCAAATCCCTTGCAAATTTTCCCCCTTCCTCAGCAGAGGCTGCCAATCAGGCTGAATACCACAGGGAGAATTTTTTCCACTGTGAACAACTGTCCCTGGGACAGTGAGCTGGGATCGCATTTCAGGAATCTCGTGTTGCCCTTGAGAAGCTATGAGGATGACTGTCAAGTGTGTGTAGGGGATAAAAAGGCTCCAAAGAGAGGTGATGAGTCACGAGGCACTGGGGTGAAAGGGAGCCTTCTGGGGGACGGTGGAGGGCAGCCAGCTTTCACTTCAACTTTTCATGGAAATGAATTATCAAAATAATTCACACTTTTATTTTATTTTTTTATGTTTTATTATTTTTTTAAAGATTTCTATTGGGGAATTGGGGGAGGGGAATAACGTTGGAGAATCGGGGACGGGGAACAGACAAGTTGCTGTCCTTTTGTTCTTTAGACCAGTTGTAGAGGACGTTGCTTCACTGGCCCATGTTGGTATCATCATTGTGCTCAACCCGGGTGAGGCACTCGCCCGCCAGCCATTGGATGGCCACTCACGGCAGCTCATGAAAGCTCACACCAGCTGCCGGCCAGCCCCACTGCAGCCTAGGCGATCACCAGCCGCTCACGACAGCCCAGCTCCAGGTTGAGCTGTTGTTCACCATCTTAGCTGTAGAGGGCGCAGCGTCACTAGCACTCATGTGGGATACAAAGCGGGCCCTGCTGCTCAGAGCTGGTGTCCCAAGCCAACTCCTAACCAAGGTGCCACTTGGCCGGCCCAAAATAAGTCACACTTTTTTTTTTTTTTTTAGCTGAGCCATCCTGCCACCTGTTGGCAGCTCAGCGGCAGCTCAGCTCGGGCCGTGAGTCAAACCGGGGACCCTGTTGCTCAGAGCTCAAACTCTTGAGCGAGCTCTTAACCAACTGAGCCACTCAGCCGGCCCATAATTCACACTTTTAAAAAATTATTTCATTTAATTATTTTTTCTTCCCATGTTAACTTTTTATTTCATTTTAATTAACTTTCCAATCCAATTTGAAATTTATGTAGTCTACTTAAATTTAAATTATGAAATATAAAACACCTTTATATGAAATAATTTCATAATTTCAATTATGAAATCTGTTTAAATTTAAGTTTATTAAAATTAATTGAGCACATAAAAATATTACTGTAGACTCTCTTATTGTCATTTGGCTTTGGAACATATCATTACTATCTCATTCCCAGCACCGTGCTTCTCTATTTTTATTTTTTAAATCACACAAGTATGCATGAATACAACCCAGTAAAATATTCAGATAACACCAATCCTTTGCATTTGAGAGCACAATACAGTTTACAGAGTGTACGTACAATTACCCTCTCATCAAACCTTCAAAAGAAACAGAAAAATTACCTTCTTCATCTGGCAAAGGAAGAATCAAAGATAGACTGAGGGACTTACTACCTACGATCATGCTGAAGCCAGAGTCAAAGCAGGATCTTTCATTTTCTCAGCAGTAGCTTCCCCTCCATGTGGTGCGTACAAAACAGAGGACCAGACCCTCAAGGGGGTCCCCTGGACAGTAGGATGGAGTAAAAGGAGGTCGTTTACTAGAAGGTTTTCAGTGCATATCTGCATATCTTTTGAAAGACCCTGGGAGAATGGCCCTTGCTGGCCAACTTCTTTAGAACAAGTGTGGGCTAAGGGAGATGGAGAAAGAGGCAGAAGCTGGCTGCCAGCAGGTGGGAGGTCAGAAAGCAAATGTGGTTTCTAATTTAGTTCAGTGATCTTCAGTCATAGCCCAGGACGCTCTGTGTGGCTCCTCACCCTCAAATGACTTTCTTAGATCTCATCACTGTGCGGTTTGGGAGGTTGTATTGATTTGGTGACTAAGGGGATGTCCAGGGATTCAAGCAGGCAGCCAGCGAGAGCAAAATAACAAAACACACAAGCAACAAACCCTGGGGAATGAGATGAATATTCCACACCCACAACTCTTCTTCCCGCTCTTACTCTGTGCAGCCGATCATCATCCAGGCACACCAGCCAGGTGAGGTGGCTCCTCTCCATTGCCACCCGTTTTCCTTGAGTGTTAGTTTATGTATCTTTGAGTTATTTGAGTCAGTACTTGGAGCTCATTTTATCCATATTTCCCCTGCACAAACATGTTGTTAGGGAGGCTTTGGGGTAAGGAGGGCGAAACTAAGAGACTGACTTGTCCTGGGCCTTTAATAAGGGGGCCAAGATTATCTGGACTCCATCCTTTGGGATTTAGCTTTGATTTCATCACAGCCTGCTGCCTGTCCTGATATCTAAACTTCTAGAATTAACTCTCATTGCCCCTGAGGAAGAGAGCTCACCTTTAAAACGGGGTAAACAGAGGCTCAGGTTTGTAAAAGGAACCCAAGAAAACTCACATATAATGTGCCGCAGAATTTTCATTTGTCAAGTGCCTCTGATAAGGAAGGAGGCCCGTTTAAGGTAAGGTTAAAGAGCACTGGGAAAGCCACGGGGCTGGGTGGTGGGCCTGGCTCTGCCCCTAGCCAGCTCTGCAGTCTTGGGCAAGTCATTTTCTGTCCCTAGGCCTCAATTTCCTCATTGTTAAAATGAGGGGTTTGGGCTAGGTGACTGATATTGACCATATTGGTATTGACTATTGATAGATTGATAATTCTAATATCCTCTGATGCACAATGTAAGGCTTCCTAGCCCAGGAGATCAGCAAGGACATGGAGCAATAGGAAATCACCTCTCTGCTTTTAAAGACTCTTGACTTTGTTTTGCTTTGCAACCCACCTCCCCCTTTTCCCAGCCTCCTTTTCCCTCCCACCTCTCACCAGTGTAGATCTACCCAGCTACACCCTGTTCCTCTTTCAGACCTAACCCCCTTCATTCTGATGGCCCATATCTTCAGGAAATTGATCCTGCTAATGGGCTACCTGGTGATGATGACTTTGCTAAGCTGCTTCAATGTCCCCCATGTGACTGAGAAGGGCCACCTGAAAATACACACTGGAGCAGAGACACACACACACCTTTATTTGATCACCTCTTTAGAGAAGCGTGCTTAAGCATGTGGGTCTCCCCAGTTCAGAGTTCCATGAGAAGAGTCCTACCTGTGGGAAGCAACGGTGCCCTTGCCTCCTTCTCCCCATTTCTCTAAGCTCTTTCATGGACCCTATATGCCAGAACTTGTAAGATCAAATCTCTCTGCTTCTAGCCCATCTCATAAGTCCTCTGCTTCATAAAGGATAACATTAGTAGTCAAAAGGGTAAACTG
>NW_017731638.1:1366894-1367611 GCF_001890085.2 Hipposideros armiger | reverse complement strand
TGTTTTTATCACTTAGGAAATTCCAAGGGTTTTAGGAGTTCTACCCAGAAACAGGACAAAGACCAAATATGTATTTTTTATTACAAGTCACAATATTTCAACAGAATTTATGAAGAATGTTCAGAAACACTACTTCTAATTAAAATGTTGGATTTGTGATGAATTAATGTTTGGGAAATCCTTCAACAAGCTTAAATAGGAGTCCTTTCTTCAGGACTCCTCAGAGGCTTTAATAAACCAGTATGCTTTGTAAGTCTTTAAGGAAGGGAACAGCTCTTAGCATTTCCCAACTTTATTTGACCACAGAAGTTGTTTTCTCATGGAATGTCTTTCTAAATTATTGAATCGCGCAGAATATACTTTTTAAAACCCCTTCAAATGAAAGACGTTGCTCTAATGCTACTCTGAGAAGTTGACTGGTGGGGAGGTATTTTGGGCCAGGGTGGGCACTGAGGTGCCTGAAATTTTACATATCTTCTAATTAGTATTTGCTTACAGCAGCCTGGTTCAGTGTTTATCTTCAAGGGCTCAATACTGCCCCCCAGTGGGTCCAGTCAGAGCCTGAATTTTCTGTGCAGTTGTCCTAAACTTGGGAAATAACCTTGGCAGTTTCTACAAAATGAAATAAAGTTACAAAGAAAGATAATACTGTTATCATACATGATATCACTTAAAAACCTTTATGACACAATAATTCATGTTTGTTTTAGAGCGAGA
>NW_017731638.1:1313979-1360789 GCF_001890085.2 Hipposideros armiger | reverse complement strand
GTGTTCCTTTGTACCCTTCACCCAGGTTCCCCAATGGTCACATTTTACATAACTGTAGTGCCTAATAAAACTAGGAAGCTGGCATTGATATAATACTGTTAACTCAACCGCATACATTATTCACATTTTATTAGGACTGGATTTGTTTTAACAAATAGAAGTAAGCTGCAAGTTATGAGATTTGCCTGAGGTGTTATTAAAACGATTTGATAAGCATGACTGAAGGCAGTGATCAGAGAAATATAAATCCATTTTGCCCACATCAATAATGATATATACAGAGTTCAATACTACATCAGTAATAATTATTTAAGTACAGTTGGGTTAAGTGCTACAATGGAGAAACAATGATATAATAAATGTGTATAACGGGGGAGCCTCATCTTGTCTAAGAGGAAAGCTCTCCATAGGATAGTCATTTAGAGATCTCAGGATGTGTAGGAATTAATAATTAGGTAACAGGTGTGAGGGGTTGTTCTTAGTTCAGAGCTTTGGGGATCACATAAGTGTTTGTCCCTGACTCTCCTATTTCTAAGCTTTCAGGACTGATTCCAGTTACTATTGCTGCATGACAAACCACCCTAATATTAGCGGCATTAGGCAGTAGCTATTTTGTTATACTCCAATTCTGTGGGTTAAGACTTTGGAAAGGGCATAGCAGGGAAGGCTTATCTCTAATAAATGAATGATAGTTGAGGCCTCAGTGGGACGATGCAAGGGCTGGCGGTGACTGGTGCCTGGGGGGCTGGGATGGTGTGAAGGCCATTCACTCATGGCTCTGATGTCTGGTCTGGAGGAGCAAACTCCAGGACTGCCATACGGAGTATTTACAGGAGGGCTTTCTATGTGGTGTGGCTGCCTCACAGCATGATGGCTCCAGAGGAGTTGGACTTCTCCTGGGGTCGCTCAGAGCACCAAGCATGTGTTCCAACACACATGGCAAAACTGGACTGTGTTTTCTGACTTACTTAGCCTCGGACGTCAGGCAGCATCATTTCTGACACCTTATATTAGTTTTAAGTGAGTCACAAGCCCATCCAGCTTTAGAAAGAGGGAGACATGAATCGTCCTTTTAATGAGATAATCGACAAAACATTTGACCATTTTTAGAAAACTGCCACACTATGATCTTTACAAATAGGCCATCTGAATGGTTTTCTTTGATATATGAATAGCTTTCAATCTAACTGAGTAATTTGATTCATTAATTGTTTCTGTTGTTGAACCCGGAAGGTAATCTTATTTCTAGATTTTTGGAGTTCTCTCATTTTCATTGCTTATTTATGTTCCTCATATCAGGTGTTAGCTTCTGCGCTGTTTTATCAGCCATGTGACGTTTTCCAGAGAAGGGGCAAATATTTCTTCTGTTTTCAAACCAATTTCTTCTAAGAGATAGAACTTGATAGTATCATAACATTCTGCTAAGCAAGTTCTAGTGGGCTGCAGAAATTTATGACTTCAATGTCACTCATAATTTTAAAACTAAGTGTGAGATACACTTCAGAAATCTCAGCTGGGCTCCTAGACTCAGATAGTAACATGGTATCAAAGTAGATAAAAATTCATTGCTTTTGGGTTGTTGGTCCCTGCTGATGTGATTTATTTTAAATTCTGCTGAACCCAGGGAGAAGGAGCTGTATTGGAATTCAGAAACTGACTTATGCTATTTTGCCTACATCTCTCAGTGATGCTCCAAGGTCAAAGAAAAAGATATTTCCATGGTCTGAAAAACATGGGATATTGCGTCATCTATTTTATTTGACATGGCTGGAATCAACTTATTCACATAAGTGAATTTTATGAGCAACCGAAATCTACCGCCTTTGAGTACCGATGTGTTTTACAAAATGTTTAATTTTTCTGGATTAAGATCTGTCTAATGCACATTACATTCATTTCTCTGTTTTCTTAGATATAGGATGATCAACCCTCCCGGTTAGCCTGGGACTTGCCCTGTTTTAGCACCAAAAGTCCCATGTGCTGGGAAAGCACCTAGTCAGATAGACTGGGACAGTTGGTCACCCTACAGTTAGGTATGAACTTGAGTTCACTGTTTTCTCATTGCTCTGTGTCATTGGTATGAACCTAGTCCTGTTGAGTGTCGTGATTCAATGATGCCCCCAGGATAATAAAGGCATAGAGCACCATATGCCCCAGACTATATAATGCTAGAGTAGCCATCAGCTCTGCTCATCCAACAGCGGAACTACCTGTAGTCCAATGTTACTTCCAAGTGCGCAGGATTTGTTATTTTCACCTGTACTACCCAGGGGCCTTATTGCTTTTCAGGAATGTCATCAGGATGATGGAGGTCACCACAATTTCACTTCTGGATAAATGGGATCATACCTATCAAAATAAGTTAATGAGCAAAACTGACTCAGGACAGAGGCAATAATGACAAATTATTGGGTTGTCAGAAAAGTCATGACATATTTTTTTCTATGTTTTTCATTGCAAAAATGTGTTATGACTTTTCCGGCAACCCACTACTTTTGAGAAATTTTATTTAGTGTGTAAGAAAACTTGTCTAAAGACACTATGAAGTAAATATTTCACCTACAGCTTAGACCCTCTGGTGGAACAGATTCCTTTAACCTCCAAATTTGAGTCCATGTATTTATTATGCTTAAGATCTCAATTTAATCAGGAATATGATATTAAACCAGCAAGTGTCTTATTGCTTTGATTGTGCTTCTCCATGAAAAAGGGAGACTAGGAAGACTTGAGGAAAAGGAGGGAGGACAAGTTGGGTCAGTCCTAGACTGGTGAAAGGGAAATTTCCTGGGGATCATTCTGACAGCACAGAAAATATGAGGGGTATAGCTGGGCCATAGCTTCATGGCTAATCTCACAACAGGTGTACCTGGAGAACGCGGGCAAAGCTTGGTCCAGAGCTCCTCTGGCCTAGTGAAGGAAAGTTCCCACTTAGCCGAAAGGACCATGTTAGTGTCCTGCTCCGTGATCTACCTTTTGTCAGAGATGTGCCTGTCTTGCCCCCGTTCTGCCTTCTATTATTTATATTATTTTCCACTTATAGAAGCTGCATTTTTTGTTTTAAAGGAAAAAGCTGCAATGAGCATTCTTAATTTCCATTTAAAGCCTACTTTGGCTTTTGTTGCCCTCATCCATTCCAGATGTTTTTTCCCAAAGAATTCACAAGGCATTCCTATCCATTTTATTTTGTGCCTGCTTTATGTAAGATACAGTGAAAAATGTGTTGGGGCACAAGTGTTAAAGATAATTGTTTTCCTTAAGAAATGCAACATTTAGTTTGGAAATGACATGTATAAGCCAAGTGTTGCCAGGCATTCCCAGTCCGTGCATACTCGTGAGGTCGCATTTACAGTAGCACCCAAATTTTGATGACTGGGAACTCCACATTTGCCCATTTGGGAGCTTAACTATCTCTAGAGCTTATATATCAGTTAGGGTCCCAGTAGGAAACAGATGGCACATTAAGGCTGAAAAATTAATAAAGGGACTATTTCTAAGTGGTATGTCCAAGGTTTAAAACAAGCAAAACGGGATGGGGCAGTACATACAAGATAACAGCCATAGGAACTGTTATCCCTGGGCCTGAAGGGGCAAAGAGAGGAAGGGGTACCAGAACCTGCAGAGAGAACGAGAGTGAGAGAGCAACAGAGTGTGCTGTATAGAAAGGGTCCCTTGTCAGAGGTTGAGATTAGTGGGGATGGCACTGGGGAAAAAATACCCTTCTCACCTCTTGGCCCTCTGTACCTCCCTCTGGGCTGCTGGTGGTGTCCTCCAGTTGTGAAGCCAACCAGAAGCCAATGGGCAAGAAAGCCCATTGTTACAGTCCACACAGGTCACCTTTCCAGGGCATAGAGCGGAGTGGACAAGGGTAGATCTGGAGGGTCAAATAGAAGACGTCAAGCACACTGATTTCATAGAGTTTCTTCGATGATGCTTGTCTTTCCTTTCCTCTTCTGTTTTGGCTTCCTTTAAGATTTACGGCCTGCAAAGCTATCTAAAGGATTTTCACCAATGCTGCTGCTCATGGGGCCGCTAATAAAAAGACCATGGTTTTTGCCAATGGTGTTCTCTTCCAGTGTACTGTGTAAATCTGAGTCCTCTGAGAAGCAGATGCCAAGACAGGATTAAAAGTGCAAGGAGTTTATTAGGGGATGTGCCTAACAGAGAAAATGGAGATGAAGCTACAGAGGTTTTGAGAGCTGTTAGACCGATCCTGAGTGATGGAGAGAGAGACATATCATAGCCTGCAATGTAGCTCTAAAGAAGGTTCTGCAAGGTTGTCAGGGAGTCCTCAAGCCAAAGCCACCACCAGAAGAGTCCTGTGTCTCCCTGAATGAACCTGTCTTACCCTTGCCATGTTCAGTGTCGGTTGGGAGCAACCTATCGAAGGATGGCTTGGTCCAAATGTTGCAGTGATTTTTAGAGCACAGCAGCTAGGCCCTTCGTCAATTTTTCCCCATAATTGGAGATCTGTGAGGCACATTCTTATACCACCCCCACTTCAATTCTCAAAACTGCTAGTCCCCAGAAATTTAGAGTGGTGTTGGAATCTGAGAGAAAGGGGTCAAAGAATGACTTTCTCCTTTGGTCTCCTCAAGTTTGCTTCATAGGTCTGAGCAACAATTTTTGTGTCAAGATTTCCTAAACTCTCATAGAAGTAGCTTCCTGTGAAATAGTGACAATACCTGAGGGTGGACATGGCTACCAATTTTGGGGGAACCATGCTCAGGCTGCGTTCTGAGGAGCATTTGTCTTTATCACTGGGTCAGAGAAGTGAGCTCAAGACTTTATTTAGAATTTCTGTATGACAGGGACTTTGGAGTATGATTAGAGGAAAAGGGGGGGCTTCTCTGGAGGTTGTGTTTGTGTGGCAAATTTAGATATGTGTGTATGTTTAGGGATCTTGAAGTGGAAGGGAGAGCTCACAGAGGGGAGGACTTGAGGCTCCCCAGGCTTGCATGCGGCATGGCCTCCTCCTGTAGAGTTCTACAACTAGTCCTTTTAGGCCTTAGGGCATGAAATGGCTCAGTCTGCTTCATTTCTTTAACAGTAGAGCTTGATTGCCCACCAGGAATTTCCTAGAGCCCAGAAACCGAAGTCTTACGTATCATCAAGATTCTTCTAGTCGAGAGTGAAGAGGTAAATCTACCTGTAAGAAAATTGGGGCGCTTTTAGGATAAAGTGTTGACAGCTAGGCTACCAAAAAGAATTATAAATATCCACTATAGGCTATTTACCCATGGATAGATGAGGTTAATTTCTGGAAGCCTCTTCCTGAAGTAGCAAGAAATAAAACAGGAGTTAAGTTTTCATCAGGAGACTTGACTACAATATAGGTAACTAATATGATCAAGATTCTGTCTCTCTTTCCAGGCAGCAAGAGCTTTGAGGGAGGAAACTGTTACGTTCTGTGTGTGTGTGTGTGTGTGTGTGTGTGTGTGTGTGTGTGTAGTTGTCTTCTTTTATTTATGAAATAGGCATTAAAATTACTATCTCTACTTTATAGGTGAAGAAATCAATGCAAAAAAGTTAAGTGCTTGCTTTGGCAGCACATATACTAAAACTGAAACAATACAGAGAAGATTAGCATGATCCCTGTGTAAGGATGACATGCAAATTCGTGAAGTGTTCTATATTTTTAAATAGAAAAATAAAGATTTATGCAGAAAAAAAAGAAAGAAAAAGAAAAAAAAATGTTAGGTAATTCCCTTTGTCATACATACAGCATAGGCAGGCAATAGAGACAGGCTTGAAACTCATGCAGTCTGGCTCCACAAACACTTTTTTTTTTTAAAGGTTGAATATACTTGAAAGGGGATGAAAATTTTTTATTTTTTGAAGAATAATTAGTTTACCTTTTAAATTTTATTTTAATTTTATTTTTATTAAATTTATTGGGGTGAAATTTGTTAATAAAATTATATAGGTTTCACCTGCATAATTCTATATCATACATCATCTGTATAGGAGTATTGCATTGTATGTTCACCACCCAAAGTCAAATCTCCTTCCATCAACATATATTTGACCCCCTTTTACCCTTTCCTACCTCGCCCCTCTCCCTTTTCCCTCTGGTAACCACTAAACTGTTGGCTGTGTGTATGATTTTTTTCTTTGTTTTGTGTTATATTCTTAGAAAATCTAATTTTGAATCATCTAAGTGATTCATGAATATAATTTCTTATACAAAAATAAAAAATGACCAATAATTTTGAAATCCCCTTTGATTATCTCCCCCCAACCTGGTCTGCCCCTTCTTTCCCCACTACCCATGTGCCAGGGTGGAGGAATCTAGAGTGGAAATTGAGAATCAGTAGGCAGGCAGGGTGGCAGAGTGATTGACATCGTACCTGTCCAATGTGGCTAGGTACCCCCTCTCTCTCTATTACTGGCTGCAGCACTAGGAAAATCATTCTGCTTGTCACTGGGTGCCAAGCTGTGATATATAGCAGATTTGGTGTAAACTCCCCTACCTTCTAGAGGATAGTTCCGTTACTCTCATCAAGGTTGTGCTGTATTTCCGTAGATTAAATCTGGCCTTGCTGGGATGCTTCCTAGGTCTACTAATCTTCCTTTGTGGTGGAGACTCAGGGCTACCAAATTCGACAGGAAAGTCTCCTCTCCCAAAGGAAACAGTGGGAAAAGGAGATGAGAATTCCTCATGGTCAGGAACCACTGGGCATGGACTGACATGATCAGGAAACTGGTGATGTAAATGGGAATGGGTGGTGGAGCAGAAACAGAACAGTCAGCCGTGGACCAAGTAAGAAGGTGGTATTGACTTTTTAAGCCCATTGGCTCTCAGATTCTTTATCAAGGAAGTGTCAGACTAATAACTGGGTCCCATTAGAAGTTCATGAATACAGGACTGGCCGAGTGGCTCAGTTGGTTAGGAGTTGGCTTGGGACACCAGCTCTGAGCAGCAGGATGCCGGTTCGGATCCCACATGAGGGCCAGTGACACTGTGCCCTCTACAGCTAAGATGGTGAACAACAGCTTGACCTGGAGCTGGGCTGCCATGAGCTACCGTCCAATGGCTGGTGAACACTGCCTCAACCAGGAAGAGCACAATGATCATAATACCAGTATGGGCCAGTGAAGCAACATCCTCCACAACTAGACTGAAGAACAAAAGAACAGCAACTTGTCTGTTCCCCTTCCCTGATTCCCCAATGCTGTTCCCCTCCCCCAAATCCCCAATAAAATCTTAAAAAAAAAAAAAGTTAATGAATACTAATTGAGGACTTCCTCTTAGTCAAGAAAGCAAGGACAGGAGTGAGGGAAGAAAGTAAAACAACAAAGAGGGCTAGTTGGTCCTTTTTTAGTAAGACTTTGAACAAATAACTTCCTTTCTCTGCTTCTTTAGACTCACACTCCTATGGTGAGAAAGGCAGCCCGTAACAGGGCACTGACATCATTCCTCTTGATGAAAAACCAAAGGCTGCTCATGAGTGGGAATCAGCTCTCCACTGGTCCTTTTTCCTGGGCCCTGTGTTCAGTCACTGATTTACTGGCAAATTCTTTCAATTATTGAATGCCTGTTTGTCTTACTGGGTGGACTTTTACTTAAAATTCTTGTCTGGGGCACATGCAGTTAAGTGGAGAAAAATGTAAGACACTCTTGTTTTGGTCATTAGTAAAAGACTCTGAGGAAAAATCCTAAATAGCTTCTGTTAATCATTAAACTTGCCCTGTGGTCAGCTCTGAACTTTTATTTTGGCCCACATTTGGCCAGGACACAAACAAGTTAGGTGAGTTACAGTCCAACATGAGTGAGTTACCTGCACGGTAGCTGCAGGCTGGGCTCTAACCAGATAACATGGCCACCGTTTCTTAGCAGAGAGAAAACATTTAGAAAGGAAAGATAATTTCTCCTTGAGTTGCAACGAGAAAGAAACAGAAAAAGGTACGGTTTGATCCAAAACGTCTCTGTTCTTTGTTTTCTAGGTATTGCATCTCTTGCCAATGTCATGGTGAACCAAAGGAACCAAAGGAAATGGGCATCTGCAGTAGTAACCTTGCAGCTCTCTCAAAGTGCCAAAGGAAGGGAGGCTAAGAGAATAGAGAAGAAAAGAGGATGAGGTGGAAAGGGAACAGACAGAGGCAGAGAGGCAAGAGGAGAGAAAAGATTTGACTAAATGCACACAGCTCTCCTCTGGTAAAAAATTTCCTGGTTGAAAGAAGTAAATAGAGGCTGAGTTTATCCTGAGGAAGAATTTGTGGATTAATTACATTAAGAAAAATTAAGTTTATTATTGATTTGATCGCTCTATGCTAGAGGAAAAGATGCAGGTCTGAGCGTAGGCTTTAAGAAAATCAGTGTGTGAATATTTACTTCCATTGTTCTGAGATTGGGAGTAAGCTCAGAAATGAAAGGTTAAAATCATGCAGCCAGGTTGAAAATAGATTCTCCCAAGCTGGGGATATCATGTTGGTTGTAACAAGCAAGTTAGAGCTCGTGCTTTGGGACTAAGTAGCAAATATTTCTGGGTACCTTTCTCTACACAGTAGATATATTTCTGAAAATTGAATGTTTTTCAAAATGAATTCTATTCCAAACAGATGTTAAATTTAGGGGATTTTGCAACTTAAAGGAACATCTGCCGAATCTACTTGGAAATCTTAGAACTCCTTTCATAAATGCAAGTGGCGTCCACCCCTACCCCATCTGCTAGGGACTTCAGGGCAGGCCCACAGATTATTTGTCTCAGTTTTTTCAGCTCCTAGTAGTGCCCAGCATATATTAGGCATATAATAAATGTTTGTGGATTTGAATTAAATATAGATGGTTTTATATGGTATTGGACTATCTTAATCAGGGTATACCTATAAGATGATTCTAATTTTTTTGCAAATATTCTTTTTCTGAGCATTTATTGTGGCTTTTATATTTTCCGAAATAGTTTAACTATTTTTGCTAGTCTCAGTGTTTTCTTAAAAATATAAGTTAAATGTATCTTTAGTAGTATGTATGTGTATGTAATTCTGTAAATGTTTTAACTTTCAGAAAATTTACAGCCGGTATTTTTCAGAGGATTATATTTGTGCCCTCCGACTTGGGGATACCAGAGAGCAGCTCAGCAGGCTTTCCAGATCAGGTATCAGGGCATGCTCTAAGGTCTATATGGCTTTTCAGCCAGGCTTCTGTGAATTCTGCCCATCCCACATGTATGCAAGTTTTTTTTTTTTCAGATTAGTTTAGAACCAAAGCTTAGATTATTTAAATATGCACTCACCAATTAGAATTTACTGAGTACTGTGTGAAACTTTTGCACCGAGGGTTGTGTGAATAGAAGACCCCTCTGAGGAGTGGACAGTCTAGAAGAGTAGGCATGAGGCACTGCACTTTCTGGTCCACATTGCACAGCACATAAGCTAGAGGTTCAGGGAGAAAAGGGCGATGAGAACTGGAATGATTGGGTGAAGGGGGAGGTCACAGAGAGGACGTCACTGCAGTTAACTGTGGTTAATTCCCATGGGGGGCCGGCATTGGCGGCTCTCACCCTTCCTCTGTCCTTGGAATGTACTGTGGGCAGTTTGGCAGGCCACTGATGCCCATCTAGAGGCTGAAAGTCGAGCTAGAAATTCGGAAGAACTGACGTTAGGAAAGGACCTGTGTTGTCGGTTACTCTGCTAGCTTTGAGGCTAGCAGACAAGGTGTGAGAGCAGGATAATAAGTTGGAGGACTTAGCTTGCTGTTTTGCAAAGCTAGGACACAAGCTGGTTTGAATTAAGGTCTGAGTGTTGTGACAAAGCCTGATTGACAGACTCAGAGGTAGAATCCCTGGAAAAGTGAGAACAATTGGGCGGATGCTGTGGTGCTTGACAGTGAAATGGATGAAATTCCCCCTAGGGAGTGGGGTTGCCGGGGCTGGGGAGGTGGGAGGGCATTTTGCTGACCTAGCAGGAGGCAAAAAAAAAAAAAGAGCAACACCACCACAAACCTCGCCCTCTGGTCCCCTCACCCCCACCACCATGGTGCTGGTTGGGAAGAGGGTGGGGTTCAAGGAACTCACTCCCTTGTAGATTGCATTATTTTAACCTCCAGAGACTTGGCTCAAAGAGGGGAATTTCCCTGAGCACGATGGATCCTGGAAATTTATAGAGGAAGCACAACAAACTCTTAAAGAATAAGGGATGAGACAGGCCATCTATGCCCTTTTTTTTTTTTTTTAAAGATTTTTTATTGGGGAATTGGGGGGATGGGAACAGCGCTGGGGAATTGGGGGAAGGGGAACAGAGTCACTGGCCCTCATATGTGGGATCTGAACCGGGGCCCTCTGGCGTCCCAAGCCAGTTCTTAACCATCGCGCCACTCGGCCGGCCCTATGCCCTTATTTTTAAAGGTCCTGATGGAACCACATTCACTGTAGGAATGAAAACCAAGATAGCCCCCAGCAGCTGATATAGGGCGCTGATATCCTTGCTGAGCCCAGTCGTGGGACAGGGAATTTATGATGTTGGGCAGGCCATTGCTGATCTGGGCGAAACTGACAAATCCTGGGAATGGGTATGGGTTTCGAGAAAGCCTGAGGCAGAGAGGGACCTTGAAAAGCCAAACAACTAATTCAATTGATGGTAAAGAATAGAATAGAAGTAACCTGGAAGCAAATGTGGTTTGACCTCCTTACTGCCAGGACCCCACCTGAAAAGATAGATGGGCAAACTGATGCTATGTTGTTTGGCCTGTGGGAAACCCTAAAACCCGAACAACAGTTCAAGCTTGGCCCACTTGCCCTTGTCATCCCTGATGCTCTGTGTGCTCCTACCAGTCTGGAGTGGTCTGTCTCTTCCATCTCTCCTTGGCTGCAGTGTTCAGGGTTTAGTGTATGAACTAACACTGGGGATGGGTTCCGTGGAGGAGGAGGCTCCTGAGCTGGACCATGAAGGAGGTCCGACATTTCATTAGGCCGCAGGAGAGTTTGGGGAATCCAGGAAGGGGACAGCAGGCGCCGAGGCAAAGGCTGACGTGGGCTTGTCCGAGAGATGATGGAGAGAACAGCTTGGCTGCAGTGTAAGGTTCACATTGGAGGGCAATGCAAGGAAAAGTTGGAAAGGTGGGGGGGAGGGCCAGGTGGTGGCAAGATTGCAAAGGTAGAGAGAGGACTTCCCGTTGGAAGTACAGAGCCTGTGAAAGGAAAGCTAACACTTTTGGGGTGTCTCCTTTGTGCCGTGCTCTGTGTTAATTTCTTTGTATATAGCACCTCAGTTAATCTGGATACCAATCCTAAGAAGTATTTTTATCATCATTTTACAAACAATGAAAGTTTTGTGTTGAATGAAAAGCAGAAGAACGGAACATTGAAGGCAGTGTGTAAGGAAGAGAGGTCTGGCAGACTGGGCCTTGTGGAATGGGGTACAGGGACCCTGGGGTCCTGGGGTCCAGCGTGGGCGCTCTAGCTTCTTCTTCCTCTGTTTCTTTCTTCCCTTTCTCTTCTGCTCTGAGAATAAGACAATTTCCTGTAAGTACCATATTTTTCAACATATTACCATACTTAATATTTACTTTGTTAAGCTGTTTAGTTTTTTTGTGTTGATTGGTTCCTGGAGGACTGAGACTCCTCAAGAAAAAACAACCCCACCCCCCAAAAAAACCACCAAAAAACACCCATGACTCCACTCCCCTCTCCTCAAACCACCATTAACTTTTGGTGTATAGTATTTACTTATTTTATATTTAGGTATAATAGATATCTAGGATTTATTTATTTTTTCAATTACAGTTGACATTTAATATTATTTTATATTAATTTCAGGTGTACAGAATAATGGTTAGACATTTATATAATTTATGGAGTGATCCCCCTGACTAGTCTAGTACCCATATGACATCATACAGAGTTATTACAATTAGAATTCATTTATTTATTTTTTTAAATTATACTTTTGTTCAGTTCAATAAGGAGCTAATGAAAAAAGTTATTATTATTTGCCCAGCCTAAACATGCAAAAAATAAGTGGGTGGGACAAGGGGAGTATGTGGAATAGTAATGATTTTATATAAGATTCTTAGATTACCCTTTTTTCCAGAGTTTGGGAAAATGGTGGGTCCATTTGAAGACTCTAGGGCCATATTGATATGAACTCCTTCATTTCCCAAGTTTTCACACAGCACAGTAATAGTATTTAAGCAAAAAGTGATAGTAATTTTTCATTTTATTTTTTTATAAAGCACAAAAGCTATGCTGCTCCAATAAAGATTGAAAATGCTTCTAATGTCTGAGCAATTTTGAGACGATTGACTTAATTGGACGAGATGATTATTTGGCTGATCTCTCTGAAAAGTATTGAGATACTACTTTTAGCAGGTGAGTAGGATGTGTTTTGAAGGAATTATAGATAGAATACAACAGGTTATCTTGAGAACTAGTTTATTGACACTTAAAATATTATTTTGGGGGGCAGTGTTGAAGTATGTGCTCTGGGTTTAAAATTTCTCTGCCTAATAATTATTTTTTTCCTGCTTCGTAGTTGAGGTTATATATTAAAGTTATGAAAATATACTTCAATTTTTGATGACCAGTGAGGGTTGCTTTTAAAGTTTATAGAGCTTTTAATAATAACTTATAACCTTCCTTTTATAATTCCTTTCTGGGCCATTTGTTGTAATTCTTTTTACATTTTATTGCTTTATCTTTTCAAAGGGAGTAACTTGTCTTGTCTAACAATTAATGACCACTTGTATTAAAATCTCCTTTTCTCAAATTATGCCTCTAACTTTCTCTATGAATTTGATTATCCTCTGTATCTTTTTATGGCACTTGTTTTCGGTCTTCTTCAGGTAGAAGTATTTAATATATCTTTTGAATGGTAAGCATGGGTTGGTTTGGGGCTGCAATGAATGATTATTTTGATATAAATGATTCCCCACCACCCTTGGCTGTGCAGTGTACCAGCTATGCCACTGTACATGGAAGCCCTAGGCTAGCCAGAGTTAGGGTGGCCTGGATTATACTTTAACTTTTCTGGCAGAAACTGAAAAGTGTTCTGTAGATAACATGTTTCCTGTCTATGAACTCACTGAGTTGCTGACTGATTTTATTGGTTCCTTTGAATTGGCTTTACCTTGGCCAAAGCATGTCCGGGAGCATCTTCAAAGATGAGAGATTAATTCAGAATATGTGCAGCCAATGGTCTTTATGGGAGACTCCAATCTAGCTTAGCATGTAAAGTTTATAGTGGTTTTTATTTTATTTTTTAAAGGGAATTCCAGCACTGATTCATACTTCAGTCCCTCTCTGAGCAGGCAAGGAAACAATCTAGAGAATTTTGTATCTATTGGGTTTTCGGAAAAGTCATGACATATTTTTTCTATGTTTTTCGTTGCAAAAATGCGTCATGACTTTTCTGACAACTCAGTATTTAGAAAGTTATTCTGATCATGTATTCAAAACTAGAGGATAGTATCCTGAGCAGGAGGATTGAAATAGGGACAGTTTCTAGAAGTTTCTCCTTTTATCTGGGAACTGGAACTGTAAGACATAGTGGTGACTTTACAATTAAGTCTGACTACCTTATTAAAGAGTGAGAGAGAGAGAAGAGATATCATGGGTTCAAATAGGAACCAAATGTGCCCTTGAGGCCCTTTTCAGAGAAAGTAGAAATTCAGAATTATCCTGGTGAACTCTGGGTTTTTGGATGTCTAAGATAAGAGAATCAGTCAGAGCTTTTCTTAGAAAAAATGGGAGTTGTGAAGGTGTGGTTCCCAGACAAGTAGCACCAGCAGCACTTGGTCAGAAACGTAAATTCTTGGGCCCTTCCCCAGACACACTGAATCAGAAAACCTGGGGATGGGGCCCAGTGACCTCCTGGTGATTCTGATGAATGCTAAAATTTTGCTTCCTAACATTGGGGAAGCTGGTGGATGGAACCTGACCTACAAAACCAGTTTTTCTCACTTATTTACAGTGTCTTGCTTGAGTTTCCACATTGAACCTGAAGAAGGTAGCCTTGCAGGGGGAACATGGATCACAGTCGTTTTTGATGGTAGGTTTGTGTCTTACCAAATACAAGTTTCTTATTTATTGATCTAAAGAATCCTAAAGAATATGAGTCTTCAGTTTTCTTCCTTGTCTGAGGATGGGTGTAAACGAGGACCTGAAGGGAGATGGGCCAACTGACCAACTTCTGTGTTTCCAGATGCTCACTTGCTAATGTTACAGAAGCAGAGCATATCATGCCATTATATGCTGTGTCCACTTCCTTATCCCAGGCTGTGGGATGGGACTCCAGGAACCCTAAGTGAGATATAGAGGTGCTTACCATAGTACTTGGCAATGTGTTCCCCCACCCCCAGAATCTTGGTTATCTTCCTTGTAGATAATTCAGTACATGGGAACTTCCAAACCATGGCTTAGTGTATCCATCTCCACCATGGTAAAGAGTAACTTTGGGGATTGAAATACTCTTTCCTGGATTTAAGTGGATGGACCTGAAGAGAAAATGTTTTTATAAACTCATAAATGAGAACACTCTTTTATGTAGCAGTCTCCTTTGGAAATAAATGAGTATAAATTTAATTCTTAGGCAAACTCAATGTCTCACACTGCCCCCGTGTGGCCGTGGTTTTATATTCTATTGTGTGGGTTACAACTCGGTTGAGTTTGAGAGTCCCTTTTTCCTTGGGTTTAGGTTTGGAGTCCGGTCTCCTTTATCCAGCTAATGGCTCTCAGCTGGAGATACATCTGGTGAACATGGCTGTGCCTGTCCTGCCGAGCATCTCCTGTGACGTCTCCCCTGTCTTCTTGGGTTTGCCGGTGGTGATGTGCAAGACCAGGTATACCTGTTTGGGCATGAGAAGATCTGACAGGGCAAGCGCTTTGCTTGCGTCAGTTTTGGGGGGCAAATTAGAGCAACTCCTGCTGTGGCTGCAATTATCAGCTATAGTTTTTAAAAATGTTCCACGTGAATATGCTTCTTATATGTCCCTATCAGGGTCCTAAGGTTTAAGGGAGGGTGAGAATATAATGAAGAGTTTTAAGAATTTTGAGATATTTATAAGGAGGGGCTAGAATGTATTTCCAGGTTTTTTTTTGTTTTTTTTTTTTCCCAAGGAGCTCTACAGCAATTAAGATTTCAATAAGTGGTACCACTTTGCCATCTAAAGAACCCATCATTTGGAATAGGCATAATTGTAATGATTGTGCATAAACCCAAAACCAGTTAGAATGGAAATTTGCTTTAGTCCTAGGTGTGTTTGCTGAGTTTGATATGATTTGTACGACATTGCAGGTAATCTGTTGTACTGATCAAGTTTTTGTTGGCGTATGAAGTTTACACCAGTTCATTCTTTCTCTACTTGTGTCTTAGAGATGCCATATAAAAGTAGACCATTGGTTAAGAGAAAAAACATTGTCACTTCCTTTCATTTTTCTTGCCCCTTTCAGGAAAGCTCCCCTCTTCCATCTCTGCCTATTGAAATCCTAACCAACCATACTGCAAATGCCACCTCTTCTCTGAACATCCAACTGAGTATAATCTTTCCCTTCTTTGAAAGAGGGACAAGTTGGGGCTGAAATCCAGACTGTACTTGCAACAACTTTGAAGAAGTGTGTGTGTGTGTGTGTGTGTGTGTGTGTGTGTGTGTGTGTGTGTGTGTGCAATTCATCTTCCTTAGGGAGAGAGCTTTTTGTAATTTAACAAAGGCATAGCATGTGTAACCTTAATGGCCCTGTTTCTTCAGACCTATTTCTCATGACACTTATGTCAGTTTCCCACTTGTCACATTCATCCTTATAGAATTAAGTGATTTGAGAATGGGGGAGGTGTTTAACTCCACCCTTGTAGTCCTTATTGTGCTTAGCACAATACCCTGCAAGTTGAAGGTGCTCTATACATGTCTGTTGAACTGAGCTTCCTTATAGCACTGCTGTTGGTTTTAAAACTGAGTTTTATGCTTTCCTCAGGTTTTATGGTATATTTGGGCATAGAGTTCCTGCAAGAACTTGCTATGAAATAAGTCAAAGCTCTGAAGATTTACAAGTTCTCTCTCTTCAATTCCATGATACTAATGATTTTAAGATGCACCATTGATTTTATAATCATCTTTTTAGAGAAGAAATACTACCCTCTTAAATGTACTCATTCATTGGATGATGAATATCAAGTTCAATTAATATTCCAATGTGAAAAAATGTATCACCAATGAAATACTGTCATTCATTATCGTAGAAAGATATATCTGCTTTCACCAAAACAGGCATTGTAGCATCTATGTCAGCACTGCCCAATCAACAGTAATGTGATACACTACTAAATTTTAAAATTTAAAATTTTCTGGTAGACATTAAAAAGTCAAAAGAAACAAGGGAAACTAATTTTAATAATGTATTTAACTCAACATCCAAAATGTTGTCATTTGATATATAGTTAATGTATAAATTATGAATGAGATACTCTATATCCTTTTTGAACTAAGTCTTCAAAATCCAGTGTGTATTTTACACTTACAGCACGTCTTAGTTGGGACTAGCCACATTTCAAGTGTTCAGTAACCATGTATGGCTAGTGATAAAGACATTGGACAGTGCAGGTTTAAATATTTAAGGTCAGACTAAAGATTTGGTGAAAAGGTTTGGAGGGAAGTCACTTCTTAACTCCAGCTCCTTATTCATTATATTCCTCCTCTTACAAAAATCAACATGAAGGCAGCCTCGAAAAGGCAAAGAAATCACTGTGATATTCATGAGAAGAAAAGAGAGGGTCTAGGATTCTCTTGATGATTATATGAAGTGTTTATGAGCTGCTCGGATGATTATAAAGTCAAGATTTTTTTTTCAACAAGTAAAATCAATGCCTTTTATCAGAAACAGCCTATGATTCAAGCCCTACTTTGTCCTTAACCTGTGGTGTTCACACACACAATTCTCTTAATTGATCTGAAATTGTCATTTTTGAAAATAGAAACTAAGATTAGAGTATCTACCAACATCCTTTCCAACTCTTAAAGTGCTGTAAACCTATGCTTCTGAGAAGTAAGACAGAACTTGTGTGTTTTTTGTTTATTCTAGAGGTTTTCAATAAAAAAATCTTAACTTCTTTAGCTGAAGTATCCAATCTTTAAAGTCTAGTGGACAAATAGATCTGGGAGGTAAAAAGTGAAATATAGGAATCCTTGACTAGTTCTGCTTCACAGGTGCAGGGTGGAACTTTGAAGTGGTCAAGTGGGGCTGCTACCTTTCCTTTGGGGGGCAAATCACAGTTTTTTATTCACTAAGATTTCTACCTTCTACCCTCAGGCCTTTGCTGTCTGACGCATATGAAGGTCTGTACTACCTGGAAATGCATTCTGGGGGACAGGTGGTAGGCAGCCCAATTCCAGGACCACGAGACAGCTGTCTTTTCAAGGTAGGTTCTAAGGATGGAGGAATGTGTGTTTGCCTGGTCTGCAGGTATACCTGTGTTACCAACAAGCAAGTTATAAATCAGGAGTCTGCTTTGCCTGGATTAGAGGAAAGATAGATGATAGTTATGGGGTTTCTGAGACTCTACTAATGAAAGGTAAGTATTGAGCACTTATATGTCAGGCTCTGTGCTTTATGCACATTAATTTAATGCTCATAACAATTTTAAGGGGTATCTATTTATTACCCTGTTTTATAGATGAGCATCCTGAGGCTCAGGGAGATTAAATAACTTGCCTGTGTCATAAACAATTTGCCCAGGTCGTAAATGTCAGAACTAGGATTTCTGACTGAACCCTCACCTAAATGGAAGCCCACAGAGGAGCCATAAAGATTACCAGTGTGCATCAGCATTTCACTTCACAGCAGCAATCATCTCAGCATGGTGAAGGGACTCAGAGACTCAACTGCCACCCTCCTTTCTGCCTCACAGTTGATTTCTGCTTCTCTTTCCAACCCTAGACCAAAAGGGCATTTGCTGGTGGAATTCTCCTTTAAACTCAGAGCTAAAAGGAAGCAGAGAGAGAGAGTTTATGGTCTAATGCCTGACTTATTTTAGAGACTCAATATGCATACTGGGACTTCATTTTATGTTTGGTTCTGTCTCCTGTTCGTTTCAGATTAGTTTTACACCAAAATGATCTCTGAAAAGGTAGGTCTTAGGCTTCTCATAAAGGGCAGAGGTTTGGCAGTGCTCCTCTGACTTGATTGCACTTCTTTTTTTTTAGACTTTTTTTTTATTGGGGAATTGGGGGGATGGGAACAGTCCTGGGGAATTGGGGGAAGGGGAACAGACAAGTTGCTGTCGTTTTGTTCTCAGTCTAGTTAGGAGGACATTGCTTCACTGACCAAGTTGGCACCATCATTGCGTTCTTCCCGGGCGAGGCAGATCAGTCGCTGGCTTCTGGCCGGCAGCTCACTGCGGCTGCTGGCCGCTCACGCTGGCTGCTGGCTACACACGGTAGCCCATGGCAACCCCTGCCACAGGGGCTGCAGCCTACGCCATCGCCGGTGACTCACGGCAGCCCAGCTCCAGGTTGAGCTGTTGTTCAGCATCTTAGCTGTGGAGGGCAGTGTCACTGGCCCTCATATGTGGGCTCTGAACCGGGGCCCTCTGGCGTCCCAAGCCAGTTCTTAACCATCGCGCCACTCGGCCGGCCCTTGATTGCACTTCTTAAAGGGTACCTCTGTTTATAAAAGTACGATATAGTCATTGATTAATGCTCCTTTAGAACAAGACTTCATCCTTGAAATTCATCTTTAATATGACCCACGTTTTATTTAGGCAATTCATTTTTCAAACTTGGAATTTGTGGTCAATTCGCATTTAACAACTTGTTTCTTATTCCAAGAGAATCTTCTTTTCTGGAATTTTCCTTCTGCACATAGGCACAGGAAAAAACCCCCACAAACATTCTTTCTTATTAAGACTCACACTCCCTCCTCTACATTGTCTCAGTGAATATAACAGAAGAGAGATGGCCGAGCTGGCTCCTTACTCACTCACCATGCTGCTTTTGGCTTTGATGTCCTTTCACACCAGATAGTAGCTTTCCTACTTATGAAAGATGGAAAAGAGAGCAAGGGAAAAGAAGAGAAACACTTCCTTAAATTGCACATTAAAGGAAGCAAGTTCTTCAGTGGTTCAACTACCTTGGTGAGTTGATGAAAAATCACCAGGGGATGCAGTTAATGAGAGGCTTTCCAAGCTAAATAAAACACAGTATGTCCCTTTGTTTTGGGACTGGGACTGGGGAACCGTGAGTATTAAAAATTAATTCCATCTCTCCAGTCCACTCCAAAGAGCCTGCTTCAAGCACTGACAAGTTGGAACAACTCACAGAAGGTTTATCAAGCAGCTGGTGGCTGGGCTTGATCATTCTAATCCGCTGCGTTCCCTCTCCCCCATCTTGCTGCTGCTGACCTGACTTCCTCTCAAGGATCAGCATGCAGGGAAACTTGATTTGGAAGCTCATTAATTTTTCACTTTGTCATGTCTCTAGCTTGGTGGGTGACCAAGGGCTTGTTTCTCTTAGAAATGTACTATTTTATGTTGTGTCAGCTCAGAGAGAATCACAAGTGAAGGCTTTTTTGAGGTTGAACCCTGAGCCTGCCTCACCAGGTTCTGAGAATTGGGAGGGAGTGATACAGGAGTCGCTCTATTCCCCTGCCCTCCCCTCTTCTGGTGGAAGACTTACAAACTGAGCAGTAGGTTTTCTATTTCAAGTTGGAAATCAAGAGGCATGTTTCCTTATTTGGTTTGGACTGGGCTGTTTCATCTGCCTCAGTTTCTAATGTCTGTGAGAAGAGGCCATAACCACTAGTCCACTTCATGAAGCACTTACGATAAAGTTCCAATGATATTGACAATGGTATGAAGGGCATCCCAGTGGGTTTGAAGGCCTTGCGTGCAGTAGGAGGCTGGGAGGCCAGGGTGGGGACTGTGTGTTTGGCAGGTGTGTGTGGAATTGTATTAATCTTTATCTTTTGGTGAGATCAGAGCCAGGTCCCAACCGATGAGGTCACAGCATTCTTAGTTTGACCTCCTGACTTTACATATTTTATGTGAACTATTTTCTAACACCTTTAGAAAGGGAGGAAACTAGCCTTGATGGCAGACTGTACAGCCCTGTGGATCAATACTTAAAGGTGTCCTTGCCAAGCCACCATCAGATTTGTGGAAATGTCTTTTGTTTCTCAGGGTCTGATTAGAGATTAACCACGTTGATTAGTTGATTAACCACAGGGTTATTCTTTGGTGATATTCTTCCTGGGAAGGTGGGCTCCTGGGGTGCTGGAAGCAGACCAAACAAATCAATTTGCTGTCTTTGTTTTGCAAATGAAAAGCACTGCAGGTTGTGGGGAATGGAGGTGGTTTACATACCTTGAGGAGGTTGGGGGTGAGGGTGGTAAGAAGGGGAACTAGGGCTCTTCCTGGGAGAGATTTTAGCTCAAGGGTCACACCTTGGCCTGGGCAGTCCAGTCTTATGCTTCTCGGTTTCTTCACACTGACCCCGACCATGACCATGAAATGCGTTAACCTGGGACGAATCCAGATGCTTACAGGCAAGATAGAATTCCTGGAATTGCTTCACTCTTCCCTCTGCTTCCAGGCAGCATATCAGTCATCTCAGGTGGGCCCACTCCATTTGTTCACAAAAATTTGGATGTCTTCTACATACCGGGCTATGCACAGGGATACAGCAGTGACTGAGTCAGGCGTTGTTCCTGACTTTTGGAATGAATGGTCAGCAGAGGAAGTGCTGTGGAAGGAGTGCTTTCACAGGATCCCCCTTGCCTGTCAGTACTGTTTTCCTCCTTCTTGAAGAGTATTGTAGCTAGCCTCCCATCCCTTGAACCATTTGTATCATTTCCTTCCCAACGGGCATCTTCCATTTTCCCAGAAGCACCTATGTGGGCCTATTCATCTTCCAATTTTCTCATAGTTTGCTAATCCTTGCCCATCATATGGATTGATAATAATTTAAATTGCAACCTTTTCAATTTAAATAAGCAAATTATCGTCTAGAAAAAAAACAAAACAAAAACAACAACTTCAAGATCCCAAGCTACTAAGTTATAATAATGGAATTGAAAGGTTGATATTTTAAAGCGTGGCCTGCCTACCTTTCCTCCTGGTAAAACGTGTTTCTGGGTCTGGCACGTGGGCAGATAGAAACAGGCTCGCCAAGGTTTGGACAATATGGTACAAGATAGAGCGCTATATGACCTTCATCAAATTCTTTTTCCTCATCTATGTAAGAGCTATAATAATATTGGTTGTCTCTGCATTACAGAAATATTATGAAGATGAAAAGAAATAGATGTAAGATGATTTGAGGAAATGTAATCATTTACTGCCTTAGCTCAATGCTTTGTGAGAAGTGACTTGTCCTTTTGTTTGTGGTTGTGATATTCTAATGTAATGCTCACTTGTGATAACATTTTCAAAACAGTTTTCCAGGGCACAGACACCCATTGTTTACCAAGTTAACCCACCAAGTGGAGTTCCAGGTAAGAAATCTCCTATTAAAATAGGAATATTTATGAATCCCTATGCCAAAGCTTATTGTGAACTCTTCTACTTAAGGTGGGTGGACTCCATAAATGGGAAAGTTTAGCTTCTTCTCTGATGCTGTTTTGAAAATAAGTGTCAACCTCTGGTTTATTTTTAACCCGGTTTGGTTTCACCTCTGGGCACTTCTGCTCTGTTACTTCACTGATAACAAAAGGAACCCAAACATGAAAAGAAAAAGAGGCCAGCAAAATCAAACCAGGTGCAGCATGGGAATGGAGGAAATAGAAATCATCATTGCTTGTAACTTTATAATCACTGACAGAATAGCAAAGCTTTATTGAAACTTCCTGTGAGCTGGGCTCTGTTCTAAGCTTTTGGTACATATTATGTTACCATATCCTCACAAGAACCTGATGATAGAGGAACTACTATTATTCACATTTTGCAAATGAGGAAATGAGATACCAAAAGGTTCAGTAATTTGCCTAAAGTCATACTGCTAATAAGTATACAGCTGAGATTTGAACCTAGACAGTCAGAATCCAGAGTGGGCCCATATGTCCAACATTTTGTCCTGTGTTGAGCAGTGTTGGACACCACATGAAGACCATTAACCCTAATCCTTATCCTGGGGGTTTGTTTATGAGTTAACACACATAATGCAAAGGCCAAGATAGAAGAGAAAAGAAAGCTGGGGAACTTACAGAAAAGAAGTGATTGCGACAAAGAGATTCAGGAACTGCTAAGCCCACCTTAAAACTAAGTTGTATACACAGCTAGGATTAGATGTAATTTGCTGTCTAATTCTTGGCAAAGCCCTACATCTAGTTCAGGCTTTTCATTTGTTTAGGGTTTCCAGATGATATGAGTATGAGAATACAAGCTGCTAAATTTTTATATATGGTTGTGTCTCAATGTATGAACTTGACCTAGTTGTTTTGAATTGCTTGGCTGCTCAAGAAAGTCAAAATGAATATCTGAGTTACTAAAAAGTGTTTGTACCTTTGCATGTATGCATGTATATAGTCACAGATTACGTATGCGTGTATTTAAATTATACCCTAAAGAATATAAATTTGGTTTTATCTTATTAGTGCAGGTTACTCACAGATCTGTTTCTTTCCATTTGTCTGAATAATCAAGACCCGATAATGTTTTACTATAAAGAGATGTGATCTGTGAAAATCACATGCAGACATTTGGGTCCCTGCTGCTCCCGTGTTAGAAAGCTCCTGTTTAGATGGCACAAGTATTGTTAGGGTGAGGGATGAAGAAGTAGCCGGCCCTTGGACGTGTGAAATGGGATATCAGCTGGCACCAGATCTGTCAAGTCCATTTCTCCCACTGAGTTTGAGTTCCGCCCACTGTCTCCTCCACCTTTTGGGGAACAATTGATGACTGGCCTGGTTGGAGTGGTCCCTCCAGGCAGGATCTCCAGGGCTGCATATTTAAAATCACTTTCCAGACGATTACTCTCATTTCATTTGGGAAGCACACCCAGAGTAGCATCCAGAGATGAGGGAGGTGGTGGGGACAGGAGAGATGACGTTTTATGGGTAGTCGAATTTCTGTATGTGGTTAGCAGTTCTTGACTGTGATGCAGAATCCTCCAGCACTGCAGTCCGGCCTACCCATCTGTCAGCTTCTGTTGGGGATTGTCTCCCTCCTCCCCCCTTTTTTTAGAAACAAAGCAAAAACTCTCAGGAATTCCTAATTTCTATAACCTGTTAATAGTTCTTAAAATTGTGCTTGTCAAAGCTAGAAATCATGCCCACCCAAGTCAGGAAATCGATAATTTAGCCCTCAATTCTTTATTCTCCCCAAATAAAGGAGAATTATTATGCCCATTGTTCGCAGTAGCAGAGACCTTCAGACAACAGGCTTTTGCTAATTCTATGGACTTTGTCTAAATCACTAGGTTCCATCTCTATCCATTCACTTGTAAAGTGGCTGTAAAACATTCTGGAAAGTTTTCATTATTTTAATGCCAGTCATCCAATGACTGCAGATAAGAAGCACTTCCTGTTAATAAAACACAAGTACAGTGTGAAGGGAACAATTTCTCAGCAATGTTCTTTCACAGCCTTATGTGTTGCCATGAAGAGACTCAAAGTCCTCTGAATTCAGTGCCTCACGAACCCCATAGGTGCCCCTTTCCCCCCCACTTGTGCATTATTAACCAACAACTCTCTCATCTGTAAACATTGTTTGTGATGCTGAAAGATGACAGCACAGATGGTTAAATTCTGTAATTATTTGGAAGACAATTATGTGTAATGTATTCTGTGATTACTTGGAAGGTTGTGGGGTTGTATGGTCAACTTTAACATCATCACCTTGCTGTGGTGTGTTTGCTTAAAACCTTGCCTTAGGCAGTTCCTGAGTTTAGGTGTTTTTCAGCTATGGAAGAAGTCCAGCCCATGGATCATCTGGTAGGGGCCGCCAAACTCTTTCTGAGAAGGGGTGACCAGGTTTTTTTCCCAACTCCTATAAGCAGAGGGGGTGGAGGTAGTACTGAGCAGATACCTTGCTGAAAGGAGAATGTTGATGCTTGTGACTTCATTCTTTTTTTTTTTTTTTTTTACGATTTTTATTGGGGAATTGGGGGATGGGAACATTTATTGGGGAATTGGGGGATGGAAACAGACAAGTTGCTGTCCTTTTGTTCTTCAGTCTAGTTGTGGAGGACATTGTTTCACTGGCCCATATTGGTATTATCATTGTGCTCTTCCCAGGCGAGGCAGATCAGTTGTCAGCTTCTGGATGGGCTGCTCACGCTGGCTGCTGGCTACACACGGTAGCCTATGGCAACCCACTGCCACAGGGGCTGCAGCCTAAGCTGTTGCCAGCGACTCACGGCGGCCCAGCTCCAGGTTGAGCTGTTGTTCAGCATCTTAGCTGTAGAGGGCAGTGTCACTGGCCCTCATATGTGGGATCCGAACTGGGGCCCTCTGGCATCCCAAGCCAGCTCTTAACCACCACGCCACTCGGCTGGCCCATGACTTCATTCTTATGATCTCAAAGAAGGGGAGTGTTAGGGAAAAAACTTAATACTCATTGGAAATCCCTGTAAGCCATGCATAGGAAACCCAGCAGTGGAAGTTATCCATTTATCAGTGGGCAAGGCAGACCCCAACTGTATGTGGATCCCCAATTTGCCTTATCTTTGAACATAAGCATATTTATTGAACGAATGAGACATGAAATTGCCCATCCTTTAAGCCATAACTCTGCTACCTTATATACTTCTTTCTTGGTTCCTGGTTATTTGAATCAATCATGATATTTCTCTTTTGTACTCTGAGATATGGAAAAAATTTTAGTATTCCTCAATATCCAGCCAGATCATGTGATATGAGCCTCCTCATATCACAGGTGTTCGTACTAGCAAGCATCCAGAGTTAAGTGTCATGAAGCATGGAGCACCCCAAGCCATGTTGCTCTTCAATCCCACGTTGGGTGGATGGTCCTCACACAGCCAAGAGAGTAGAACAGGGCAGTATATGGAAACTGGCCCCCCCCTCTTGAAATCCTCATGTTTCTGAGATTGGGAGGAAGACTTATTCCTTTCATACTCTATACTTAAATGATTAAGTCTATGATTGCAATACTTGTATTTTTTAGCCTTTCTAATATATACTATTGTTCACTGAATCATTTGGTGATCCTTTTCTGTTGTACAGTTTATACCAAAGTGAATATTCTGAGTCATGACCAGCTTGGCCATATTGAGTAGATGCACAAAAAGAAATGTGTTTTATGTTATACATTTAGAGTTTGAGCTAAGTAAATCTAAAAATAGCTTCTAAAACAGGAAAACTAATACATGTGTATGGCTGGATTATCACTGGAAGATTGGAAACCTTTGATTTTGATGCTGACTACGTTGACAGGTAAGTGTGTGTTTGTTTCTGTGCACGACTAGTTACAAATATGTTGTATTGCTTCCTGGGACCAGCTTCCTTGATAGCAATAAATTGTAAGCAATTGGCACAGAATTGCTATTTTCCTCTTCACAGTTTATGGTCCCTGGTGAGCTGGGCTTCAGCAAACTTTGTTAATGTAATTGTGACTGGACGATTAAATTTGTCCATTTATTTACTGACAACTAGTCACTCTGGGCCCAGTGTGAATTGTACTGTAATTGCATCTGTGGATTTTCTTTTTCGCTTCTTACCCTTCTCCCTTTTGTTTCTCAGGATGAAACAAATTCTTTATAAAACAATCTGTGAACCCAAAATACCATTAACGTCCTTGCTTGGTTGTTATGTTTGTGCTTTTAAAAATCCTAATTAGTGTGATCAGAGGAACTAAGGAGGAAGAACTGAAAGCCATTGAGTTTTTAATGTTTTTTGAGAATTATTAGGATGTCAACATTACATTTTTCATTGGAGATTTTCTTTTAAGCGGAAAGTGATACTATTAATAAATCTTCCATGCTAGGGAGAGAGAAGAATAAGAGGGAAAGTACTAAAGTGGTGATGTTGGTGGGAAGCTCTAAGCAGCTGTGTTTATTCGGCATATTCAGCAATTACAGTGAGAATTTATAAAGTAGAAGGAACATAATCTTACTATATGCTCAGCTGAGTATATACGGTGTCTAATTTTTCCTTCAGACCTGAACAGGATGGGGCATCCTCCTCTGCTTCCTCTCCTAGAGTCTTCCCTAGTTGAAGAGAATAGGATTTGACTCCTCTCAAGATCTGCATTTCTGGCATTAAGTAATGGTCAGCTTGTCCTGAAAGAAAATTATTTTTCCTGTGCAGGATAGAAGCCCTGATGGTGTCATTGGCAATATACCATTTTCACTACTTGGTCCCATCTCAACCTTGGTTTGGGATACCATCTTTGAAAGGGGGAACGATGGCATGAACTCTGCTATAGCTTTGTGTAGACCCAATATAGGCAGTGCGGAGATGCTGAAGGTTTTTTGGGAAAGAGGACATGCTCCCTCTGCAACGTGAAAGCACGGACCATGAAACAGTGTTACGCACCCCTATGTTTAGGCTGAGAATTTGATTCAGCATCCCCTCAGGGGACAGCCTTCATCTGCCTGTAGTAATGCCCCATAAATCTAGAGGAGAATGTTCGTAAGAGTGTTTTCTCTCAGTTTTGCCAGGAATGTTTGCTGGAAGCATTGCACTATTGTCTCTTGTCTTTTGTTCCCATTTTTTATCCAGCCCATTGATCTTGGAAGCTCAAGGGGACAAATGGGTCACTCCTTGCTCTCTTGTAAACAGGCAGACAGGAAGCTGGTGAGTGTCTTTCTTGCTAACATATATCCACTTAGGTTCTTCCACCTGGGTAGAACACACACACACACACACACACGCACACGCACACGCACACACACACCTGTTTTTTTTTTTTAACTTTATTGGGGAATGGTGTGGTTTTCCAGGACCCATCAGCTCCAAGTCAAGTAGTCGTTTCAATCTAGTTGTGGAGGGTGCAGCTCAGTGGCCCATGTGGGGGTTGAACCCGCAACCTTGGTGTTATGAGCACTACGCCCTAACCAACTGAGCTAACCGGCTGCCCAACACACCTATTTTTTAATATAGATTGCCCATAACCTTTGACTGCTTTGTCTTTAGACTTACTGGAAAAGACACAGTAACTGATTCAAAATGCAAACTGAAGTGGATTCTGAAACCTTTCTTGAAAACAATAGTTAATCCCTACTAAGTGCTTACTATAGGCCAAGCTCTACTCTAATGCTTTACATGTAAATCACTCAATAATCTCATGAATACATACACTTATTAGTCTCACTTTGCAGATAAGAAAACTGAGGCACAGATAGTTAAGTAACTTGCCCAATGTCTCATAAAGAACAAGTTGCAGAGCTGGGATTTGAACTCTGGTTGACCGACCAGCCTCTAGAGTTCATGCTCTTAACCCCTATACTATAATGACTAGCTAAAGAAAAAAGTGTTTAGAATTTTTACATTTATTTGTTTATTTTAATGACAATTTAAAAAATGTATGTCTACATGCTTATAGTTCAGATAACCAACATCATGTTGGATTTTTACTTCACTCTGGACAACATGGATTAATCTTCCTTTGAGGTCATCACAAGAATTACACTCTATAGTTTTAGACTTTTAGGAACAGCCTTTGGTAGAACCAAATTCTGTAATGTGGTTTCCTCCTGGTGTCTTAAGTTTGTTTGGCTCAGGATTGTCCTTTTTTGGGTTCATACTTGATAACAGATTTTTTTCTTTTTCTTTTTGATAAGGATTTTGCTATCCTTGTCTTTAAACAGATTTTGGAAAGGAAGGACTGAATGTAGGGTAGGAGTAAAATTTTAAATTTTGAGTAAAAAGGAGTAAAAAGTTAAATTTTGCCTCTCACACTATGTGTTTGACTAGTAGCAACTGTATTGATGATAACTCTAGTTAGCACTACCCTAAGCATTGCCCAGTGAGCTCATTACACTTTCAGTATCTACCAATTTTCTCTGGCTAATTTGTACTTTATTTCATTTTTGACTTTCTGGCTAAAGAGTTAGAACTTCTGAACTGAGTTTCTGGTAATTCTCACCTCTGGTTTTTGGTTCTTTTCCTAGCTACCCTGCTCAGGAAGACCATGGTTTCGGGACGCTGCAGTGCCGTGTGGAAGGCAACTATATTGGTGTGTTTGAGAAGTGACATCATTTTAACATCTCATCCATTTCTTTCTCTGTGTCTGGAAAAAAAACATTTCAAGAATTGGTTCTCAGGAGGATGATAATAATTACCGTTTATTGAGAACTCCCTGAAAAACACTGTATGAAGCAGCTTACATATAAACTAATTTAGTCCTCACAATAAGCCTGTGAGTTTGGTGGAATATTTCCACTTTACAGGTGATAAAATTGAAGCTGGTAACCAGCAGAGCAGGATTTCTCACCCTCAGTCTAACTCCAAGCCTGGGCTGTTACCCACTATGCACTATTACCTTTCTTTCTTTCTTTCTTTCTTTCTTTCTTTCTTTCTTTCTTCCTTCCTTCCTTTCTTTCTTTCTTTCTTTCTTTCTTTCTTTCTTTCTTCCTTTCTTCACATTCATTCAAGATATATTTATTGAGGTATTATTACATTAGACATTGTGTGGCAGGTGCTGAAATTACAATATTGAACAACAGAGGTATAGTTCGCTTCACAGAGTTTATAATCTGGGTTTATAATCTGGGGGGTACAAGAAAGATCATTTGAAGGAGTACATTTAAAAAGAGCAAAAAGCAGATGGACAAGTGCTGACTTGAATATGAGCTAACTTGTGAAAGAAATAATATTAGAATTCCACAGAACACTAGGGTTATGTCTTATGCTGCCTCACATCAAATTCCAGAAAAGATGTTTCCACTTGAAAGTTATTCCACAGCTTAAATAAAATGCTATGCAGTTTCAAGACCAGAAGGGAACACTTTTTCTAAAATAGACTCATAGATATCTAACAAAAGAATTAATATATGTGAATATTGGTTCAAGTAACAACTTGAACTAAATATTTCTTCTTTTATTGTTGTAAGTCAACATTGCTTCTGGTACAAGTCTGGGAGATGTTTGTTTTGGGCACCATTAAGGACATTACAGGTTTGGGTGCTAGCTTGGTGATGTCTGGAGTCCTTGGGTTAATGGCAGCAATGGCCCGGCCGAGGTGATCCATGCAGATTCCTGTATTAATGTCTGTTCGTTTTTGTTACAGGCTCCCAGAACGTTAGCTTCTCAGTATTTAACAAAGGAAAGTAAGTAACTGAGAATAACCAAATGTATCTTCATCTTATATTATTTCTCCCTCCTTTTTCTTACTTTCTTTAATCTTTTATAATGGACAATTTCAAACATACTTGTACAGAATAAAATAATAAAACCCTGTGTAACCACTTGATTTCTTATACTTGAGTGAATACAATTGTGTCCTACGTACTCATCTTGAGGCAGTGTGAATATTTTAATGTGGTGATGGTGCAGAATTTTGGGAATTACATTGTAAGTATTCTCATAATACTGTCCATTTAAAATAGTACATAGTTTAATGAAATACATTGTACCATTCCACGAATTTCAAGATGGAAAGGGTGCAAATTTCACAGAGCTTTGGAGAGATAAATTAGAATTATAAATTTCTTTCTGTATGACTTACCTCATATTCTGTCACTATGTAATTTGGCAGGTATTTTTCTTAAAAGTGCATTGTCTAGCTAATATTGCTTTCAGTGATGCTGGTGACAGGTTACATAAAACTACAACAATTTAAAGTATGTATTCTTTCTCTCACTCTTTAATTGAGGAAGGAATAAAGCTGTTGAGTATCTACTATAGGCCAGCTCCACACCAGGCCCTTCCACATTCATCATTCTATTTAATGCTTTTTATACACTGTGAAGAAGGCATTATTATTCTCATACAACAATTTTCTAGATCAGAATATACAATTTGCCCCACTGGTATCATTCGCTAGTCATCAAAGGGAGCTGGCATCCAAACTGTTCTAAAGATCACTAGAGGTTAGTCCATGATCTTTCTCTCAGGCAACCCATGAAAAAATATGCAATTTCAGATGCTGTTTTCATCCAAAACACAATTTTGTCTTTTTTAAAGGTCAATGGTACATAAGACTGCATGGCTGATCAGTGCTAAACAGGAACTCTTCCTGTACCAGACACACTCAGGTACTATTTCCCTTCACCCTATAATGCTCACTCCTTTCCTCACCCCTCACTAAAGTTTGCACCCTCCTTTCCTTTCTTCTGGCTATTTCTCTGTGACCATTAACACCTGAAGCTGTCCCTACAATTATGGATGACCTTTTGGTTTCGGATGAGAATGAAGTTGCTTGTATGAGCATCAGCTTTAGTTTCAATAAAAAGGCTCGATCCTAGACTTCTATACAAAGTTTCTGGAGAGAGATTGGATGAAAGAAAGGGGGAGCCATCCTTGTTTTATGTTTTGAAAAATAACCAAAAAGAGGGAGCACTGAAAACTCGAAAAACACATCTTTTCAGCTCCTTTAACATCTCACCTCTGAGCATTCATTCATTTAACAATTGATGAGTTTCTGATACTGATGCTAAGCTATTGTGTTGCTATCTGATGAGTAAACCTCCCTACCAAAAAATGAAAGCTGGAAATTGGAAACTAGCATGAAATTGTGAACTCAATTCAGCTCAAGAAAATTGGCTACTAAAGAAGAGTACTTCGATTTGAGGCTTGAATACAAACACAAAGCCGCTGAGAAAGTGTCTGTGAGGTAGATTCAGATTCCAGAGGCAGCAGAACCTACTTTTGTCAGAAGTACAATAAATTTTGTAGGTCACAGGGCAAATGTCAGTTACTCCCTAGATAGCCTAATTCTGCAAAAGCCGAATTTTGACCCTTGCCTTTATTTTCTTTACATGGTGTAATTAGTCTCTTTTGGAGTAAGTTTGAGGATGCACTGGAGATGATGGTGATAGTGATAGTTTGATCACAGGAGAGGAAGGGATCGGAAAAAGTTAAATTCTTAGGGATATGTGACATATTCCTGAAGGTTATTTAAAAATTTATTTTTTTGGGCCGGCCGAGTGGCGTGATGGTTAAGAACTCGCTTGGGATGCCGGAGGGCCCCGGTTCGGATCCCACATATCAGGGCCAGACACTGCCCTCCACAGTTGAGATGCTGAACAACAGCTCGGCCTGGAGCTGGGCTGCCATGAGTCGCCGGCGACGGCGTAGGCTGCAGCCCCTGTGGCAGTGGGTTGCCATGGGCTGCCGTGTGTAGCCAGCAGCCAACGTGAGCGGCCAGCAGCCGCAGTGAGCGGCCGTCCAGAGGCCGGCGACTGATCTGCCTCGCCAGAGAAGAGCGCAGTGATGGTGGCAACTTGGGCCAGTGAAGCAACGTCCTCCACAACTAGATTGAAGAACAAAACGACAGCAACTTGTCTGTTCCCCTTCCCCCACTTCCCCCAGCACTGTTCCCATCCCCCCAATTCCCCAATAAAAATCTTGAAAAAAAAAATTTATTTTTTTATTAGTTTCAGGTGTACAATGCAACATAATATAATAGTTAGACATTTAAATGCCTCCTAAAGTGATAACCCACTCACCAAGCTCTTACCCCTCTGACATCTTAGATAGCTGTTACAATACCATTGACTATCTTCCCTATGTTGTACTCCACATCCCGTGACTATGTATACCTATATATTTAGTTATCTTGACATTCAATATCATTCTACTTCAGCTTCAGGTACATAGTGCATTGATCAGGCATCTACACAGTCTTAAAGCAATCAGGAGACAACAAGAAGGACTGGGTATGAAGTGTGAGTGCACACGGAGAAGGGGCTTGCAGGATGGGAGGAGTGTAAGGGCACTGAAAACAGTAATTCACTCTTCTGCTCAGAGCAAATTGCAGACACAGGTGGATAAACTGAGGCCTTGCTTGGTGCATCCAAAGTTGCTCCCTCCATAAAGTATAGCCTACTGTTCCGTGACTTGTAAACAGAGACCTTGAGGTCAGGAGGCAGGTTTCCTAAGAAAGCATCATGGTATGTAGGGATTTTCCCCGATAGCCTGAGTGGCTGCGTTTTTCTTTCCTTTCAAATACTGATCCTGTATAATATAGGTGTTTATACATATTTTTATATGGGAGTCCTTTTCTTAGTATATGCATTTTTAAATTACTATTACTACAAAAATTCCAATTGTTGCTAGTCTTAGAAAGTTAAGGTAAGAAATAACTTGATAGTATCCATTCTTATATTATTTATTAACTGGGTCACATCCTGGTCTACAGTCAGATGCTTGCATTCTTTTTTTTTTTTTCTCTTGCAGAAATACTGTCTGTGTTTCCAGAAACTGGGAGTCTTGGGGGAAGAACAGACGTCACAATTACAGGAGACTTCTTTGACGTTCCTGCCCAGGTTACCATTGCAGGTAATTAAGTTGAAATGACTGAAAATAGTTCCCAGTTTTAAATGCTGTGGGAGATGATGTGTCTCTTATGACGTAGAGAGGGTTTGGACAAGAACCTTGGTCTTTTCTGGCTCCTTGCACCATGCTGCTCTAGGGTATTTTACCTGTGTTTGTTTGAGACCAGGTAGGGTTGCAGTCCTGCAGCTCTGCAAACATATAACAGGAGTAGGATGAACGGCAGACATGCTCACAATTCATGGGCAGTTCCCTTGGGTGTCCTCATCTTAGGTGTGGAGAGGGGAGAAGCACAGCTGCTTCTTCACAAAGATAAACTTCTACTAGAAGGCAGCCACTCCCCTCCTTCCTTAGCACTTTTTGTAAGGACAAGTGAGAGTGAGCTGGCAATGGCCGTGCATGCTTTCCTGGAATGCCCCCATGGCAAACCCTTTAGAGGAAACTCTCTAGAACCTTTTCTTCTGCCTGATGGGGTACTCCTCTATCTGGTGACACCAAAGATACAGAAAAATGTCCTGGCACATGCATGTCACATGTACCCTCCCAAGCTCAGCTGAGTGGTCTAGTACATCCTCAGTGAATGCTAATGCATTGCATTGCTTCCTTTTTTTAATTTTAAGATGACCTATGCTCTACTGCTCTGCACTCTCCCTTGCCTGGCCTCCTTCAGTTGAGATGACCACTCTTGCTGTGCTGTTCATATCCAGCCCTTTGCCTTAGAATAGAAGCCTGTCTGCTTCAGAGTGGGTCTGTGGTCTTGTCATCCAATCTACATACACATATCTATCTTTATCTCTATCTCTAATCTAACTTAAAAATTCTCCTCAGGCGTTCCATGTGATGTTAGACACGTGTCTCCCAGGAAGATTGAGTGCACCTCTAGGGCTCCAGGAGAAGGTGCAAGGCTCACTGCTCCTCAGGCAGGTAAGGAAGTCACCAGGGCTGTGCACATGCCTCTGGCTAAGTTTTAACCATGAGGGGTGAGGAAGTGGAAATGACAGTGTTTGTATTCTGTCTCAGCATTTGACTGGTTAGCTTGCTCAGTGAGTTCTGGGTCCATGATACCACTGTCAGGGCTCTTATTTCTCAGCAGCTTTTAGCTTTATTCATATGCTTGGCGACATTCTGTACTCCTAGCCTCAGCCAGACAGACGGCTAATGGGGTTCATTGGGGACCATGATCGAGGAAGCATAACTGCAATCAAGCCATTGTTATAGCTCCTGGCGGGAACCCCTATGCTGCCTCCTTCCACACTCTGGGTCAGCTGAAGGCCCGTTGTCTAAGGAGACTGGAGCAGTAGAATATACTCTTCTGTGCTCGTAAGGACAGCAGACAAGGCCTGAAAGTGGGACACAGTGGGATGCATTTAAACGTCATTTCTTCTTCCCTGAGGCACCTGTGTGCTACTTTGAAAAGTAGAGATGTATTGTGACATTGCCACCAGTTTATGGCTCAGTGGGCAGAAATGGAGAAGTCAAGGTAGCAGGTTCCATCAGTCCTTCTCTGTTTAAAGCTCCCATATCATGGCTGCAAGTGTAAAGAACACCACTGGAGCACTTTTCTGCTAAGCATTATTAGGATGGAGGCCCAGGTGTAGCTAGGGACTGAGTGTTGTTGGCTGTCATGCCACCCGTAATCACAGGCTGCATGCCTGCATTCCTTACCTGCCCCATAGGACTGATTCATGTTTAAACTGCAGCCAGTTTGCTCAACAACAGAAGCTCTGCACTTACAAGGAAAGTAACTCAGCGGGGTGGAGGAACCTCTCTAAAGAAAGAACACTCAGGTGTGAAAATGCATGCAAAGCTTTGGCTTGGGCATTTTCCAGGTCCCAGACCTGCAATTTTTACTCAGAGAAAGCTCCTGTCCAATGAAAGAAAAACTGCTGAAGCAAGGATGGATTGAATGCGTTTCCTGTGTCAGGAAATAGCGAGCTGTCCCCTCTTTGAGCAGCTGCTGCTTTAGCTACTTGGAATGGTCGGGTAATTTCCTGAGTGCAGCTGTTTTTGAGAGTTAACTGTGCCTTTATGAAGACCTTTTGAAGTTTCTTCCATGGAAGTAGGGCAAATTATTATGTAAGTCAGTTCTCAATGGTCCCCGGGGGACGTTTGGCAATGTCTGGTGGTTACAACTGGGATGGTGGTGGTGGTGGTGCTACTGGCCTGTGGTGACTAGAGTCCAGAGGTGCCAATAAACATCCTTTAGTGCACAGGACAGCCTTCATGACAATTATCCAGCCCAAAATGTCAGTAATGCTGGGGTTGAGAAACCTCAAGCATAGTAAAATATGCTCTTATTTTTCTGCTTACTCATTATCTATTTACCCTTTTAAGGATTAATGAGGAATAATAGTAGTAGTTTAAAATAATAATAATTACCCTAGCTATCCTTTAGTGAGTAGTTACTATATTTTGGTATCTTTGTATATATATTTCAAGCTCCCTTAGGTTTTTGTGTTTTTTTGCCAGAATTGTCAAATTGACTTAAATTTTCCCCCCAGCTTTACTGAGATATCATTGACTTATAGTTCAAGCTCCATTAGTCTTTAGCGCATTGTTTCTATTTATTATTGGCCCTGTGCGTGAGAAAATGAAGGTGTTTGCTCAAAGCTACATATCAGGTACGTAGCAGAGCTGGAATCGGAACCCACAAATGTATGATTCCAGAGCTTTTACCCTCAATCCAAGTTTCTATCCAATATTGATTGCACGTGTGCCTTTGGTGTCAGGGCTGGCTTAATATAAAACACAAATTAATAAGTACAACATCACTGAAAATGTCATATAATAGCTACATGTCATGAAATTTGTTCTATGTGCAGATCCACAAATTCAGGCCATGACATGTGAAAAATATAAGGATTGCCAACTTTCTGGAAAAGGTTGGGGGTGGGCGGGGTTTCATGAATAGAACTCTGAGGCTAAACTGGACCTTAAAAGATACTGAAGTCCACTCCTGAACAAGTCACAAGTACACGATCACATTATCCTCTGTACTCAACCACAGCATTTATTTGCTGTTTCACATTTTCTCCAGGACTTGGTTCTCTTTTCTAGACATTCCCATTAAAAAGGGCTCCCTGCTGTTCCCTGGTCCTCTGAAAATATTTCCTCTTATTGTTTCTTATCAAGTCTCTCTTTCCGAGAGGCCAAACCCTACACCAAGCAGTATTTTCTGCTTTCCAGATCATTTGTATCATCTATAGAAACTCTCACATGACTTCTCCATCTGAATCTCAGTTGACTCACCTTTCTAGATAGAACCTGAATCACCTTTACTGTGTTACCTGAAATAAAGTAGTTCTCTAATTTGGGGAGGATTGCCCTTTGATATTTATGAGGGATACATGTCTTACAGGCAATCGAGGGCTTCTTTTTGAAGTTGGAGATGCTGCCGAGGGCTTGGACCTGACTGAAGCCACCCCTGGGTACAGGTGGCAGATTGTCCCTAATGCCAGTTCTCCATTTGGATTTTGGTCAAAGGAAGGGCAACCTTTCAGGTATGTTGTAGGAAGAGTGGGAGTCCATATCCAAAGCATTCTTGGTATTTATTGTGGTAGTTTAATCATTTTCTTAGTTATGGCTATCTCCAATACTTGGTCACTAGAATTTATATTAAACATTTAAAAATATTGGCCTTATTTTAAAAATGTTTCACAAAATTGCCTGCAATCTTCTTCAAATTTGCCAGTTATGTATTTTAATTTCAAATTGTTGACACATTAAATTGATTTTTCTCTATGGACCATAATACTTTTCACTGGAAAAAATACTCTCTGCAGGTGTTGCGGTATGTGTGTGATCTAACATATCTTATACTAATGTGTTGGAAAGGAGACAATGAACAAGGGTTATAGATCAAGTCAGAGCAAATTGTGAGCAGTGATCCCTCTTTATGTCTAATACTAAGCATAATTTTTACTATTGGCTGAATTCCTATCATGGGCTGGCCCTGCACTGGCTGTGTGAGGTCAGTGTTCTCAGCTAAGCCTCCAGACAGCCCTATGCTTCGGCTACAACTTTCCTGAAAGTGACGTGACTGCAGGGGCAGCAGTGGCCTGCGTGAAGAGGTGGGTTGAGAGATCGAGACCAGCCACAGGAATAGCTGTTTCCAGAGTACTCTGGCCAATCACATGGCACAAGAGTCAAGTGTTTCTTTTCCATTACCATAAAGAAAAACAAAATACAAGGACAGCCATTCGCTGGGTCCGTGATTCAGGCCTTGGTTGCTCGTGCTTGACTCCATTCTTCTGCTTTACAGAGCACGGCTCAGTGGGTTCTTTGTGGCCCCAGAGACAAATAATTACACTTTCTGGATCCAGGCAGACAGCCAAGCTTCCCTGCATTTCAGTCCATCAGAAGGTCCAAGGACCAAGGTATTCACCTTCTTCTCATTTTCCTTTTCCTTGTCCCCAGCCCTTCACTCCTGAAGGAAAAAAAAATCAGAACTAAAGCTTGCATGTGTACTAATTGTTGTAACACATCATTAAGCAACTGGGAATTTTAATATGTTTTTGGTGGGGGGAGTTTATTTTTTTATTTATAATAAAAAAAAAATTGAGATATAATTGACATGCTTTTAATTGTTGAAAACGAATTTTGCCGGGCTGGACAAGTGGTGCTTTGGTTAAGAGCTGGCTTGGGATGCCAGAGGGCCCCGGTTCAGATCCCATATATGAGGGCCAGTGACACTGCCCTCAACAGCTAAGATGGTGAACGGCAGCTCAACCTGGAGCTGGGCTGCTGTGAGTCGCCGGCGACGGCGTAGGCTGTAGCCACTGCTGCAGTGGGTTGCCATGGGCTACCATGTGTAGCCATGAGCAGCCATCCAGAAGCCGGCAACTGATCTGCCTCGCCCGGGAAGAGCACAATGATGGTGCCAATTTGGGTCAGTGAAGCAACATCCTCCACATCTAGACTGAAGAACAAAACAAAAGCAACTTGTCTGTTCCCCTTCCCTGATTCCCCAGCGTTGTTCCCCTCCCCCAATTCCCCAATAAAAATCTTAAAAAAAAAGAAAAGAAAAGAATTTTGCTGAATGTGTTGGTACCTACTGTTTATTGAGCACTTGCTGTAAGCCATGAATTATGCTACATTTTTTATATACTTTGTCTCTATAATCCTCACAGTATCTCTGTGAGCTATGTATGTTTATCTCCATTTTCCAAATAAGGAAATTGACGTTTAGAAGGATTGTATGACTTATCCAGGGACAGTTGGATAATAAGAGATATATTTAGGATTCAAACTCAGATATGCCTTACTCTAAAACTTGTGCTTTTTCCATTAATTTTGGGTAGGGATGTAGTCAGTCTTATGTAGAAATTTCCTGATCAGTTTTGAAGGATAAGAAAAGGTGCTTTTAACAGTTAAATTTTACTCGTGTCATTGACAAAGAACCACAGTATTTTTTCTCAAATTATTAATTTGCTTCTTCAATGAAATTGTTTTGGTAGTCGGCTAGAGGAATGTCATAGATTTTTATGTGATCAAGTCATTGTAGACTTCTTGAAGGGCTTACTATTACTTTATCCACAGCATCATGTCAACCAAGGGTTTCGGGTTGGCTCTTCCTGCTCCGAACACAGCCCATCCAACCTCACATGAATACTATTCAATTGAGAAAAAGAGAAAGAGAGACTGAGGGTTGGAGAGGCATAAACAACCATAGGTCCTAGTATGACTGGGTTAACTTGTTGGAAAAGACAGATCAGTTCCCAAGTCCCTTGTTAATAGCTGTCTAGACACTTGCTGTCTGAGAAAGAGGCCCAAAAGTTTCAGAGTGTTGATCATGATATTTATTGGGGTGCAGGTAAAGGTGGCCTCCATCAGGGTGGGCACCGCTGGCTGGTTTGACTCCTGGGAGCAGAATGGGAATGAAGGGACCTGGCAACAGAAGAGCCCCAAGTTGGAGCTGTTCGGTGGAGCCAAGTACTACCTGGAAGCAGAGCACCATGGGAGAGCCCCTAGCAGGGGGATGAGAATCGGCGTCCAGATCCACAATACCTGGCTGAATCCCACTGTGGTCAGCACTTACCTCCGGGAGAAGCAGCAGATCCGAATCAGTGCTCAGAGACTTCCGGATATCCAGGTCTGCATCTCTTCCCAGTCCCATGGGGTTAGGTTCAGAGGCTGAACTCTGGAAGGAATATAGTCTTGCCTAGTGGGAGCATCACTGGGTGGAAGCCAGAAGATTTGAGCTGCAGTTATAACTCTGCTGCCAAGAAATAGGCTGCTATCCAACAGGGCCGTGAGAATGTTTTAATAAAAGTGCGAAGTCTTTTTGTTGAGATGATCTTACTCATGTACTTAGTTTCAGGAATTTAAGCTCCAAGTAAATATTCTTTTGGAAGCTTACTCCCCAGAGAAGAGACAAGGTCCTCCGAACACCCATACCCACATGTGCATGCTTGAGCGTGTACACACTAAATTCCATAGCTTTTTGACTAATTCAGGTCCGAGTTCCCCACAGGCTGTATTTTCTAAGTCTACTGTGTAAAAGTCAAGGCCTCTGGGTCTCTCAGTTGTGCCCCATATTTTTTGTTGGACAGTTTTGATGTACTTTTTTGGTCACTTTTTGGTGTACAAGGGTGAGTCATTATGGACTCTGCCTTTTAAAGTTTACAGTCAAACAGAAAAACTTGTACACAAATGACCATAGAACAAAGTAAAAAATAACAAATGAGGTAAGAGATTAAAAATAACAAGTAATTTAAGATGATAGGTCTTTCTCCATAACAAAAGTATAATGGGCCCTGCAGGGAATATACTGGGAGTAAAGCAGAGATTGAATAAGACTCTGAGAGTGTGGCATCATGCTATGTGGCTGCCACTGCCTAGCAGGCCACCCCTGAACAAGAGTACCTGGTGAGAAGGACTGAATGTGGGCCATTGAGTGACCACATTGCAGTCTCACACTCTAAAGAAAAGGGGCGGGGCATGGATAAACGGAGACAGATATGTCTATTATCCTAAGAAAATTTTTCATGAGGTGATGCCACTAGTGTTCTCCAGATGTTTCTAGATGGTAGTGAGCTTAAAAAAATTGAAATTACAATAGAAAGAAAATAGTAAGCCAAGAAAGTATGTCCTGTGTTCCTAAGCTGTCTCTCTGGCTTAATTAGCACACATCATTTAGGCCCATCATTCTTGTTGTTTTAGATGCTGACTGTGTCTGGAAGAGGGAACTTCTTCCTCACTTGGGATAATGTCTCAAGCCAGCCAATCCCTGCAAATGCCACAGACCATCAGGTGGGACCTCCTTGAGATAATGAGAAGTGGGGGAACTAGGGGTAGTCTTTATCCCCACTGTACAAACTCCTAGGAGTTCTTTTTTTTTTTTAACAGATTCAAACAGCCCTTGAGGAATTACTTGCAGTCAAATGCCAACTCAAACCCTTTTCAGCTAACATCCTACTCCGGCTTGGATTCGAACAAGGTGCTGTCCTTGGTTTGACAAATTCTGGCCCTTTTCTCCACCATTGCCTTCTCTCTCTCTCTCTCTCTCTCTCTCTCTCTCTCTCTCATCTATAAAATGGGAACAATTTTCATTTCCTCTTCAACGTGCTAACAGAGTCAAACAAACATATGGAAACTGGATTTGGACCTGAGTGGCCCAGGGAGTGGCTACGTGCTTGGGAAGGTGCTGCTTGGTGTGGGTATTACAGAAATAAAAGGCATCCCTCCAGAGCTCTCAGGTGGAGCAAAGTTAGACACCCAGGATGCTGGGGGAGTTAGAGTTAAGCCACACAATGGGAAAAGGGCAAAAGATATCGGTGGGGAACAAAGCAAAGCAGCACAAATCTTGTTTAATTCAAATGGCATCTTGAATAAAGGAATTATTACATAAAGCAGTAGTCTTAAATTGTAAAAATGTGAGGGCACGTTCTTAAAAAAAAATATTTAGGTGAACTAAGTTACCGTTGATACTCCTTGTCTTTTTGTGTCATGGTACACATAGAAAATAGTAATATAGTAAGTATCCCCCCTTATCTGAGCGGGATACATTCCAAAACCTCTACTGAATGCGTGAAACCTCAGATAGCACTGAACCCTATACATACTTTGTTTTTTCCTATATATACACACCAATGATAAAATTTAATTTATAAATTAAGCACAGGAAGAGATTAACAACAATAATAAAATAGGACAATTATAACAATATACTATAATAAAAAGTATATTATGCTCTCTCTCTAAATATCTTGTACGCTACTCACCCTTCTTTTCATGATGATGCAAGGTGATAAAATGCCAACGTGATGAGAATTGAGGTGAGTGATGTATGGCTTGTGACATAACATTAGGCTTCTATTGACTGTATTGATACTTAAGCACTTTACAGCTTCTCTTTGGCAACCTGAATTGCCAGCATCACTCCTCTTGAGCTTTGGGGTCATTGTTAAGTAAACTAAAGGTGACTTGACCACAAGCACTGTGGTACTGCTACAGTCAATCTGATAACCAGACATCTAACACGTGACTAATGGGCAGGGAGTGTCTACAGCATGTACAAGGGGGACAAAGAGATGATCCACCTCTTGTGAGGGACAGTGTGAGATTTCATCATGCTACTCAGAACGGTGCACAATTTAAAAATTATGAATTATTTATTTCTGGAATTTTCCATTTAATATTTTCATACCATGGTTGACCACTGGTAACTAAAACTGTGGAAAGTTAAATCATGGTAAGGGGGCCTACTGTCTATTTTCAATGCTCTAAGGTGAATGGAATATATTTTTCATAGCCGGGCCTTCAAACTGGGGGCTGCCGGGCATCCAAGCCCCATGCAGCTCACCCGAGGGCTGGGGGACCAATAGCACAGTGAATCCATAATCCATTCCTTGCACACATGTTGGGAAGCTCTGTCTATTTAACATCTGCACCTGTTTTCCTATTTTATCTGAACTGCCTCCAGGCCTAGAAGGTTCCAGCTTTGATGGTACTCTCACCAGTCGGACAGAGCCCTTTTGTGGGAGGTTCAGCCTCTATCAGCCTCGACATCTTGTCATAACACCCCCAGCTGCCCAGAAGGATTACCGGCTGGATCAGTATACACACGTAAGTAGCAGCCACCGTACTTCCGGGCGAGGTGGGGAGAGTAAGGGACGAGTGTTACTCTGGAGTTGAGACTGAAGAAATGGAAGCACAAAAGAGTGATGGTTGTGATGTGCCCAAGGCATTCTGGCTGAGATTCTAGGTTTCTGAAGGGCTGTTTCCAGTGTGAACAGACACCTTCACTCCTCCATTAGCTACTTGTTACATGAAAATGCCTTTGTATTGGCTGTGAGACCTATGGAAGTTTTTACATGCTCTAGTATTTGCTTTGCTCTCTATGTATGAGAGCAGACTTTATTCAGGCGATCTGGTTTTGAATTCTGACTCTATACCCTGTATGCCCTCAGTGTCTTAAGTTTATTCCTCTGAAAATGAGTAATAATGTTGGCTACCTCTCAGGATTTTGGTGAAGACTAAATGAGATTAGTGACGTGCTTGTGCAGTGGTTAGGACTCAGTTAGGGCTAGTTGTTGTTATTTATTATAGTTATTATTATTATTAATGGATTGACTCGATTCTCTCTTATATCCATTGTGTCAGTAGCTGTGTCATCCCTTATAAAAGAGTGCAGCTCATTTGCCCTTTGAACCAGAGTGAGCCTTGCTGGGGTGACTGAGCTTATAGCAGTGGTTTCAAGTCCTTTCCTAGTCAAACAGCAGTGGGAGCCAGGACTAAATGGTTTAGGTCAGGGTACCATCTGTCTCCCAGATTTTCCTCTACAGCAGAGGCTCCCAATGAGGATAATTTGGCCTCCTAAGGGAAAGCTGGCAATTTATGGAGACATTTTTTATTGTCACAACTGAGGAAGTGCTACTGGCCTCCACTGAGTAGGTTCCAGGATGTTGCTAAACGCCCTACAATGTTCAGAATAGCCTCCACACAGGATAAAATAATTTAATCCAGAATGTCAATAGTGCTGAAGAAAAAAAAAATCCTGCTCTAGAGTCTTCTTGAGCCAAAAAGTTTTACTTAACTCAGAGTTAGTAACCAGAGATGCTGGGGACTTAGTGTTAAGCAACTGAGTCTCAGAGAAGTTCAGTGATTTGCTCAAGGTTACACAGGTAACTGGGTCAGAACAGGGGTTTTCTAATTGAGATACTCTAAAATCGTCATTACCAAGCACAGTGCAAGGCATTTCATAACTCTCTTTTGGACAAATAACAATTCACTCTAAATGATTTATCTCTCTAGATAGACTGGGAAGCTCCAGGGGAATGGGAATAGGCTGACTCTCACAGCATGAGGCAGGGCCCTAGGGAGGTGGCATCTCCTCACTACATGTTGCTTGAAGAATGGCTGCTTCTTGCACTAATAGAGCTGAAGCACTTATTTGGTGTCCACAGCTGTGCATTGCATACAAAGGCTACATGAGAAAGACCCTGAAGGTGACCATGTCCTTCACAATGGATCTTCAAAACATCGTTAAGAAGAACATCACCTGTAACTGGAGCCTCATGGGGACCAGCCCCGAAAGGTAGCGAATCTATGGGGAAGTTTGGTGGTCATTCTGCCAGCTGGGATGATTAGCTCTCATGGGGACAGTGGCCCACCTGAGGTACTGTCTCTTATATTTGGGCCTCCAATACTAACTTGGGGCTCTGAACACAGATGAGAAAAATTGGTGCCCAGAGAAGTTTGATTTAAGACTAGTTAGTTGGTAGGAATGTAATACTTCCCAGAAGGAATCTGGCGTTTCTCACCAGGATAGAGTCAAGGAACCTGATATTTGGAAGAGACTTGAGAGAACATCCCTGGCGTTACAGATGAGAAAAATGAGAGCCAAGAGAATTTGAAGTATTCATTCAGCAAGCGAACAAAGACTCTGGAATACAATTCAAACATCTCCATCCCTTGATTCAGTGCTCTTTCCACATATCTCTTCTGGGTTTTGTAAATGGTTTCAAACCTAAATGAGTCCAGTAATATCCAAGAGTATTAATCTTCTCTGTCATTAAAGCCCAACATATGATCTGCTTAAGACACACAATTATATTGTAATTAAAAAATGCCCCTGATGTTGACTGTCAAGAATGAATAATTCCCTACTGTGATATCACAAGCTCAACTGAGCCTGTCTTAGATGTTTGTACCCAGGGCACACAGGACTATTTGGGTGCAGGGGTTCATGGAGTCTTTGTTCTGACCACACAGTGCTCAGGCCCCCAGATTTGAGAATTAGGCCTCCAATGGGAGAGGACTGCAGATGCACAGGGACAGGCCCATTTTCCCTGTGTGCTTGTTTTTCAGCTGGCAGTTCACTTGCACTGACCTCTGGAAGACGTGTGTGCATCGTTCTGCGTATCTCCAGATGCCTCTAGCAAACTCCCCAGTGCTGGTTCATCGGATTGACCTCCTCCCACTGGCTCAGGAAACGGGCGTGTTCTATGTGGATGAAATTATTATTGCAGACACAAACCTAACAGGTGATCATTGAATCCACTGTCCTCCATGGATCTGTCCATCAAATACTGACCTTCAACTTTTCTGCTAGGGGCTGCTGTGTTTTAATTGGAGAGGGAAGAGGTGATTCTCCATCTTGCCTGCCTTGGTTCTAGAAAGAAGATGGGGTTGGGATTGTGTGCCCTTGGCCTCTATATCTCTCTAGCTAGTTCTCCTTTTCCCCCCCTATTCACTGCAATGCTTGCTCTTGCTTCTGTTACCTGTGCTCTTACCCTGATTTTACTACTCCCTCCCTGAGAAGCCTTGGTTTCCTCATCTATACATCGGGCATATTGAGGTCCCTATCTCATTGGATTACTGCAGAGATTAACTGAAATATAATATAAAGTGCTCATTACAGCTCCTGACCATAGTAGGTGCTCAATAAATATAAGCAATTATTATTACTATTAACATTATTATTATAGTTAGGGCAGCAAGACTTCTCCACCTCTCCATCAGTTAATATCTGTCATACAAAGCGATGGAAGAACTCGGCAATATCTGGCCATGTAAATGGGCTAAAGGTCTGATTTACGACCCATAGGAGACAGACTCAGTGAGAGTTGGAGGGTAAGCGTATCCTCATGAAAATAGCCCCGTCCTTCTTCCTGGCCATCCAGATTCCTCCCATTCGTCACTTAGAGCTCAGGCCTGGCCCCTTTCTCTACCAAGTCCCTTGACCCTACTTAGGCACAGCAATCTCACTAGGCTTTGCTTGTCCACAGGTTTTAGGGACAAACTGCTCATCAGAAGTCCTTCTGAGGCTGGCCATGGATGATGGACACCCAGGGGAAGGGAAGCTCATGGCCAAGACAGGTGGTACCCTCTGCTGCCAGGGCCTCCAGGCTCCCAACTGCTGTTCTCTTTCCCTTTTCCATCAAATTGTTGTGGCTATGGGCTCAGCTTTACTGCTTTAAGTAGTCCCTCCCCCCACATCAGGAGAAAAGGAAGAAACAGTCATTTACATTTTGATTCTCAAAATGCAACTTTTTAGTCTTTTGCCTGAAAAATGGCAGAGCTGAGAGCAAGGGAGCTTGGGGGTGGGTGGCAAGAGGGTTCTCTTTCAGCCCTGAAATCACATCATCTTTGAACTCAACAAAATTTTGTTTCTTATCCGTTTCAGTGGTTTAGGGTTTGGGGAGCGTGTGGGTCAGACGAAGTCACTGCTTATTTTAAACCCTGTTCATGTTCTGGCACATTTAGAAAATAATATTCAAATGGTGTCCTGGGTAACTGCCTGAATTCTTTGTTGCCTGACCCCAGGCTGGGCCCTTTGGTGATCCCCAAAATGCTACCTAGATTTCCGGAGGGCTGAGGGTATCAATATTTTATATAGTTGAACCCCCTGATTGGGAAACTCAGGACTAGATAGTAGGTACCTTTTACCTTCTCACTTTTCTCTCTTAAGTGCCATGTTATACTTCCAAACCCTCAAAGCCAAGGATCCAGAGCTCTTGCTCACTGCCCCCACTTCTTTGCCACCAAATGCTCCGGTATTTAGAACCATCTAGGGCTGATGTGAGGAGGGAAGCAGACAGGGAGAGGGCAGGGACAAGACAGAAGACTGAAGGTAGCTTGGGGAAAACCATGTTATCTGCTTTGTCTAGTTACCCTGCTGGCAACAACTTTGCTTTGCAGATTATATAACGGCCACCTAAACCCTACACAATGAGGCTCCGTATTCATAGTTAATTGTCTGACATTTATCTGATCAATTTAACCCTTGATTATATTCTCCCACCTAATGTCCTTTATGCAAGTTCTAGTGGTAGCTAGCATTTATTTCTCCTTTACTTCTCTGAACCCCATGAGATGGTCCTATGATCCCCACACTACAGATGAGGAAACCAAAGTGAAGAGGGGCTGAGTATCTTGCCCCAAATCCCACAGCTGGGGTGTGTGTGTGTGGGTGATTGAACCTAGAGATAGTTGACACCAGAGCCAAACCCTCAGTGACTCCATGGCCAGATGAGTGAATAAACATTTATTGAGCACCTACACTGTGCCTGGTGTTGTGCTAAGTAAGCATCGGACATGCAAAGATGCTGCCTTTAAGCTATTTACGCTCTTGATTGTATGCTCTTGGGGAAGAAGCTATCTTTTACACGGCACCTAGTAGGAAGGGAAGGGGATATTAAAATATATATTGTGCTGGTCACTTAAATCTGCCATCGCACTAAACTCTTTGTGCTATGCAGATTAGTATATATCATGATTTCCATTTTACACACGAGAAAATGTCTTAGAGGGGTTGTGTTGATTAATCAAATGGTAGTCCAATGAAGTGGAAAACCAAGATTTGAAGAGAGGTCTGTCTTAAAAGTGGCACTTTTTTTGCACATGTGTTAACTCCACGCTATGGATACACAGTAAGTATCCCCAGCAGGTGCGTCGTGTGTTCAGTGTTTTTTCTAAGGAGGATCAGTTGTACTGGAGTTGCCAGGGGAAAATGGGGGAAAGGGTGGCCATCCACACTAACAGATTATCAGTGTAGGGGGTCCTCCCTCTATGGCATAGGGAGTGATATTTGTCTGGCTTCAGGCTTATTGAACTTTGCTGTGGAATTAGATGTTGTGTCCTTATACCTTGACCTTGCATTTTCCTATTGGTCCTAAACTGTTGCCCCCTCTACCTTTGCTCTTCATGGCAGCAGATGGTAGGGATCTCAGCTTTAAGTGTGTGCTGAGATCTCAGTAACCCAGCATCTCTATCTGGGCCTTTCCACACAGCAGGTCTTCCATCTTGAGTTACGTAATAATAATTGGATCATTGGTCTCTAGTTTCTCAGATGGATTCTGGAACAGCTCGCCCAGGTGGGAACCTGGTGGAATTGCTCTCTGTAGTGGGATCCCCTGCAGTCTACAATGTAACCTCCTGGGTGGCAGGTTGTGGCCTGGAGCTCCCACTCATCACTGCGAGGTAAGGAGCCATCATTGTGCACTTGTCTCTCCTCAGAATTGAGAGAGAGAGAGAGAGAGAGAGAGAGAGAGAGA
>NW_017731638.1:1298624-1313960 GCF_001890085.2 Hipposideros armiger | reverse complement strand
AGAGAGAGAGAGAGAGAGAGAGAGAGAGAGAGAGAGAGAGACAGAGAGAGACAGAGAAAGAGAGAGAAGCTACTTAAAGCAAGAAAGTTGAGCCCCACAGTCACACCAATTTGGCTTCATGGACACAGAAGTGGGACTTTTATCAGGAAAAGCTATCTGTCTTGTTGCTGAAAGCAGTGGTTCTCAATCTTAAGAATGCTGTATCAGAAACCTGGAGGTCTTGTTAAAACAAAAATTGCTGGGCCCCAACCACACCTTGTTTAATTCAGTAGGTCTGGGGCAGGGCCTGAGAATGTACATTTCTAATAAGTTCCCAAGCTGATTCTACTGGTCTGGGGACTACACTTCGAGAACTAGTTCCTAGTGAATTTGTTTAGAAGTAGTTGTATTTTATGCTGTTCAGAGGTTCACATTACCACCATTTTCTGTTTGCTCCTCTCCTTCCATTCCCCATATACTAATCTTATTGGAATTCTTTGAGGCGAAATGGGATAATCTAAGGAAGAAAAACAGCTATTTCTAAGAACTCACCACCAGATGGCACTAGAGCCCCATAAACGTTGCTTCCTTAATAGTCAAACCTTCTAGCCACAGATTACAAAGCAGTAACTAAGGATCAGGCTCCTACAAGCTCCTGGAACATATGTATGCTCTAATCTGTTCTTTTCATTTTCAACTAAAACCCCAGTAGGATGGGAAGACTTGAGATGCTCTGCTTGTAAAATTTCTTTCTTTCTTTTTTTTTTTTGTTCCAAAATTAGTTCTTGTACTTACACCATGCTTGAGACGGTGTATTAAAGGCAGGCACAGAAAACTTGAATTTGTGGTCTGCTTTCCTTGACTTAGTGTTCCATGGTCCTCTGGACACGAAAGACGCAAAAACCATCAGTGAAGGAGTGACATAGCTTCTGTGGTGTGAAGAGGAAGCTCCCAGAGTAGCCAGGCTGCAGTCCTGTGCTCCAAATGTCAAAGTTATTAACTGTGAAATGATAGAGGATAATGTAGGTTATTCTGAATAGGTCCATCCAAGTCCTCAAGTCCCTTAGCTGTTCCTGGAAGCCTCCAGCCTAAGCAAGACAGGACAACATTCAGAATGGCCTCTCCTAGATTCATCCCCCAACACAGATAGTATCACTGTGTAACTGCTTCTGTATGGTTGTATGTATGCACATTCAAATGTAGTATTTAAATAACGTTATTGATAGATATAAGGTATGTTGAAAATTTAGAAAATTAAAAAAAAAACCACTTAGAAGAAGACAAAAATCACGCATCGTCCCCCTGCTCAGATAACTTCTATTAACATATTGGATCCATATTCTAACTGCCTTTTCTCCCAAGCAGGTTTTGTATACATCTACACATGTATATATTTATTTTTAAACCTCATATTGGAACCATACATTACATACTGTATTTGTAACATACTCTTTTCACCTCGTGGTAAAAAAAAAGAATATTTCCCATTTCATTAAACATTCTTCTAAAATATGGTTTTTAATGGCTGAGTGGTATTCCATCTCACGGTGTGTCACAATTTATTTGACGCCTTTATTGCATTAAAAGCAAGAATTGGCAGTCAGTGTTTGTGCACAGGTATTCAATAAGAACTTGGCTAGATGGAGTGGCCTGTGTTTCAGCTCGAGATACTGAGCAGGGAAGTGTCTGTGGAACAGGCACCGGCTTTTCATTTGACCATACAAATGGAGTAAGAGAATACCAAGTTCTCCTTCCACTCTGCTTCAGGGGCAGAGCCGTGGAGGCCAGCGTCATCACTCTTCCGTCTGGGTCCCTGTGTTCCCAGGATCAGCGAAGGGGAAGGATGAAACACGCTAAAAGAATCCTGATATTTACACTATACTTTTTCTGCCGTGATGGGAGCGGGGGCACCCAATATTTGGGAGTTCAAGCTCATGGTCTGGGAAAATGGGAGATTAGCTGGTCTTTGAGATGGAGCTATGTTCTTATCGGAGAGACATTCTGGATGGTTGCTGTGGCTAATGCTTTGTTTTTCATATGCCACAGCTCCGTGCCCACTGAAGGGACAGAAGAAGGATCTGGGGTGGTCCAGGTGACAACGCAGACACTACAGAGAACAAGTCCACCTTTAGGAGGACACTTTCGCATCCAACTTTCTAATACAGTGATTCCTGGTAAAGGGGCAACTGAGGGGTACAACATTTCTCATCTACATTTTTAAGGGGCATTTCCAGGCAAGCAACATCCTGTGAGATTGTCAGGCAGGGAGACCACCTGAAAGCTTTTTTATTCCCCCATGTCTGAAAATGACCTTATTAAAATGAAAGATCTGGACAATAGCAATAACATATCATTGTTAATATGATCCCAACCTTTACGTGTTTAGATGTGGAAACTAAGTGCGTTAGCTTACTATGGCTGTCAAGACAAGTGACCACAAACTTGGTGGCTTAAAACAACAGACATTTATTCTCAAACAGTCTAGAGGCCAGAAGTCCAAAATCAAGTTCTCAGCAGGGCCACACTTCCTCTGAAGGGCCATGGGGAAAATCCGTTTCCTGCTTCTTCTGGCATCTGGTGGCTGCCAGCATTCCTTGGCTATGGCCACATCACTCCAGCCCCTGCCTCCATGGTCATATTGTCACTTCCTCTTCTGTCTCAGAACTCTTTCTGCCCCTCTCATAAGGATGCATATGATTGCATTTAGGGCCCACCTGGATAAAGTCCTTTTCTCAAAATCCTTAACCACATCTTTTGCTATATATAAGGTAATACCTGGGGTGCCAAAAAAATGTATACAAGTGGACACTTTGGTCAACGTTGCTCAAGCAGTAGTTCACCATAAGCAGAAGTGTCTGGATGCTGATGGTAACCACTTTGAGCACCTTGTAATTGCAGAAGTCAAACGTGACTTGTATTCATCTTTTGTCATTGGTATATATTGAGTATTATAATTTTAATAGTTTTGTTTTTTAAAGTGTGTATGTATTTTTTTTTGGTACACTCTGCATTCATAGATTCCAGGGATTAGGGCATTGGCATCTTTTTGAGGGCCACCATTCAGCCCACTATACTGAGATTTGCCCAAAGGTCATAAAGATAGTTGATGGCGAAGTCCAGATGTGGCCTCGGGTCTTTATTCTCAGGTCAGTCCTCTTCTGTCTAGAGGAGGTCAAGATCCATGATAGCCGTGGTTCTTCTGAATTAAACTTCATGGTGACACTCTATATTATTGAGGATTTTAGTGGTCATAACAAATGTAGAAAGAGCTTTTGGATGCCATGAGAGTAGAATAGTTCTAAATCTTCAATACCATACTCATTTCACAAAGGACAAGGAATAGAAGTGATCTGCTGAGCTGCCAACATGTGGCAGGATGGCTCAGCTAAAAAAAAAAAAAAAGAAGTGATTACAATATGTTATGTAGTTGGTAAAAACAGGGGAATCAGAGAGGAGGCTCAGGAGAACTCAAGAGTAGCTGTATAAAAATTGGTGCATGGTCCAAAAGTGTTCTGCTCTCTCAAGCAGAAAGATGCTGGACTTGCAAAGAATCTTCTTGTGAGAGGAATTAGAGTGGTGTTTTTACCTAAAAGGGCATCTTAGGAAAAGTTGAAGATCTGTAGGCTATTGGAGTCTATTGCTCTTCAAGTCTGACAAATGGGTGAATAAATGCCAACAGTACCCTGCCTCTGTCAAGTGCATCACTGTGCTGTTTTCCTTGGCACGAATGAGAGGGCAGCCTGTAGAGACTGTCTGCCACCATCTACTATTGTTGATGCGCCTCACATTAGCACCTGCAGAGTAATGGAGGGCATGGGTAGGGGAACACAGTCTTAACCAGTGGTTAATGAAGTGGTGATGACTCCAAATTATGCAAATATAGAACAATCTTTTTGAAAAGGATGAGACTTTTTTGCATTTTGGAAATACAGAGTTATTTTATTAATGCTCCAAGGGAGTATGAGATTCAAGAAGGAAGGCTCTTGAGTAGGTAGAAGGCGAAGAAGGCGACCTGGATCTTAATCTAAACCTGTCTCCCTTGGTTGGCAAGCTTCTGAAACTCATTGGGTTTCATTTTCTTCATCGCTAAGGGAGGCATCAGGATGCCCAAATGACCCACCTCACAGGGCTGTTGGGAGTAGCTAATGAAATGGAAACTTTTGGTAAAGCGTGAAACAGTTCAAACACAAGCACGACTTAAGCAGAATGTTGTTATTTCCCTATGGGAATGTGGAATTGGGAAGCAGGTGGTTGGGCTTAAAGGAAATTCTAATAGAGAAATCGAAATGCCAACATTCCTCAGCTGAGTTGGCTAAATTTTTATGGGTGTCAGCTGCTGTGTGCCTCCCCAATTCCTGTGAAAGGGGGCCAACTTTTCTCTGTTCACAGACCCAGTTAAATTTTCCAGGGAAAACCCAACATTTAATTAGACTTTCAGGGCCTTACCAGGGTGTCTGGTGTTTATATTTTGAGTCGACAGTTGAGACAGTTTTGTTTGATGTGACTGTGTTCTCTGCTTGCTATGATATGTGATACTAATAAAAGATATCACAACATAAAAAGTGGGCATCGACTTGTATTTGCCTTAGGAAAACAAATGGTTTAACTGGGGTGGGGGTTCTCTTGAAACCATATTTAGAACTTGAGGGTTTCCTGCATATTTAGTAGGTATCTTGACATTTATTCCGTTATCTTCATGATGAGACCCTGTGAGGTGGAGTAATTAGTGTTGTATTTTCTATATCAAAACCTTCTCCCACAGATGTCCCTGTGCATATTTCAGCTAGTCACCTTCGCGAGCTCTTACAGAACAATGCTGATGACTTCACATCCAGGTACCTCAATGTCAGTGACTTCACTGTGACGGAGGATCTAAAGTCTTGCTATGAACATGTGTGGACCATCTCCTGGTCCACCCAGGTTGGGGATTTGCCCAATTTCATTAGGGTATGTATAATATTCTTTTTGGTGGTATGGATTGTGCCTGGGAATAATTTTATAAAAAAAAAATCAGAATGATATGAATGAAAACTGTCATGAATGAATAATTTTGTAGGAATATTCAAGTAAAAGGGTTTAATGACCTTTCTGGAAGTTTTCAAGACATTTTTGGATTTCTTATTCCTGATAAGCAATTTGAACCCAGCAGAGAAGTTGTTGGTCAGTGTCCACCACACAATAATTCTACATCTGTTATTGGATAATTCAAGCAGATGTGGTTGACTTAGATTGTCATGGAGGCAGATGGCACAGCAGAAGGAAGTTTAGAAAAGGATTTGCTGTCTTTAGATAATGACAAAACCAGATGCTTTTGCATATTTAGGGTTTTAAAAAATAATCTAATGATCACATAGCATTTTGGTTGTTATAAAATGACATCCAAGATGGAATTTGATCCTTGTTATTTGGTATAGTGAGTCATCTGGTTTTCAAACAAAATATTAATGCATGGGTGGAAATGGAGGAAGGATGGGACTCACCTCATAGCACTTGTTTCCTTACATTTTATTTTAATATTTTGGACTGGAAACATATAAAATAGAAAAACACATAGAAACCAAAATATATCAAGACTTAGAGAGAAGAATGAATTTTTTTGGTGCTTTTTCGGGCAACTCTACTTGCAAATAAACATTCCTCTAAAATCTGGGGCTTTCATTAGTCATGACTTACGTTAGGTTTCTAGATTTTAATCCCCTCTCACTCCATTTTCACTTTCTACCTACCTGATTATCTTAAACAGAATGTGAAAAGACCCTTTATCGTTTGTTTTAATCAAGATTAGACTTCTATTCCATGGCAAAAATTCACTTCAAATGTAATCAACTCAGGTGTCTGATGAAAATCTAACTGGAGTGAACCCTGCTGCAACCATTCGGGTGGTATATGATGGTGGAGTTTTTCTTGCACCCATATTTGGAGACATGTTGGCTACTGCCAACCAGCACACTCAGGTGAGAGTGAATGGGCCAGCCAAAATGTAAGTATTCGTTTCTAATCTATCTCAGTCCCTTCCTGATTTATAATGTGGACCAATTCCAAGGATCAATTTTCCAATCCATAAAATAGAGACCATTATAACTGTCCCCTTGGAAAGTACTCTGAATATACAAGTGCTCTGGAAACATAACATCCTGTTACTACAATTAATGATGCTATTATTATGGCATTAAAAATAGAAAACCTCTATAACTACATATGATTTATTGAAAAGTAAACAAGCTCCTTTTCCCTTTAAAATGTCTTGCTCTTTCCCTTCTACCCATACTCCTGTAATAAGTCATCTGCTTTTAATTTGAGAAAAATTTAAAATAAAAATCTGTAAAGAATAATATAACTAACTCCAGGGTACATAAACTGAGGATGAACAGTTGTCAACATTTTGATATATTTTATATTTTTTGTCTTTATGAATAAAATAAAACATTATAGGTAAAATCAAAGTGTTCTTTATCACTTATGCTTCATGCCATCCCTATACCTCTTTACTGTATAAGCAAACACTATCATAAGTATAGTGTGAGTGCTTTTAATCTATATTTCATATGGAGAGAGTCAAAAGAGTCACACTCTTTTCACCTTTCTCATCTCCAAGTATGGCAGAGTCCTATTAGATTAACATTAGTTCCAGTGAGAGGAAAAGATGTGTATAGTTGATCTTTGAACAACATGAGGGTGAGGGGCACTGACCCTCCTCACAGTCCAAAATTTGTGTGTAACTTTTGACTCCCCAAATCTTAACTACTAGTAGCCTACTGTTGACTGGAGGCCTTACCAATAATATAACCAGTCAATTAAGACATATTTTGTATATTATGTGTATTATATACTGTATTCTTATAATAAAGTAAGCTAGAGAAAATAAATATTATTAAGAAAATCATAAGGAAAAAAGTACATTTATAGTATTTATTGAAAAAATTCCACATATAAGTGGACCCGTGTGGTTCAAATGCACGTTGTTCAAAGGTCAACTGTAGTCTCTTCCTGGGGACCTGCCATTCTAGGATAGAAAAGGCCCCAAACCAACTGTCCAAATACTCTAATCTTCAGTTATATATCCATATAGTAATGATGGAACAAGGTGCCTACTTTATTGGCATTTACCAGCAAAGAAATGGCTTTTCATAGGAAATAGATACCTAGTTAAAAATATAGAGTGATAAAAAGTCCTTGTGCAATTTGAATTTTATTACATTTAGTTTTACATGACAGAGAAGAAATTTATTCAAGATTTAACACATTTAATTGCAGAAATGTTAGGTTTTAGCATGCCTACCATCATTTTAAGACAGCTTAATATGTTTCGAGCCATTCATTACAATTTGGGGTTTATTACTGGGAAATAGAAAAAAGAAAATAAATGAATCATTAACACATTTTAATTTGGCCAAATTTCACAAATACTTTATGAATACTCTTGAGTACCTGAAATGCATACATTTGCTTGTAATTCTTTTGCCTTTTTTTCAGGTGGTTGTGCGAGTGAATGACATACCAGCTCAGTGCTCAGGGTCCTGTTCTTTCCAGTACCTTGAAGGGTCAACTCCCTGGGTCCACTCTGTGTGGTATTCCCTTGGTATGATTCATGATGTGGCATTGAGATGATCATGAACTTTAGACTCAGAGAGATTTGTTAGCCGTGTACCTGGTAATGGGTGGATAGAAGGTGAATCAGTTCATAGGATGGATGTTGAGTGATGCAGCAGAAAAACACATTTTTTGGCCAGTCTAAATGATATGGTCATGATTTGAAATGAAGACAAGTAGATTTTTGATGACTTAAAAATGTTTTATTCTCTTTGTCCCTTGCTTTGAAATATTCTTTATTTTGATTTCCCCCCCCTTTTTTATAGACTAGTGATCTCTCATTACTAGCTTGAGAAAATTTAAGATGCATGCTGTATGCTACAATAATATAATAAATGCTGATATCCAATATTTGAGTCAGCATTCAACTTCTTGAATTTCAGGAGGGGAAGGTAGGAGAGAATGAACAGTTGATATTAGAGAGCGTTCTCTTAAATGGAGTGATATCACCGAGAGATGATTTTGTTCTTTTAATTTCTTTCCTTCTTTAAGATGGCGACATTAACCTACTGGTTCACATTACTGGAACTAGTTTCTCTGGTGACTCCCAGGCCTTTCAGATTACTGTGAACAAAACAAGTTGCAAAGTTATTTTCTCAAACCAAACGAATGTGGTCTGTCAAACCAACCTACTGCCTGTCGGAGTGCATCAGATCTCCATGTTGGTGAGACCTTCTGGTTACGCCATCAGTGCCAGTGGAGAAGGCCTCTTCCTAAACGTGGAACCCAGACTGGATGCTGTGGACCCTTCGAGAGCTGCAGAGATTGGTAATCTGGGAAGGGACCCCACATTACACCTGACCCTCTGAAGGTGGCATTCTTGCCGGTATACAGGAATCTAGTCCTGCTGTGTAATAAGTTCTATGTCCACTATGACTCACAAGTTTTTTGTTTTCTGTCACCAGTATTTCTTCTAATGAGCAACAGATATTGAGCCCTTCAATGAACTCACTTACTACATATCGGTAGCTTGCTGATGGTATTGGCATAATTGGGTCAGTCACTGAGTCACTGGGACAATTTGGTCTACTGAAAACAACACTAGATTGGGCCTTAGGACATATGTGCTTGGGTTTTCATCCTGCCAAGGTCAGATGTATGACCTTAGACATTTCAGTTACTTCTATGGGACTTGGTATCCTAATAATGATGATAGGCATAGTGTCATTTATTGAGTATCTCTTCTAGGTAGTCACATACCCTAAATTCTTACAGCTGCCTGAAAAATAGAATTATTACCCACATTTTTCAGAGGAGATAACGGTGATTCTAAACCGCCCCCTCCCACCTCCCTCATTGAACCACCCTGTATGAAGCCCTGTATTAGGTGCTGAAGACCTTGGCTTTCAAAGTGTGGCTCTGGGCTAGCAGTATCTGCATCATCTGGGAGCTTGTTAGAAAAGGAGAGTCTCAGGCTCCATCCCAGGCTTCCTAAACAATCTGCATTTTAACAGGATCCTCAGGCAACTTCTATGAATAGTGCAATTTAAGTAACACTGCAGTAGGGGAGGCAAAGAGAACCACGCTGAGCCCTACCAGCAAAGAATTTTCAGAATAATCTAGCATGTAATAAATACATATAAGAATGTGATAAATAATATTCTAAAGCATCACTTAACAATGTGCAGAAACACCCTCAAAAGGGTTTTTAAGGAAAATATTGGCTTTGGAGTATACACTTCCTTGGCCCATTTCTGTGCTGAGATAGAGTTGCCTTCTCTTTAGGTATGGACACTTACCTGGGAGACACTTGAACCATCGAATGCAAATGGCACAGTGTCACCACCTTTGCAACTTTGAATTATTAACATCAGCAATAGTAATAACAATTTGCTTAGCCCTTAGTATGTACCAGGCACTATTAATGCTGGAGATAGAGTCAATTAAAGCAAAGTTCCTGCTCTCATGGAGGTGATGGTAGTGGGTAAGAGAAAAACGAAGCAGAGGAAGAGTGATGGAGGGGGTGGTGGTTGTGGTAGGATGGACACTGGCACTGGAGGAATGACACAGATGACACTGGTGAGTGAAGACATGGATGAAGTGGAGGAATGAGTCCTGAGAAGAGAGTTTTAGGCAGGGAGAACATCAAGCGATAAAGTCTTAAGTCAGAATGACCTTGGCTTGTTCCAAGTACACCAAGGAGGTCACAAATGGCCATTTGTATATCTTAAGCCAACTCTTAACCAACTGAGTCATTCGGTTGGCCCCTATTATTACATTTTAATTGTAGTTGTTTTTATAGGACGTTTTAATATCTGACAGAAGGTCCTTTTACTTTTGAGGTTTTATATCCTTGTTATTATTTTTCATTTTTTATTGAATTTTAAAATCTTCTTGTCTAATTTAAACAGAAAATCTTATTTGTATTTTTATTGGGATTGCATTGATGATTTAGTTCAATTTAGAAAGATATGCCACCATTCTGATGTTCACTCTTTCTACCCATTTATTTTCGTTTTTTTGTTTAATGTTTTAATCCATCTGTTTGGGTCCTCAGTAGCATTTCAAACTTTTCTTCAAATTTCTTCCTTCGCTTGAATTTTTCTTATCAAGATTGTTGCCAGGTTTTGTATCTTTTATGTTGGTATTTACATTTTTTTCTTCCATTTTATTCTCTAACTTTGAAGTCTAGTGTAGTCTTTCCTTGACTCTTCAGGGCAAGTTTATGTATTGAACTTCAGGATATTATTTCAGCCAGTAACTTTCTCCCGAAGGGTTTTCATCTGGTTGTGTAAGTTTCCCTTTCGCATCCTGACATGCTTTGTGAAGATAACCTTGTTCCTGCTCCCACTTCCCACTCTCAAGGGGTACATGTTCCCATTTGGTGGCTTCATTGCCTCTCTTGTATCCCATTCTGTGGAGATGGCACACCATAATCATTGCCCTATGTAATAATAAGTGGAATTGCTGTTCATCTGTTAGACCAAGGGCTGCTCCTCCAAATGGGAAAGTGTGGCATGGCATCTGTATGATTGGTTCTATGCCTCTTCTTACAGATGTCTGCAGTGAGGGGATAGGGGTTTCATTGGTTGCTCTTCAGTGGTCAGTAGAGAAAGGCTGATCGTAGTGGGTTCTGATGTAAGTCATTTCTGCACCACCATGGAGACTAGAACCCAGTATGTGTGGTATCAAATGACAAAGCTGGAAGGGCTAAGGCTGTCATTGCAAGACGAGGGAAGTGAGAACCAGTGAACTCAGGAGCAATACTACACATGATGTGCTTCAAGTGGCAGAGCAACCTGTGGCCCTGATTCTGGGTCCACTGCTCTTTCTACCATGATGCCCTCTTATACTTAAAATATCAGGAAAATAATAAATTTTGTAGGATTGGCAAGGATGATGTATAAAACTGTAGGGCAGGAAGAGTTTTCAGAAACCACCTACTTTACTTCTCTGTCCTGTGGCAGTATTGTGTCTCTGCTATATTCTTAAATATCTCCAGGATTCATTACTATTTTCCTCTGCCCTCTAGTCACCACTTCTTTCTTTTTAACTTCAGTCTTTCTGCAGTTTCAGCATGCCTTGTGTTTTGACTAAAGAACTTCATATTTTAACTTCATTTTATCTCTTTGTGAAAATTAATTTTTGTCTGCATGTATGGCTATATATCTCACCTGAAAATACTGTTTTTATTACAGGAGGGCTCTGGGCCACCATCCAGGGCTCTAGTTTGGAAGATGTTAGCCAGGTGTTATTTGGATCTCAGTCTTGTGCCATCAATGTCACCATAAGCAATTCACGAAGAATTCAATGCAAAGTTCCACCCAGGGTAAGTGGAATCCTTTGGCATCTCCTTATTTCTGGGTGAGTGACCATTATTAGCATGTAGTGTGAGGTTGTCAGTTTATCATTTCTTAGAACTAAATTAATTGACATGGTCTTTTCATCATGAGAGTGTGCTTATATTATTTACCGGGGGTGCCAAAAAAATGTATACAAGTGAACACTTTGGTCAACGTTGCTCAGGCAGTAGTTTGCCATAATCAGAAGTGTTTTGATGCTAACGGTAGCCACTTTGAGCACCTCCTATAATTGCAAAAGTTAAATGTGACTTGTATCCATCTTTTGTTATCAATATGTATTGAGTATTACAATTTTAATAGTTTTCTTTTCTTAAAATGTGTATACATTTTTTGGCACTCTCTGTATAGTAAAGTTGTTGATATAAAATCAATATACAAAAATTCATTGCATTCCTATATACTAGCAATAAAATTTCAGAAAAAGAAATAAAATTAAAAAAACCAGTTATTTTTGCAACAATAAGAATAAAATACCTAGGAATAAACTTAACAAAGGATATGAAGGGCTTATACACTGAAAACCACAAGACATTATTAACAGAAATTGAATAAGACACAAAGAAATGGGAAGATGTTTCATGTTCATGGATTGAAAGCATCAACACAGTTAAAATGGCCATATTACCCAAAGCAATATACAGATTTAACGCAATCCCCATGAAAATACTAATGACATCTTTTAAAGAAATAGAGCAAAAAAATCATCAGATTTATATGGAATCACAAAAGACCCCAAATAGCCAAAGTAATCCTGAAAAAACAAACAAACAAACAAAAAAACCAAGGCCAGAGGTATCACACTCCCTGAGTTTAAATTATACTACAAAGAGACAATAATTCAAAAAGCATTGCAGATGCTTTGGCAGAAAAACAGACTCTCAGACCAATGGAACAGAATTGAAAACCAAGAAATAAACCCAAAAATATGTGGGCAGATAATTTTCAAAAAAGGAGCCAAAAACATACAATGGAGAAAAGAAAGTCTTTTCAATAAATGGTGCTGGGAGAATTGGAAAGTCACATGCAAAAGAATGAAACTAGACTGCTGTCATCGTGTACCAAAATTAACTCAAAATGAATCAAAGACCTAAACATAACACCTGAAACAATAAATAGCATTGAAGAAAGCATAGATACTAAACTTATGGACCTTGGCTTCAGTCTGTTATTGGAGGTGTCACTTTTGACCCAGCAATCCCTCTTCTGGCTATCTACCCAAAAAATCTGAAAACGTTTATCTGTAAAGATACATGTACTCCTATGTTTATTGCAGCATTATTCATGTGAATAAGATTTGGAAACAACCAAAATGTCCTTTGATAGATGATTGGATAAAGAAAATGTGGTACATACATACAATGGAATATTACTTGGCTGTAAAGAAAGATGAAATACTGCTGTTTGCAGCAGTATGGATGGATTTTAAGATTATTCATGCTAAACAAAATAAGTCAGGCAGGAAACATCAAGAATCAGATGATTTTACTCATAAGTGGGATATAGAACTGAAAGCAACAAATTTTCAAGACAAACAAACAAAACTCACAGCCACAGACAATAGTTTAATGGTTACCAAAGGGTATGGGTGTGGGAAGATAGTAAATGAGGGTAAAGGGGGTCAAATATATAGTGACAGAGAGAGAACTGACTTTGGGTGATGAACACACAATGCAATATATAGATGATGTATTATAGAATTGTACACTTGAAACCTATATAATTTTTCTAATGTCACCCTAATAAATTTAATTTAAAAAATTTAAATAGAAACTCTTGAAAACAAAATGAGCTATAAAAGAAAAGACATATTCCTGGTTCTGCAAGCATCATTTAAGTAGTTCTATGAGGTCTGGCAATTAAGTTTGCAAACTCATCCTAGAAAAAGTGCTACATACCTCATTGCTGAATATCACTATGGTAACCTTCAAGTCATGAAGTACTCCCCCTGGGAAGCTATGCACTGACACCAGTGCCTAGTCCACCCTTCAAAGCATCTTTTTCTGAGATGGCCATCAGAGTTGTTGTCATATTACCCTTGATGTCCTGAATGTCATCAAAATGTCTTCCTTTCAATATTTCCTTTACCTTTGGGTAAAGAAAGGCAGGTAGAATTCACTAGTGAAGTCTTCTGGTCCCGGACTTTTGCTTTTGGGGAGGATTGGATAATTATTTTAATTTTCTTACTGTTGATCTGTCTGTTTAGATTTTCAAGTTCTTTGTGAGTCTAAGAATGTTTTATATTTCTTAGAACTTGTCCTTTTCTTTTAGGTTATTAAATCTTGTGCCATATAGTCTTTCATAGTATTCTTGTATGATTATTTGTATTTCTGTGGTAGCCATCATACCTTCTCTCTCATTTCTGGTTTTGTTTGTATCTTTTCTCTTTTTTCCTTAGTGAGTCTAGCCAGAGGCTTGTCAATTTTAATCTTTTCAAAGAACCAGCTCTTCGTTGCATTAATTTTTTCTATTGTCTTTTTGTTCTCTATTTCATTTAGTTCTGCTCTAATTTTTATCATTTCCTTCCTTTTGCTGACTTTGGGCTTCATTCGTTCTTCTTTTTCTAGCTCTTTAAGATGTAATGTTAGGTTATTTATTTGGGGTGTTTCTTGGTTCTTAAGATTGGCCTATAATGATATAAATTTCCCTCTTATTACCATTTTGCAGCATCCCCCAAATTTTGATATGTTGTATTTTTATTCTCATTTGTTTCTATGTATCTTTTGATCTCTCCTTTTATTTCTTATTTGACCCAGTCATTGTGTAGTAGCATGCTGTTTAATCTTCACATATTTGTGGGTTTTTCCACTTTCTTTTTGCACTTGATTTAGAATTTCAAAGCCTTTTGGTTGGAGAATATGCTTGGTATGACTTCAGTCTTCTTAAACTTGTAGAGACTAGTTTTGTGTCCCAACATGTGGCCTATCCTTGAGAATGTTCCATGTACATTAGAAAAGAATGTATCATCTGATATTCTGAGATGAAAGGCTATGTAAATGTTGATTATGTCCATTTGGTCTAATGTGTCATTTAAGGCTGATGTTTTCTTATTGATTTTCTGCTTGGATGATCTATCCATAGCTCTCAATGGAATATTTAGGTCCCCTACTATAATTGTGTTTTTGCCAGTTTCTCCCTTTAGTTCTGCTAGTAGTTGCTTTATATATTTTGGTGTTCCCCGATTGGGAGCATATATATTGATATGTGTTACGTCTTCTTGATGTATTGTCCTGTTTATCATTATGACATGTCCATCTTTGTCTCTTGTTATCATTTTTATCTTGAAGTCTATTTTGTCAGATATAAATATGGCTACCCCTGCTTTTCTATGGATGCCATTTGTTTGGAGTATTGTTTTCTACCCTTTCACCTTGAGTCTATATTTGTCCTTGCAATTGAGATGTGTCTCTTGAAGGCAGCAAAATGGTTGGGTTTTGTTGTTTGACCCAATCTGCTACTCTGTGTCTTTTTATTGGTGAGTTCAGACATTTAGCTAGGTTATTGATATATGAGGATTCCCTATTGCCGTTTTATCTTTTGTTTTCTTGTAGCTCAGTGTCTCCATTGTTTCTTTGCCCTTGTGTTTCTGTTATTTTAGTTGGTGATATTTTGTGATTTTTTTTTTCTCTGTTTTTTCTCTTTTTATGTTATATATATCAGTTCTGGGTGTTTGTTTCTTGTGGTTACCATTAAGTTTATGCAAAAGAAAGTTTCATATATATAATAGTCCTTTTTATTCTGCATGCATCTTTCTCCATTCCCTTTTGTAAATTCAGGCCTTTATTCTCTTTTATGCTTTTGTTGTTACAAATTATCCCTGTTCACACTGTGAGTTTCTAATTTTTTTTTTTTTAAGATTTTTATTGGGGAATTAGGGTATGGGTACAGCGCTGGGGAATTGGGGGAAGGGGAACAGACAAGTTGCTGTCCTTTTGTTCTTCAGTCTAGTTGTGGAGAACGTTGCTTC